>NC_065445.1:110686028-111003104 GCF_917563875.1 Diabrotica virgifera virgifera | reverse complement strand
CTTGTGATAGTATTATTTTTTGAAAGTGAAAGTACTGTTCTACTTGGAATGAGAAATATGATAAAAAGTATTCTGCTACAATTATTATTCTAAAAATTGACCTAAAATATTTGTAAATAAAATAAATAGCTTCTTCTTTTAGAGTATAATAAAAACCGTTTTTGTTTGTTGTAATCTGCTTTAGGACTTTCTACCAATGATTTTCTATATTGTATAAATAATCGACAAATATTCAATTTACTGATTGAAAGCCATTTAAGGTATTTCTATCTAATTAGCCTTCTTCGGTACATCTTTGGACATAGGCCTCCCCAACCCTTTTCCATTCTTCTCTGTCTGTCGCTACAGTTATCCACCTAGAGCTCACGTGCTTCTTGACATCATCTGCCCATCTCATTCGTGGTCTTCCTCTGCCTCGTTTATATTCCCACGGTCTCCAATTTATGAGAATTTTGTTCCATCGGTCTTCCTTTTGTCTTATAGTGTGTCCGGCAAATCTCCATTTCAACTTTGCAACTTCTTGTCTAACATCCCTAACTTTGGTTTTCTCTCTTATCCACTCGTTTCTCTTTTTATCCAATAGTCTTATGTGCAACATTTGCCTTTCTATTGCTCTGTGCGTTTCTATGATCTTGTCCATGTTGGCTTTTGTAAACGTCCACGTTTGGGAACCGTAAGTGAGAACAGGGAGTACGCATTGATTGTATACCTTGGTCTTAATAAGATGTTGTGGATATCTTTTGTTTTTAAGAATGTAGCTTAGTTTTCCAAATGCCGCCCATGCCAGTCTAACTCGTCTTTTGATCTCTGCTGTTTGGTTTTCCTTGTTAAGTTTTATAATTTGACCCAGATATACATAATCGTGAACTTGTTCTATTTCATCTTGTCCGATCCTCATTGTGATGTCCTCATCTGTATTTGTTATGATTTTGGTCTTGCTGTAATTCATATTAAGACCTATCTTTCCGGCTTCTATGTCCAGTTCTTTCATCATTTCAAACAGTTCTTCTTTTTTATCGGTTATCAATACGATGTCATCGGCGTACCTAAGGTGGTTCAAGCGTTGTCCACAAATTTTTATACCTTTTTCTTCCCATTCTAATATTTTAAAGATATTTTCCAGAACCTGATTGAAAAGTTTCGGTGATATTGTGTCACCCTGTCTTACGCCTCTATTTATTTGAATTGATTGTGTTCCTTCGTATACTTTAATTGTTGTTGTGGCATCTTTATATATATATTGGCTATTAGGTCTGTACACCTGTGGTCAATTCTGCTGTTAATCAAAGAACTTTTCACTGCCCAATGTTCGACACTGTCAAAAGCATTTTTGAAATCTATGAACGCTACATATAGAGGGATGTATTCATCTGCTCGTTCTATAAGGATTTTCATACTCAATAAATGATCACTTGTGCTAAATCCCTTTCTAAAACCAGCTTGTTCTTTCGACTGGTATCCGTCGAATTTTGTCGTCAATCTATTGGTTAAAATTTTTGTTAGGAGTTTATACATTACATTGAGGAGTGTTATAGGACGGTATTTTTTTATATCTGCTTTGTCCCCTTTCTTGTGTAAGATAATGGTTACGGATTCCTTCCAGTTGTTTGGGATTCTTTTTTCTTTTAATATTTTGTTAAAAAGGGAATAGAGAGTATTAATTACCACTTTTCCACCATATTTCAGCATCTCTGTAGTTATTCCGTCTTTTCCAGGCGATTTGTTGTTTTTCATTTCTTTCAATGCCTTCTTTATTTCTGATTTGCTTATTTCAGGCTGTAATTCTGAATTGACATTTTTTATTTTCGACTTAAGTTGGGTTTTTATTTCTTCTGATGGTTCCTTTTTTGTTTTATATTCCATATTTATGATGTCGTCTTTAATGTTTGTTTCTACTCCGTTTACCTCTTTTATTTTGTTTATTTCAAATCTGTCGAGTTTCGGTCTTAAGCATTTCATATTCTTGTTGTTCTGTGTATTACTTCTTCTATTTTTATTTCTTGTTCTTTTCTCTTAGTTTCTTTTATCATTTTGCTTATTGTTTTATTGATTTCTACATATTCTATAGATTTCCTTTTGCCTTCTTCGATCAGTTTTCTTCTTTTATCCATAAGCTTCTTTGTTTCTTCTGATACATAGTTGTCCTTTTTAACATCCTTTTTTGCTATTTCTTTTCCTGATGTAACCATCGCTGCTGTAAGTATGTTGTTTATTTCGTCTATATCTTTATCATCACTGTCTAATTTTTCGGTGAGTTGTTCTTTTAACAGGTCTTTGTATTTTTCTTTATATTGCCCTAGTTTGTTTCTATCTACTAGATCCGAGTTTCTTATTATTTTTCTTTTCATCTCATAGTTACCGTCGATACTAATTTTTGCTCTGACCATCCTGTGATCGCTACCTACCTGTTGTGAATTTGTTAAGAACTGTTACATCTTTAATGATATATCGTTCCGTGGACAGTATGTAGTCGATCTCATTTTTTATGGACCCATTAGGGCTGATCCATGTCCATTTTCTTTGGGGCTTTTTTTTGTAGGAGTTCATTGCGTATAGACGCTTTTCTTCTAGGTAGTTCATCAAAGTAGCACCTCTATCATTTCTCTGGCCGTATCCGAAATCTCCTATTTTAGTTTATTCTTTGTTTAGTTTCTTACCCAGTTTAGCATTGAAATATCCAATTACTAGTGCGAGACGATTTTTATGTTCTTCCATAGCCTTTGAAATATCTTTGTTAAGGTATTTAACAAAGGCTATTGATTTCAATATTGAAATGGTTTCTAGAAGCTTACTGTGCAAGAAACAATAAAAACAAAATATTTTTTAATTTAAATTGCTTCTTCTTCTTCTTCTACGGCACTACAGCCCCAATTGAGCCTTGGCCTCCTTTATTTTTTGCCTCCACTCTTGCCTGTCTGTGGCTGCTCTTCTCCATACAAGGACTCCTAAAAGGGCTTGTGCGTCGCTGTTTAAATTTAAAGTGCTACTGCTTCCATAATATTGGTTTACTATGCTCTTTTTTTCTATTCTTGTGGAAGCTTTTTCCAGATGTGGGACTGTATTTGAGAATAGTGTGCACACCATTAAAAATTATTACGTCCTCCATGAGATTTAGTTATTCATGTTGAGTCAGAGGTGTAACCAGGATGATCCTAAGGGGGGGGGGTTACAACTACTTGATGGACTCTGGTGGGTATGTAATAGTAATGGTGTTAAGCGTATAGAGCAGTGGTTCCCAACCTTTTATATCTGGTGACCCACTTTCTGATGTTTTTTCATATTCGCGACCCATCCCTCACCCATAATGATAGAAAAAAATAAGGAACACGATCACTGTACGCTACACAGCTACTGTAAAAGCCACGCCACACCCCACCCGAAATCCACCCGCGACCCACCGGTTGGGAAACGCTGGTATAGAGCTCAAAATACATCCAAATGGCCCCCCCATTCAAATGATTATAACCCCCAAAACCCCCCTGGTTACGCCTATGTGTTAAGTAGGAGAACCTTTCTATTTCGGAAAATTTTCAGGAGGGCCTTCTGTAAATATAGAGGTTTCTAAACTCTAATATTATACACACAGAAATAAGGAGAAAGATCAGAGAGGCAAAGGAAAGATGGTATAGTGACAGATGCGCAGAGATTGAACAGTTGGTAGAGAAACATGATAACTTAAACCTTCATAAGAAAATTAGAGAAATAACAGGCACAAATATTAAGAAAAAATCAAACATACTGCTGGATAAAAACGGCAAAATAATATAGACGTCGGTGAAAGGCTTAAAAGATGGCAGGAATATATTCAAGAGCTATTTAAAGACGAACGGACTGAGATAGTACTAGAGCAGGAAAAGTTCGACAACGGCCCAGACATAACAGAAGATGAGGTATTAGAGGCGATAAAGCGAACAAAGAACAACAAGGCAACAGGTCCTGACCAAATACCTGTAGACATAATACGGTTAATAGAAGAACAGCAAATTTGAATATTGGTCGACTTATTTAATACAATATACAGTACAGGGATCATTCCCAGAGATTGGCTGCTGTCAACGTTCATAACACTGCCAAAAAAACCAAACGCAAAAGAATGCCAAGACCACCGGATAATAAGTTTAATGAGTCATACACTCAAAATATTTTTAAAAATTATACACCGGAGAATACATAACAAACTTGAGCAGGACATAAGCGACACGCAATTTGGATTTAGAAATGCAATGGGAACGAGGGAAGCCCTGTTCGCTGTAAATGTACTTGTGCAAAGGTGCATGGATGTTAATCAGCCAGTATATATGTGTTTCTTGGATTACAACAAAGCCTTCGATAAGGTCAGACATAACCGCCTTATCGAATTACTTGAAAAGAAAAACTTAGATATGAGGGACATCAGGATCATTAGTGCTATCTATTATAATCAGATCGCTGTGGTAAAAGAGAACAACGCTTTTTCAAATGAAATACAGATTGAGAGGGGCGTCAGACAGGGCTGTGTCCTGTCTCCTACTTTGTTCAATTTGTATTCAGAATAAATAATCCAGGAAGCACTAGAAGACCTAACCACGGGAATAAAAGTAAATGGCCGACCAATCAATAATATACGGTTTGCCGACGACACTATTTTATTAGCCGAATGTCTTGAAGATTTACAACAAATGGTTGACAGAGTGGTAGAAGTCAGCCAAGAAAACGGATTGTCCCTAAACACAAAAAAGACACAATTTATGGTAATCACAAAAGCTCAGCAGCGCCAAGAAAGCATAACAATACATGGAGAACAAATTAAAAAGGTTGAAAAATATAAATATTTGGGTACAATAATTAATGAAACTAATGAGTACACAGAAAAGATTAAAGCAAGAATAGGACAGGCAAGAAATGCTTTCAACAAACTGAAAAAAGTACTCTGTAGCAGGGACATTACAATTTCTTTAAAGATAAGACTTCTGAGATGCTACGTGTTCTCCGTATTATTCTATGGGTTGGAGGCTTGGACATTAAAGAAGAATGTTTCGGACAGATTAGAAGCCTTCGAGTTATGGGCCTACAGAAGAATATTAAGAATAAGTTGGGTGGATAGAGTCATGAACATCGAGGTGTTGAGAAGAATGGGAAAAGATAAAGAGGTTTTAAATACAGTTAAAGTCAGAAAACTACAATATCTGGGACATGTTATGAGGGGCGAGCATTATAACTTGTTACAATTAATATTGCAAGGAAGAATACAGGGTAGAAGGAGTCGCGGAAGAAGACGCATCTCCTGGTTAAACAATTTGAGAGCTTGGTTTAATTGCACTTCTGCTGATCTCTTTAGAGCAGCGGTATCGAAAGTGCGAATTGCCGTGATGGTTGCCAACCTTCTTAGAGGAGATGGTACATGAAGAAGAAGAAGAAGAAACTTTAGTGCGTCTGACAACTAGAGTACCCTTAAAACTTTGTTGGCAGTACATTGCAAGTAATTTTATCAAACAATTCTAAAAAAAGTCATTTATGACTCCATAGTGTGCCTCCATCGAGGGAGGGCAGCATGTATCAGAGTCCTATAATTTATACCCTCAAAGCAGAAAAACAGTTCAAAATTTTAAATATTCTGATTCATCAGAATCAAATTAAAATCTTCACCAGAAACAACAGAATCTTCTCGAAGTTCTGGTCATGTAAAAATAAGACCAATGAAACATGATAAATGGAGAGTTAAGTGCAACCCGAAGAGACTCAGTGAGGACAAGGCAATTATAAATTATTACTTACATAAGAAAATCAAACGAACTACTAATTTAGAAACAATTTTTGAAGACGCCACATCTAGCCATATAATGAGCTGGAGAAAATATTCAAGAACTATGAACTTTCCAGTTGAAATTTCTCTTACCAAACAAAAAAACAAAGTTAAAAAGCGCAACTTCAAAGCAAAAGACAGAGGCAGTGTCAAATCTAAGAAAGTATCTATTGACTTATTACTTAAAAACTGGCTTCTATTGAATATGGTGAAGAGTGCTAGAAAGTGTATTGATATTGTAAGAAAAATTTTGATGTTCGTATTCATAAACACTAGTATTATTGGAAAGTGAAAGTATACTGTTCTACTTGGAATGAGAAATATGATAAAAAGTATTCTGCTACAATTATTATTTTAAATATTGACCTAAAATATTAAATATTTGTAAATCAAGTAAATAGCTGCTTCTTTTACAGTATAATAAAAAACCGTTTTTGTTTCTTGTTTTCTGTTTTAGGCCTTTCTACCAATGATTTTCTATATTGTATAATCCACAAAAATAATATTTTATGACAATATACTGTTTGAAACAGTGGCAGATCTAGACATTTGCCTTGGGAGAGGAAATTTGCCTAGGGGACGTCCATTAATCACGTGATGTATTTTTGGCATTTTTTGACTTTCCCTTGGTGATACATGGTGAGGTTTAAGACTACAGTTGTACATCATGTGTATTTTCAGTACCTAAAAAAATCTTAATACGGATAAATATCATTTAATTTTATTATAGAAAATTAAAGACTACAATAATAACGTTTAGAGGTAGACAGACAGAAAGGTGGCAGGTTGTTTTTGACCGACATAAAAACAATGAAAGAAGAAAAACTTTTTTGTACTAATACATGAACATTATTTAATATACCAGTGGCGTACTGAACATGGTTCCGCGAAACCAGGACCCGGGTCCCGCTCTAATGCGCTTTTTGCCTTTTTTCTAATTTGATTGGGACATTTTGAAGTAGACGAGTACACACTAGAGAATTTAACTGCTAAATAAATTTTTATTTTGTGTAGGTACTTATACATAAATAAAAACGAAGAATGCCTATTTATCAAAAAATTTTAAAACAAAATTTATTAAGAAACACAGGGAACGCTTTTGTACGGTTCTGTACTCGTTTTACCTGCTTAAACCGAAGCCCTGGTTTCAACGCTTTAAAGAATAATCGCCTGTATCTACTAACCCAAACACTTATATTTATATCAGCATGATCCATGAATAAGTTGTAAACAACAAATTTGTAAAAATTCGGAAATTAAGATATTTAATTGAAGTTTTATACGGAATATTATACAAATAATCCCAAGACAATAAACTCGACGCTCGATGCTCCTTTTGTTCTTGATGAATTACGAACTCTGATTAATAACTTCATCATCGTGAGTAAAAGCCATCATTATATGCTCGTTGAATAATATACGAATATAATATTATTACATTTTATAATTTAAATTGAAAATTAAGAGTTTTGTAATAACAAAATCGTAGAGTCCGATACCCGCAAGATGTCACCCTAGCGCGGTAGGTTTGTTATTACATGACTCTTAATTTTCAATTTAAAGTACATACTTATATTTAATTAATAAAGATTGTCGATCTCTTGTCCGACAACGTAAATATGTTAATGACGCGGAAACGCGTCTAACCTGCACTATAAAATTTTTTAGATAGTGGTAGACTCGCTCAAACGAAGCAGTTAAGACCATTTTTAAGACTTTTGTAATCATCTTCCAAAACGGACGATGCACTGTGGACTATAGATGTTTGTATTCAATTAGATATTTAACTTATTTATAAATGCATACATATATGCAATTTGAGAATCTATTTTGTTGATATAAATTGCATTCCCATGCGAATTTTTAAAAGCTGTTTTAGTTTTCCGATATTAAGGTTTTTAATTATGACTGGAGTTTTAGATGTAGAAAATTTTTGAGTTTCATTGTAAAGTGATCAGTCATGTCAGTATGTATAAAAAACGATAGGCTTAATATTAATTTGCTGTTTTAAATTAGCTTGAGTTTTTGATATATGTACAATGTGTGTCCAGGGCGGGGACCCGCGTCCCAACTGGAACCAGGGCCCGCGGATCTATCGGTACGCTACTGTAATATACAGTATCCTCAGACCACAGATAGCAAGACCAATAACTGGATAAACATCTTGCAAGTCAGTAGTTGTTTGCACAGTGCTTTGTTGAAGATCATGATCAGTTTCATCAATTCACTCGGCGTTATCATTTTCACACACTACAGAGAATCTCTCTCGATCTCGATATAAACATTGTGTTTATAATGAGAATATCTCTAGACTATTACTGCTCCGATTCAGTTGCTTGTGACAAGAATTCACATGTGTCTTTAACTTTTTTCTTTGTACAAGAGTACAATGCACACTGCTGCCCGCTGCGCTGGCATGTCCTTTCCAAAAGTATCTGACGATCCTTCTGCATTCTATGGCAATACAGGTCGTAAATCAATTTGCCAAAAGCCTCATACGTTGGAGTAATTTCAAGAGACGGACGCAGAAGAAAAGGAGCAAACGTCTTGCCTTCGTGCTCTCTAGTGGCCTTGGAATATATAGGCCACTGGACGACCTCAAAATCGGGTAAGGATTTATAACGAAGCGTTCCAAAAAATGGAATGGAAAAAATAAATACATGTAACGCTGCTTTTCGGTTGAATATCGTGCGTTTGCCGAAAAAATAAATACATGTGATATTATATTACTACACCCCCCCCTCTTGTGATATTTCGTCATATCTTATGGACCCCTCCCCCTTCGAGCCTCACGTGATTAATGGACAGCCCCCTAGGGGGAAACTTCCAATGAATTACCAACCAAAAAACAAAAAAGATAAACCCAAACTACACAAAAGACATAAATAATAACTTACATGCATAACAATGTTTATAACAATGCTTATTTAATAAAGTTCTTTATTAACAATCTGGTAATCTCTGATTACTACATGGTGTCAGGTGAAAAACATCAGAAACATAAAGAGGAAAGAATAGTGTTTTTGTGAACACAGGAAAGAAAAATAAAAACCACTTTGAGGTTAAGCTTTAAAGAAAAAAGGCCACGTGAAAAATAAAAGAACAAGAACATTTTTAGCAACTAACTAGTAGTAGTGAAAATAAGTAAGGTATTATGGCTTCTTTTAAACCACCAAATAACCTAAAATTCGATGAGGACATAGCAAAAAACTTTGAACAGTTCCATAATAGTTTCAAGTATTACATGAAGGCATCGGGATACGAAAAGAAAGATGACGAGACAAAAATAGCTATATTTTTAAACATAGCGGGAGAGGAGGCGCAGGTTGTATTTGAAACTTTCGAACTAGAGGATGATAAGAAAAAAATATATAAAGAAGTAATTCAAGCCTTTGAGAATCACTGCGCTCCTGTTAAAAATGAAACTTATGACAGATACAAGTTCTTCAACAGGCTACAAGGAGATAATGAAGACTTTGAACATTTTCTCACGGATATTAAAACTTTGGTAAAGCCGTGCAATTTTGGTACTCTTGAAAACAGCCTGTTGAAGGACAAGATTGTAATTGGAATTAAAAATAATGAGCTGCAAGAAAGACTATTAAGAACACCAAATTTGGATTTAAAAACAGCAGTAGAATATTGCAGGGCTGCAGAAATGAGTAAGAAATAGTTAAAAGCACTTAATAATGAGAAAGCAATAGATGCAGTAATGAAGAAGGACTTCAGGAGAGAAAACAAGTTAAGAAATAAAAGTCAAGCAGTAGCAGTACAGAAGAAATGTCAATTTTGTGGCAGGATGCATAAGCCCAGAGAATGCCCAGCTTATGGGAAGATATGTGTTGTGTGCAAAAAGCAAAATCATTTTGCTAATGTCTGCAAATTTAGTCAGAGGAAAGTGCATGAACTTCGGGAAGTGGAAAGTGATAGTGGTAGTGATATAGGTGACTACTTACAAATTGACTGTATAGAAGTAGATTCTGTAGAAAAACATGAAGATAAATGCTGGAAGAGATGGTAAGTGTGCATGATGTTGACATACCTTTTAAGCTAGATACCGGCAGTGAGGTTTCTATTTTGCCACATAAATATTTTTTAAAAATTGATGAAAGTAAAACCACTTTAGTAGATACTGATACTGTTCTAGTAGTGTATGATGGCAACAAAATAAGACCTCTTGGGACAGCAGTTTTGGACTGTAATGTTAAAGATAAGAAAACAGAAATTAAATTCATTATAGTTCAACAAAACAACGCTGTACCTATTTTGGGCCTAAGGGATTGTGTTAGTTTAAACTTGATAAAAAAGGTAGATACCATATTCACAAGCAAAGAAAAGCTAGAAAACCTTTTTGTTAAAGATAAAGTAGTATTTGAGGGACTAGGTAACATAGGTAGCTATAGTATAAAGTTAAAAGAAGGAACAGAGCCAGTAGTTAAGCCTCAGAGAAGAATTCCTGAGTCTATAAAACCTAAATTAAAAAAGGCTCTTGACAAATTAGAAAAGGAGAGCATTATACAAAAAGTGCAGGGACCTATTGAGTGGTGCCATAATTTAGTTATTGTGGAGAAACCTAATGGTAGTTTAAGGTTATGCCTTGATCCACAGTATCTAAATCAGGGCATCATAAGGGAGAGGTGTTTAATACCCTCTGCGGAGGAAATTTTTAGTAGATTGCCAGGAAAAAAATACTTTTCAGTCCTGGACATGAAGGATGGGTTTCTTCAAGTAGTGTTAGATGAAGATAGCAGTAAAATGTGTTGCTTTAGTACACCTCATGGTGTTTACAAATATTTACGAATGCCTTTCGGGTTCTCATCAGCCCCTGAAGTAATGCAGAATTTGAACTTTAATATTATTGGGGACATAAATGGGATTGAAATTTATTTTGATGACCTAATAATTGCAGCAAATAGTATACAGGAACATGACATAATTTTTAAAAATGTCATTGATAGAGCTAAAAAGCATAATGTTAAATTTAATAAAAATAAATTGCAATACAGGGTAAACCAAGTAAAATTTTTAGGAGTCATAATTTCTGAATTTGGGATTAAATGTGATCCTGATCATGTAGAAAGTATATTAAAATTAGAAACACCCAAAAATATAAAAACTTTGCAATCTTTTCTGGGAATGTGCAATTATTTAAGCAAATTCATACCACATTTTACTGAAAGTACAGCTCCTCTTCGAGAGCTTATTAAAAAAGAAAATATGTGGAATTGGGGTAACAAGCAAGACAAAGCTTTTCTAGAATTAAAAAATAAATTAAGTAAAGCGCCTACTTTAAAAATATTTAACAAGGACCAGCCCATAATTTTACAAACGGACAGTTCTAAAGAAGGGGTGGGTGCTTGCCTCTTACAAGAGGGGCAACCAGTATCTTTTTATTCTAAAAGTCTTACAGATGCTCAGGTAAGATGGGCTCCTATTGAAAAGGAGTTGTATGCAGTTTGTTCTGGTGTTGAAAAATACCATCAATTCATTTATGGTTATAAAGTAACTATACAAACTGATCACAAGCCCCTAATTTCGATTGCAAAAAAGGACATAAATAAGGTAAGTTCTAGGTTGCAAAGAATGCTATTAAAATTATTAAAATATGACTTGACTTTTGAATATGTTCCGGGGCCAAAAATGTTTATGGCAGATTTTCTCTCAAGAAATTTTTTAAAAAACACAGCCTGTGAAGATAAAACCTTGTTAGAAGTAGTCCACTGTATGAGTGTTGACTCACACATTAGTGATAATCGCTTAGCTCAAATTAAGTTAGAAACAGCCAAGGACAAAAATCTTAAAACATTTCTAGACTGGTACAGTGTTGGTTTTCCTAAAAATAATACAAATATAGAGAGTCATGAACTTAAAAACCTATATAAACTAAGAGATAACATTACGGTCCAACATGGTATTCTTTATTTAGGTTTAAAAGTAATAGTCCCAAAAAGCTTAAGAAGGGAAATGCTAGACATCATACACACTGGCCATTATGGCATTAACAAATCTAAAAATAGAGCACGATCTGTACTATATTGGCCGGGCATGAGTAATGATATTGTTAAGGTGGTACAAAGTTGTTCCATTTGTGAAAAATTTAACATATCAAATTCAAAGGAACCTTTAATATCCCATCAAGTCCCAGACCTGCCCTTCAATAAAGTAGGGGTTGATTTATTTCAATTTGGCAATAAAGACTATTTAGTCCTAGTAGATTATTATAGCAGATGGCTAGAAATAAAGGAATTACTAAACAAAACTTCAGAAAGTGTAATTAGTGTTTTAAAAGAAATTTTTTCACTGTTCGGAATACCATCTGTTATGATATCTGACAATATGCCATTTAGTAGTTATAGGCTTAAGGTATTTGCTAAGGAGTGGGGGATAAATATAATAACATCAAGTCCAATGTATCCTAAATCCAATGGGTTAGCGGAAAAGGGAGTGGGTATAGCCAAGAGACTGATGAAGAAATGTGCTGAAAATAATGAAGATGTAAACTTGGCTTTACTCGCTTATCGTAACACACCTATCACGGGTATGAATTATTCACCTTCCCAAATGCTAATGTCACGTGTGTTGCGCGATAAATTACCATGTAACACAAAGCTTCTAAAGCCTAAACTTTGTACAAATGTCAGTAAGCAAATACTAGCGTCTAAAGCTAATTCTAAACTAAGTTATGATCAGACTGCAATTTCTAGAAAAAAATTTGAAACAGGCAACAATGTCTTAGTTCAAGACGGTAGATCTAAGTTGTGGTCGCCTGCCAAAATTGTTCAACCTTGTCAGGTTCCTAGGTCTTATGTAATACAAAAGTCTGATGGTCGGTTTTTGAGAAGAAACACTTTTCAGTTAAGAAAATCGCACAATGATGTAGTTAATCCTAAGTGTGATGTTCCTCTTTTAGAAGGTATACCCAGGCCAAGTTTGCCTGTTAGTAACATTCACAATAATATTACTAAGACTGTTCAACCTAGCAATAATGAAACAGGATCTCCTCCTACAAATAAGTTTGGACGAACTATTAGAAAACCTGCCTATCTGAAGGACTATTGCACTTAAATTAAGTATTATATTTTTAGTTTTATAAGTTTCTATATTTTTGGAAAAAGGGAGATGTTGTAATGTTAAGATGACATCTGGCAACAGTGTCTATGGACGGTTGTCAGCGGTCACTGGGCATGGCATCGCCCTTGGTCGGAAGGGGGGATCATTGATGTTCGATGTAGAACAATAATAATGTTTATAACAATGCTTATTTAATAAAGTTCTTTATTAACAATCTGGTAATCTCTGATTACTACATTACTTTCCCGTAGAAAACATCATTACTGAGGTAGAGACTACAATTACTAATCTCCCAGCAGAAACAGCCGAGATCATACGCCAAGACGTATCAAAAATATTAAGAACAGCTAAACCGCCAAAAAGAAATTTAACACGGGAAGAGAAAGAATCCTTACATAATTTGAAGAACAACAAAGAAATCATCGTGCTTCCAGCTGACAAAGGCAACGCTACGGTAGTGATGAATATTCAAGACTACGAAACAAAAATAAACGACATCTTAAATGATACAACATATCAAAGCATCTCGTCAGACCCGACAACCTATCTAGAGAAAATAACAAAAGCCAAGATCAAAGCCTCAAATATCAATAAAGAACAACAGGTCCATCTCATACCTAGAGAGAAGTCATCTAGATGCCCAAAATTTTACGGCCTACCCAAGGTACACAAGGCAGGATTACCACTGCGACCAATTGTGAGCTCCATCGGATCTCCCTTACAACCGCTGGCGAAATTTCTGGCCCAACAGCTGCAGCCATACGCGGAAGAAGCGGATTCTTACGTCAAGAACGCGAGCCACTTCATCGAGCGTATAAAAGGTGTGACTCTTGAGCCGGGACATTTGCTAGTCAGCTTCGATGTTGTCTCACTTTTCACGAATGTTCCTATAGATGAATCACTGGACATCATAAGCAAAAAGTATCCAATATCACCGGATACACTAAACCTAACCAAACACTGTTTAAATAACACTTATTTCATCTATAAGGAACAAAGATATAAACAAGTTGAGGGAGCACCGATGGGTTCCCCACTGTCACCAGTAATAGCGAACTTGTTTATGAAGGAAATAGAACAGCGGGCAATAGAAACAGCTGAATACAAACCCAAACTGTGGCTTAGATACGTGGATGACACTTTTATCATCTGGACCCACGGAGAAGAAAAACTAAAGGCTTTTTTTAGAACACATCAACAATATCCACCATAAAATTCAGTTTACCATGGAACTGGAAGAAAACGATCAAATTCCATTCTTAGATGTGTTAATAATAAAGAAACAAGACGGACGCATAGGCCATACAGTGTATCGGAAACCGACACCTACCGATAGATATCTAAATGCTGCTTCACACCACCATCCTGCACAATTGCATTCAGTCATCAAAACCTTGATTACAAGATCCGAAAGACTGACAGACCAAGAACATCAAAATGAGGAAATGCATAACGTGAAAACAGCGTTAAGAAAAAACGGCTTCTCAACATACAACATCGAAAAAGCTCAAAATGCTCGAAGAAGAGATAAGGACCCTACAGAACACAATAAACCGATCGGCAAAACTATTCTGCCATATGTGAAGGGTACGACAGAGAAAATAGGGAGAGTGCTGAGAAAACACAACATAGAAACGATATTTAATACGGACAGAAAGATCTCAACTATTTTACCAACACCAAAGACCAAAATATCGTTAGAAAGCCAAGGTGTATACGAGATTCCGTGTGGGGATTGTGGAAAGTCGTACATTGGACAGACCAACCGAAGAATCCAGGTAAGACGAGAAGAACACCGAAATGCTATCGAAAGGGGAGAAACCACGTCATCCCTGGCTCAACATGTCGCAAATACAGGACACACAATAAACCTGAACCAAACAACGATGTTAGCTAACATCGAAGTAAAAAGAAAACGGGAAATCAGAGAATCGATAGAAATTGAAAGAAATCCCAACGGCTTAAACCAAAGAGATGATGCGCAACGGCTTCCTACAACATGGAAAACGGTACTGAAGAAAAAGACCAAAATAAATCAGGCCGCAACATCCACGCGTAACATCCCGCCGACGACTGCAACCTACACCGGACCAATAACAAGAGCCAGAGTTCGCGCAGGGCAAGCAGCAGCATCAGGATCAACTATATAAGTTACGGTATCGTGAATAAAAATTCAGTCTACTTCCAGCAGCAGCGAGAAGCGGAACTACCTGACTTGACAATGGCAAGTG
The DNA here is from genome assembly GCF_917563875.1 of Diabrotica virgifera virgifera. NCBI lineage: Eukaryota > Metazoa > Arthropoda > Insecta > Coleoptera > Chrysomelidae > Diabrotica > Diabrotica virgifera. Next base: position 110,988,020 of record NC_065445.1, on the reverse strand, counting down.
AGATCTTGCCGAAACGTCGTCAAAATAATGGTTTTTCTCAAAACCAAAATTATTCAACGCGGAGTCAAACCCGGAAAACAACAGAAAGCACATATAGCTCCCGCGGAAACTTCAAGTGTAATATATATATATATATATATATATATATATATATATATATATATATATATATATATATATATATATATATATATATTACACTTGAAGTTTATATTTTGGTGGAAGCATTTTCCCGATGTGGACTGTATTTGAAAATAGTGGGCACAAAGTAGGTAGATACTTTGCCCACCATTAAAAAAATATCACCTCCCACATTAGACCTTTTTTATTCAGTTATTCTGCCGTCCTCAATTAAAACGCGGTATCTGAAAAAAAAATTGAAAATCGAGTTTTTGCTATAATGTGGTTTCCTTTTTACCTTATATTTATGCTACTGCAATATCTGAAAGCCGTATAATTTTATTTACTACCAAAATAAACAAACTGGAATATTCCGTATGTGCTAAATTTCAACAGTTGATTAATTAAAATGCGGTATCTGCTGCGTGTAGAAGCGGTATTGTGCTAGCGAGTATCATGTGTTTGCCGCGTTTTAATTGAGCACAGCACATTTACCGCGTTTTTATCGAGACTCATGTTACGACCTCGTATTTTGAACATTTATGACATGTAGGTATTTTGAGTATATAATGAACAATTATAAGCTATTTATTTTTCTTTTTTTGGTAACTATTCTTGCTTGTAAAAGATCCTATTTGTAAATAAAATGCAGATACGGCACTCTTTCTGATCCAGTAATATGTCCGCAGCTTTGATAAAAACATGATTTTTTTAAGAATATATTTTAAAACAATGTTCAAATATAATTAGAACATATTTTACGTTAAAAAGTTGTCAAACCATATAGAGTCATGAGAAAAAACTTTGAGAGCCGATTTCTCGGTTTTGAGTTGGCTGCAAATACCGCGTTTTATTTGAGGACGGCAGTATTCATGTCTAGTAGGACAACTTTTCTATTGCGGAAAGGAAGGCGTTTGGTAAATATAGAGGTTTCTAAACTTTGGTACGAACAATAACTGGAGTACCTACCCTTAAAAATTTGTCGGAAAATATTACTATAGTCGGTTCGCTAAACTCAGACACAACTGGCTAGTAATTTTAGTCAGTATTTTTTTTTGTTTTTGGCCAGTTTTGTCAAAATTGGCAAAATTACTAACTAATTAGTAATTATTAACTATCTAGTAATTATTATTTTTTGCCAATTTTATTAAATTGGCAAAATTACTTACTAAAATCACTAGCCAATTGTGTCTGAGTTTAGAGAACCGACTATACATAGTACATTTCAAGTATTTTTATCAAACAATCCTGCAAAATATCATTGATGACTCCACAGCATGTATCATAAAGAGTCATTCAATTTATACCGTCACAGCTGATTTTTGCAGGATTGTTTGATAAAAATATTTCCAAGGAACTGGTAATATTGTCTAACAAATACAAATTTTTCTGGGTAGGTACTCCAGTTGTAGGATGCACCTCTATATTTATGAAACGCCTCCCTCCTGAAACTTTTTTAACTCGACATGAATAACTGAATAAAAAGTCTCATGAGAGAGGTTAAATTTTTTTTGATGATGGGCCCAAGACCTAACACTGTATATTGTACGGCTATAGATATCAAAGATATAGACCAGGGAATTTAGCACCAAAAACACCTGAATAAATAAATTTTTAAATACAGCACCTAGAGACCTGCAGTGTTTTGCATTATGTTCAGGATGACGTCAGAAAAAAAGTCTACTATTCAAAAATGGGTGGAAATGCATAATTGCACTGTAAAGTGCATAAAATGCATCCAACATTGCATGAATATAAAAATAAAGTCAAAATCAGTATACTAAGGAACTAAATTTATTATTTGGGGGGTTTTTGGGGTCACTGAATACGATTACGCTATCAAAACTGACCCCCGGATCACCTGGTGCCAAGGTCACTGCAAGGGACGTCATCTTCTGGAGTTTCGGGGGCTTTCGGTATTAAATTGCTGCAAACGGATTACTTGCGGGTTTTTGCGGCCGCTAATCACGAATATGTCATCAGAATTGACCTCCGTAGTACCTGGTGCCCAGGGTCGCTACTAAGGCACGTCATCTTCTGGAGTTTCGAGGGATTTCGGCACTAAATTGATGTAACTGGACTACTCGGGGGGCAAGGGTGGATCTAGGACCGATTTTCGGGAGGGGCCATAAACTTTTTTTGGGGAGAAGTACCAGAAGTACGGGGGGTAATTTTTAAAAATTAGGGTTACAATAATAAGTTTTAAGTCACTTTTCACACACTTTGAGAAGTGCCTTAAAACTCACCAAGTACCGATTCCTACAAATTTCTTCGGATCCAAGTGCAGTTCTTTTAACAAGTTTAATACTATTTTTTCCAATGCTTCTTCTGCCAGATCTTGTTTTTTCTCTCTTTCTTGATTTCCACTAATTATTTTTAGGTTCTCATAAGCGTCAATGAATTTGACAAAGTCCTCACGAATGTTGTTATTGTGATGTATCCCAAATTTAGAGAAAGCTGTTCCACGTGGGAAACGTCAGTCGTTTCGTCAAATATTATTTGTTCAATTATTTCTTCACCACAACATGTTGGTGTTCACACTAAATGAAGGGAGCAATTGATATACGTGGTTTCTTTTTTCGGCTGTAGAAAATAGTCTGGTGTATTTGGATTGTTTGTAACAGTTGTAAATCATGGTTTTCAAACTAAAACCACCAAAATGTCATTTTCGAAAAATAATGAGATACGACGTTTTCACACTAAGCCATCGTTATATAAAGTATGGACAATTTGAGCTTAATATACATTTGTAATAATATATAAAATATTTCCCACTCATACTAGATTCAAAGATCCAGCACATATCGTCATAATTCATACTGTTTCCACCTGAGCAAATATATAGGTATATCAGCACTGCAGGAGTCAGGGGTCCATGGCTTGAAATTTTTCAACTGTCTTTCTCCACTTTACTCTGTCCAGGGCAGCTGTCTTCCAGTTTACAACGCCTGCTTTTTGTAGATCCTTTTTGGCTGCTTCCAGCCACTTTTTCCGCGGTCGACCCCTCCTTCTTCCCTCACCTCTTAACAATATACTCTTCGCCCATCGGTCACCTGTCATCCTTTCCACATGTCCCAGCCAGCGAAGCCTTCTGGTTTTAACCATATGGCTGATTACTGGCTTCCCAAACAGTTCTTGAACTTCGGCATTCGTTCTCTCCCACTTTCACACCACCAAAAATCTTCCTCAGCACACTCCGTTCCCATCTTTCCAATGCATTTTCTTCTCTCTTATTCAGAACCCAACACTCACTACTATACAGTAGGTACTGTAGGTTGTATCACCGTACTATATAACCGCAATTTTGCTGCTCTCGATATAAGAGTACTTTTTAAAAGTTTGCTCAATGCTCCAACTGCTCATCTCCCCTTCGCAATTCTTTTTTCAATTTCTGGAAGTTCATCTCCTTTCTCTGTTACAGTCACCCCTAGGTATTCAAATTCTTTCACTTTCTCGAAACAATATTCTTTTCCATCGTTATTGATTCTAATGTTCAACACCTGTTCTTCATTTAGTGTATCTTTCATTTCCATAAATTTTGTTTTGTGTTCGTTAATTGTCAGCCCGTACTGCTTAGCTTTTCTTTCAAAAAGGTTAAATACTCTCAGCAGTTCTCTTTTTGTTCTTGTTATCAATACTATGTCGTCTGCATATGCAAGTACCTGAGTTCTTCTAGTCGGAAAAATGAAAGAATACCCATGAACGAACATATAAAACACGCTGTATTTTCCTGTCACCGTGTCACAAAGAAAATTGTCCAGTGCAAGTACATGTAACAATAATTATGACATGCGCTGGTCAATTTTTTGTGTGACACGGTGACGGGAACATACAGCGTGTTTTAATGTTCGTTCATGGGTATTCTTTCATTTTTCGTACTGTATTGTGGATCGTACCTTGCGTTCTGATCCCGCTTTCCCTGAATATTGCCTCTAATACACAATTAAAAAGCACAGTTGACAGAGGGTCTCCCTGCTTCAAACCCCCCTTCGTACTTTGAACTTTTCTGAGAGGCTACCCTCCAGGGATACTCGATTTTCTGTTCTCTCCAGTGTCATTTTCACTAGTTTGACCAACTTCTCCGGTATCTCAATTAACCGAAGTGCATGGTACAGACGTTTCCTTACGACTGTATCATATGCCTGCTTGAAATCTATAAAAAGGAGCTTCATGTTTAGCTGCTGTTTGTTGGTACCGCTCTGTAACATCTTTAATATGAAAATCTGATCGATGGTAAATCTTCCTTTCTTAAAACCACCTTGATATTACCTACCCCTACCTGCACACTAACATAATATCTGTCTAATTTTTCTCTTATAACCTTGGCAAGGACTTTATAAATTACATCAAGCAAAGCGATACCTCTGTAACTTTCACACTGAGATTTATATCCCTTTTTAAATACCGGGCATATTACAGCCTGACTCCATTGTTTCGGCATTTCTTCCTGATCCCATATCATCTTTAGCAGGCTACATATTCTCTTTTCTAATATTTTAGCCCCATGTTTAATCATCTCTCCAGGGATGTCGTTGACACCCGCACTCTTGTTATTCTTTATGCTTCTTAAGACTTCCATTATTTCCTCGTCTGTCGGCGGCTCCACATCATCTTGATTGTAGTTTTCTTGTATCACTTCCATCTGAACCTCGTCATTACCTTCCTGCCTCTCATTTAGCAGTTCCTCAAAATGCTGAGCATATAGTTTACATAATTATCCGTTCGATCAGTAGCCTAACCTAACAGTATCTTTTTCAGTACTTTATATTCATCTAAAAAGCATATAGGAGCCACTAATTTTAACTCTTTAAACCCCATAATAACCTATGGTTGTGAAACCGGAGTAATGACACAAAATGATGAAGCCCAACGCAAGACAAGAATTGGGACAAGAAGATACAAAAACAACAAAGAAAATATTACAATGTAAACTGATAGGAAGACCCAAAAAAGGCCCAGAACGAGATGGTTGGATGACATGGAAGACAACATCAAAACTATGAATGTAAGACAATGGAGAAGAAGGACACAAGAGAGTTATGATGCCAAAAGAAGAAAAAAAATTCCAGTCATTGCTTTACTAAATAACAAACACGAATTTCAATCAATTCTATAAGAGATAAATAAATAACACTGGTTACAGTTAACTTTCGTTTTAGTTGGAACATTTCACTGGCGAAGCGTCCATGTAACCATTGTTACCATTGGTAACAGTTAAAATTTGCAAATAAATATTTTATGACTACTATGAAATAATTTCATTTATATTTTTTAAAAATAGAAATATTTGTTAATAGTATCTACCTAATTCAGTAAAATAGCCAACTAGAAGCACGAAAATATCAGCGAGTTTATGTAAAATCGGTTGCACGTTATTTTAATACGCCCTTACCACAGTATATAGAGGTTTTCTCTTTATACTGTGCCCTTTACTTACCGTGCGCCGCGCCGTTATTTACCACTTCTGTGAGTGGCAACGATGGTAGGATCTTTGAATCGGTCAGAGGACTAGAGGACTGGATCGTCTCTGAAAATTTTGCGGGCACGATGGCTCTTAAGCCGCTGTGGATTAGTATTCGTGTTACCAAATTTTAATTTGGTGACACGACTAGGTAAGGGCCGGTAGGTACTTTATGTCCCGGTTAGCTAATCGGGACAGAAAATACCGACCGTAAGAATATCAGACTTAATAAATGCAATTTTAATTATTATTATAATTATAGGTAATAATTATAATTCCATTTATGAAGTCTGTTATTCTTAGGGCCGGTATTTTCTCGATTAAACTCCGGTTAGTTAACCGTACCGGCCGGCCCTTTGGATTCGATTATTGCATAATATGCATTATTAATTATTAGTTTATAACTTGTAACTGTACTTGCTTACTATACAGATAACATATCTATACCTTTTTATCCTATATAAATCATATTAATCGATTTTAATTACTTGTCGAAATATATTAATTAACAACATTATTATATGACATTTGATTATACAGTACATTGTGGTGTATAATCGATAAAATAAAAATTATTTCATATTTTAGGCTAAAAATGACAAATGAATGTACTGATTAGTATACTAATTATACAATTTGGATTTTTTAATAAAGTATAAAGATGATATAATACATATTTTACCTAAAAACAACAAATATGTTTTTAGTTTGTAGATACTTTATATAGTTTCTTAAATTTTTAATTTTTTAATTTTATTTCTGTATTTTATCTATTTTTATAATAGACCTGGATCGCGCGTACCAAAAAAAGTTGATTAATAGCAGGCTGAAAATTCACGGTGTCTAGTCGGACAAAATTTGATGTATGGGAACACTGTATATATAAAAATATTTATAAAATACTTCTGGTTTTGGTAACACTTTATAAAAAGTCACGCATCGCCACTGGAACATTTGGTTATGTTATGGTTAATTTCTCAAAACATAAATAGAAAAAAAAATGATATACTATTAGTTCTTTAAAATTATATTTCTAAATTACAAGATAATATTCTAGTAAGTTATTATAATATTAAAAATTAAATTATACTTCTTGCTTCTCTTCTGAATCTTCTTTAATTACAAAGACAGTTTCCTCAGTTTCAAGCTCAGCTAATGCTCCTGCATCAACATTTTCATCAGCATGCTGACTCTTCATGTGATCCTTTAAAGCAAATGCTCTAGCATATGTTGCACCACACAGCCAGCAGTCAAACTTCAAATTATTTTCTCTTTTGTGGCTTTCCATATGGGCTCTGACAGCATACAGAGACGCAAATGGTCTGTTACATTCATTACAACTAAAGGGTTTTATATGGCTATTTTTATGCCCAGCTAACTGGACACTTGTTTTAAATGCTTTGGGACAGTAAGGACATTTATAGGCTCTTACATCGGAGTGTATTAGCAAGTGATGATTGTAAACACTATGAGATTTAAATCGTTTCTTGCATTGTGGGCATTCATAAGGTCTTGAACCAGAATGAGTTCTCATGTGTAGGGTCAGACAATAGCTGACTCTAAATCCTTTGCCACATACTTGGCAAATATGTGGTTTCTCACCAGTATGAATCCTTTCATGTTTTACCTTCTCATGTGGTCTAGAAAAGCGTCTACCACAATACTGGCATTCATACTTTCTGCGCAAGCAATGATTTACTTCATGATCTTCTAAAGCTGTAGAAGTATTATAAGCTTTTTTACAATATGAACAAACAAAAGTTTTTGTATTATTATGAGCTTTCATGTGCATTTCTAAATTTTCTTGGCTCATAAATTCTCTATTACATGTAGTACAGAACAAATTTTTTTCTTCAGAGTGTGACTTCATATGAACTTGTTCATATTCAAGATCATAAGGATTGTTGCAGATATGACACACAAATATCTTTCTTTCTTTTTTCTCACCATCAGCCAAATCATTATCTACCGGAGGTTCTACAGGTTTTATCTTAACAGGCTCATGCATCTTTAAGTGAAGTCTAAGGCTTTTTAATGATGGGAACAGTGTGTTACATGTATTACACCTGTGGGGATTTAATGTGATCACCTTATGTTTGGATTCTTCTGGTTGAGGCTGTAGGTGTAACTTCAAATGCGTATTAAGTGATGGGTAGGTTAAGAACACTGCTGTACAATGAGCACACTTAAACTGCTTTGTCTTCCTGCTTGCAGAACATTTGTGTTTGATGTAATGATCTAGTTTAGGAAATTGTAAGAAACATTTAGGGCATTGGTGAATTTGGAATATAGAACTTCTATTACTTATTTCAGCTGCTTCCTTCTCAGTTATTTTTCTTACTTTACCATTCTCTATAGCATAATTTTCGGTTAAAGGGATAACATTATCTTTTCTGGAAACCCAATCTACTCGTTTATTGTTCTTTTGTATTACGGGCCTTTCATTTTCATCATTTCCAGATTCTTGACTTAATTCAAAACTTTCTTCCTCCTGAGAATATTCAGTAACTTGATCTTCTTCTACTTGCATTTCTTGGGGTAAATCATTTTCATCAAATACATCAGTTTGCTAAAAATAAAAAATAAAACATATGCTTTATGTCAACTTTATCAAAATACGAGGGTTAATAAAAAAATCCCCACTTAGGATAAACTAGCGATATGTCTGAATTAGTCCTGTGGTGGGAGGTTATAGTCTAATGGGTGACCGCTCTAACGCCTGCTCTCTAATGAGGTGCAGTCAGTTACTGTTGCGATGAGAGAGAATAGTGCCATGTTCGGTTGCACAACGCATTGTTATCAAATTCTTTGCAAAAGAAAATATTGGTCCCGCTGAAATTTGTCGGAGATTAAAAAATCAATAGTGGGAATCAACACTGTCCAGTACACACGTGAAATTTTGGCATAGACAAGTTCGTGAAGGATGAGATGCTATGCAAAACAAAAGTCATCAATGACATCAAAAAATTGTCTGATGAAGGCGAAAACTCGTTTGTCTGCAGGCAAAGTTTTACAGACAGTGTTTTGAGATTATCGTGGCATTTTGTTACTGGATTTTCTCCATGAGAGATGAACCACTGATGCCACTTATTACTGTAGTCTTTTGGACCGTGTTCAAGCTGCCTATATGTCCAAAAGACAGGATGTCCTATATGAGATGTGTTCCTCTTGCATGACAACACCCGACCGCATACACCTGCCCTAACACAAGAAAAAATAGCGGAAATGCATTCGAGTTGAACATCCTGCATACAATCCTAATCTTTCACCATGTGATTAAGTGCCGCATTAAAAGATGCACTAGATTGAGCACGTTTTGATGATGATAATCAAGTGGAGCAATTCGTGAGCAATTGGTTAGATACCTGCCCTCATTATTTTTATGAAAATGTAATACAGAAACGTTCTAGCCACTGGGAAAAATGAATACAGAAGGAAGGAATGCATATAGAAAAATGAAGTATTGTTTAATTGTTGTAATTATGTTTAATTGTTGTAATTATAATTCAATAAAAAGTTATAAGCAAACGTCAGTTCTTATTTGATTCACCCTCGTACAAGCAAGAATATTTGCAATACAGTGATGAGTACACTAATAACTGGCAAAATAATGCAAAAGATGGAAAACATAATAAGTTGTGAGATAAAAAGAGATGAAACTAGTAAAGCGATGCAGGGCGTGTAAACAACTGTATTAATTATTAAAGATGTTCAAAATGTATCTACTCGTTCTGATAGTAAGATAGATAATATGGAATACAGTAAAACCTCCGTTAACCAAAACAGTTGACAGTTTTAATAATTTCGTCAATAAAAAGTAAATATTTATCGCAAAATGGAAACAATTCGATGTTAATTTGTCAACATCATCAACATTGCTTTTATACAACTAAAGAATGCAATTAAAATTTAATATTTAATATACAACACATTATGAAATCACCTAATAGTATTTTTTAATGCCAACTTTGACCAAGAATACTATGTAATTTGATACAAGAAGAATATAAAAAAACAATGTTATTTTTAACCGAAATTCTTGTTATCGGAAACAGCCTCCTTCCAATTATTTCAGTTAACGGAGGTTTTACTGTATATAAGTTTGTTCCATTATATCTTTGCACAAATGTCACGATTCATTTGCAAACAAGTTAAATCAAAACATGCAGGTAATATCATTGATATGTACTGTCAATGTAATAATTATGAAATGGGTATTATAGGTGGACATATTTTATAAAGTTAATTTCAAGACTCAACTTACATCACTGGTATCTATGATTAATGTGATTCCTAATACATTTCCAGTGAAAATAAAACTCTTTGATAAGTGTTGGCGATACAATTTTTTTTATATGCGTGTCCGCAAAGATTATAACTTCCAAAATATTTAAACGAAAAAATTTAGTTCATAATAGATGCTGACGAAAACAATTATTTCCCTTTCTGTTTCTGTTTCTACTGACGAAAACAATTATTTCTGAGAACTTTTTATTTACTAATTATAATTTTCATGGACCCACAAACAGAAATGATGTTTTTTGCTGATACTCCTCAAAAAATAAATTTCTTCACTAACACTTTATTAGGGATTATAATTTACACAATCATATAATCAAAAATAATATTTTTCGCGGCGTTCATTGAAAGTTCTACTCTTTACGGCATTTTTCGGAGTAATACTTTTCGTAGGCGGCGGCGACATATACTATATTTGCCACTGGGAGTTACTACACAGTTGATGTGGACAACTGTTAATGTAGCACGAGGTATATTTGTCTCATAACGCTGCCAAGGTGTTAACTATGTATAAAATGTTGGAATATATTTTTAACAGAATATAACTTTATAAAATAAACACAATATAAGTTATAAATTCCAATAAACACAACATATGTGCTAATATCATTGTCACTGAAAATGATAAAAAATGTCAAAATTCATAGTAAACAAGGTATCAAAGACATGCAGTATTATTTATCCTTGTTTAAATTATTGTAGATTCTATGGACAAGTGGTTTAATTTTGCGAAACTAGTTTCTGTGAGGTAAAAAAGGGACACTAGTATAGTATAAAAAGTAAGTCGTGAATAATGCATGTGCAAAGTTATAATAGAAGATAAACTATTTAGATGGGAAATAAGCCACAATTAAATTGAAAAAATAATTTTATTAACGTTTCGACACCCAAATCGTGTGCCGTTGTCAAAATACAAAATACTACTAAATTAAACAAAAATGTTGTTTATAAGTAAAAAAAATCTTCTAATAATTTATTTAATCTGACTCATTCATATTGGCAATTCAGACGTATATTATACAATAGAATAGAATAGAATAGAATAATTTTTATTTGCATAAAATTTTCACATATTTGAGCAAATAACGTCAATTAAAGGTAAAAGTAAAAAGAAAAGAGATTGTATAAATCTAAATTACATACATAGAACAATTATCATGATTAAAATTAAAAATTAGACATTACGGGCTGGTTGTTCGAAAGCTAATCAACAATGATCATTATCAAATATTTAATTACTGTCACCAACTGTCAATGTCAACTTTGTTTGGGTTGCTGAAAACATAATATGAAATTACTTAATTACTTATGTTAATAATTGTTATGTTAATTGATTAACTAATCTCATAATTTTAATCAATTATGTTTTCAGCAACCCAATAAAAGTTGACATTGACAGTTTTGGTGACAGTAATTAAATATTTGATAGTGATCATTGTTGATTAGCGTTCGAACAACGGCCCTAAATGTTACAAAAACAAAAACAACTAATACTCCAGGTATTCCATCACAGTATATGGTTCTACAATGACCAGATATTTAAATAACTCTCTTTTAAATCTTCCAAATTGAATCTCTTGTTTTAATGCTGATGGTAACTTGTTGTGGAATTTGATACAGGCATATAGTGGACTCCGTTCTCTTAAGGCCGGTTGTTCGAACGCTAATCAATAATGATCACTATCAAATATTTAATTACTGTCACCAAAACTGTCAATGTCAACTTTTATTGGGTTGCTGAAAACATAATTAATTAAAATTATTAGATTAGTTAATCAATTAACATAACAATTATTAACATAATTGATTAAGTAACTTCATATTATGTTTTCAGCAACCCAAACAAAGTTGACATTGACAGTTGGTGACAGTAATTAAATATTTGATAATGATCATTGTTGATTAGCTTTCGAACAACAGGCCCTTAGAGTAAGCCTGTGTCTAGGGATAGTTAGGTTTAGAGCTCTTGTGTGATGTGTATGATTGGGGATGTAATGGTTAAATAATGAAGGGTTCTTAAAAAAGTTTAAACATTCATAAATGTAGATGGCTGGAAAAGTAAGTATATTTAGTAGTTTAAATTTCCCCCTGCATGAGTCCTTGATTTTCATCCCAAGAATAATCCGTATTACTTTTTTCTGAATGATAAGAAGCTCTGATGTTGCCACTGCATTTCCCCAGAACATGATTCCATAACGTAGTTGAGAATAAAAGTTAGCATAATAAACAGTAAGAAGAGTATCCTGCTGTAAGTATGCTTTAAGCACTCTTATTGAGTAGCATGCAGAGTTAAGTTTTTTACATAACTGCAATTAGTATAGTATAGTTGATCCAAAAGATGGCATAACCCAGACATCCAAAGTGAAAGTTATCCTTCAACACCAAATTGTTCAATATGGTCCACATAATGTCCAGAAAAAAGTCACACCATTTTGAGCGTCGGGTTTTGGGGGGGGGGGGGGGGGGGGGGAGGGGGCAGAAATCGGTAAATTCGTAGTTTTTTAAGTTTTTCGCCAATATTTCTAAAATTATGCGGTTTAGCATGAATAACCCTCTATACAAAATTGTTCTACATTAAATTTGAAATAAAAAAGGCCCTATGCATAATCTTTCTAAAATGAATGGTTCCAAAGTTACGGAGGTAGTATAGTATAACTGGTCCTTTTCTCCCAAACATCCAAAGTAAAAGTTTTCCTTCAACACCAAAATGTTCTATATAGTCCACATATTGTTCAGTAAAAAGTTACACCATTTTGAGCGTCCGGTTTGGGAGGGAGATGGGAGAGAAGCCGGTAAATTAGTAGTTTTTTTACGTTTTTCGTCAATATTTCTAAAACTATGCTTTAGAGTAAACAATGTTATATACAAAAATGTTCTACATGAAATTTAAAACAAAAAATGTTCTATACATAATTGTTATAAAAGCAACGGTTCCAGAGTTACGGAGGGTGAAAGTCGAGGTTTTCGATATTTTTTGGGCAATATTTATGATATAACTATACCAAAAACCCAGACATCCAAAGTGAAAGTTATCCTCCAACACCAAATTGTTCTATATGGTCCACATAATGTTCAGAAAAAAGTTACACCATTTTGAGCGTCGGGTTTGGGAGGGGGGGGAGCGGGGAGAAATCGGTAAATATAAAAAGTATCGAAAACCTCCACATTTCACCCTCCGTAACTCTGGAACCGTTGATTTTATAACAATTATGTATAGAACCTCTTTTGTTTTGAATTTTATGTAGAACATTTTTCTATAGAACATTCTTTACGCTAAAGCATAGTTTTAGAAATATTGACGAAAAACGTAAAAAACTACTAATTTACCGACTTCTCCCCCATCTCCCCCCCCCCCCAAACCGGACGCTCAAAATGGTGTAACTTTTTACTGAACAATATGTGGACGATATAGAACAATTTGGTGTTAAAGGAAAACTTTTACTTTGGATGACTGGGCCTTTTTTTGGACCAATTATACTATACTACCTCTGTAACTTTGGAACCGTTCATTTTAGAAGGGTTATGCATAGGGCCTTTTTTATTTCAAATTTAATCTAGAACAATTTTGTGTAGAGGGTTGTTTATGCTAAACCGCTTAGTTTTAGAAATATTGACGAAAAACATAAATAACTACGAATTTGCAGATTTCTCCCCCCAAACCCGACGCTCAAAATGGTGTGACTTTTTTATGAACATTATGTGGACCATATAGAACAATTTGGTGTTGGAGGATAACTTTCACTTTGGATGTCTGGGTTTGGGTCTAACTATACCCTACTAAATAGGTGTACATCCCACTGCAGATATTGGTCAATGTAGATACCCAGGAATTTGACAGAGTTGGATGTTTCTATGTGGTCTGATTGAATATTTACCATATTCGTGATCGGACCTCGAGACTAAATGGTTCTAAAATAGATGAAGACAGTCTTATCACAGTTCAACAATAATTTATTCCCAGCAAACCATCTCTCAGCCCTCTCCATATTTTCACCTGTTTTTAAGAGCAACTCTTCATTTTTTATTATTATTTACTTAGAATTTTTTACTTAGCAACAACATTTTTGTTTAATTTAGTAGTATTTTGTATTTTGACAACAGCACCCGATTTGGGCATCGAAACGTTAATAAAATTAATAAAATTATTTTTTTAATTTAATTGTGGCTTATTTCCCATCTAAATAGTTTATCGTAAAAATGCCACAAGGAAATAGCTTCAGATATAATGAAAGAACTACATTAAATATAACGATGGCTTAGTGTGAAAACCTCGTATCTCAATAAAATACAATTTTACAGGATAGGCAAAAAACTGATTTACTGTATATTATAACATAAAAAGAAAAAACTATCTTTACATATTTTTAATTTGGACACATTTCGATAGTTACACATAAATTTTGCACATATATTATTATTATGTTTCAAAAATCACTATAATTTTATTTGTAATAAAGCTTTTAAATTACTTTAATTTTTGAAAAGAACCTTGTCAGAATTCAATAATGTGGATTGTTTTAAAAGTGTGTATTGTTCTATGGTTAGATCAGTTCTGGAATATTCCAGCACTATTTGGTCTCCTTTATATAAATGTCATATTGAAAGCATTGAGAAAGTTCAGAAAAAATTTCTACGCTTTGTAGGCTATAAATTAGGGATTTCTTCAGAAGATATAGTGTATTGTGACATTTTAAAATTACTTGATATACCAACATTAGAAAATCGTCGTTTAATGCTAGATTTGGTTTTTCTTTTCAAGATTGTAAACGGAATGATAGATTCACCTCAAATTTTGCAGAGTATAGGTCTTAGGGTTCCTTAAAGGTGCACAAGATCTAAGGACGTTTTTCACTTAGAATTCCAACAAACAAACTATTGTCTAAATAGACCTACAAGACGAATGTGTCAATCTGGAAATGATTTAGATGTAGACTTTTTTCTAGCTCTCTGAATAGCTTTCGAAAAAAGCTGAAAAAATCTTTTTAAAATACAATGTAGGCTGTCACTGTAAACTGTCATTTAGGTATTTATTCTATTTATTTGTCTTGTGTAAATTGTATGTAATTATGAATGTATATGAATTATTTAATGATTGTAATTATTGTAATTGGTATAACCGTAAATAAACTATTTATTTATTTATTATTTAATTTTTTACCTGACCTACAAGGTATTCATTCTTAAGTTCTATATATACGTGGTTTTCATATTAGATATTTAAAATATACGATTTTTTCATATTAATTATTGATTCATGTATATCTGTCTAACATAATTTTGAATACTAAAAGGGTTATATAAAAAAAAATAAAAATAAGTTATTTATTTAGTTTATTGACATATTTTACAAAATTAACATTAAACGACGAAATTATTATATATTGATTTTTGAAACAATAAAATCATTGACTTTTAATCTAAATAACAAACTCAATGCTATAATAAAATGTCTTAATCATCTCAGTCTTTTAATTATTTCTTAATTATGTCAGTCTGTACTTTGTTTAGAGTCCACTCTTACCTGAAGAATACAGGAGCACTCATTATTTTTTTTTAGCCTTACATAGTTTTCCTCCGGACTTATGAGGTAGTGTGTCATAGAAAAGATGAACATCTCTGGGTATTACCGACTTCATTTCTTGAAGATGCTTGAACTTATTTGCTTCCAAAGGAATTCGGGCTTTGTAGAGAGAGGGAACAACTACTTCATCATCGGGTTTCCATACTCTTCTCGGAAGATCAGTAAAGTTATCTTCAAATTCTAATTTCACTTGCAACGACCAGTCTGATTTATATTCGATGCAATGGAGATCTGTAACACTGGGGTCTCCTTTTTTTGTTCCTGGTCTGATCGATTCAATGAATTTGAGGCTGCTGTACTGTTTAAAGAAGTCATGGTAGATATATCGTACTTTGTATGGCTTAGGATGTAGTCTGGCTGATCTGATAGCTGCTTCGTAGCTTGAAGGAGAGTAAATTTCCCTATTTTTAAGCTTCCGTTCGATAGTTGCGTGCATGGAATCACACTCCATTTGAGTGTGTCCCTTGACCAAGAATTTTTGTGTAATAGTTATACCAGTTTTATGAGAAGCGAGCAGGATGGCATTAGCTAGTATACAGTTCCGGTTTTGGTATGTACAGCCATCACTGTATAAGACTACATGTTCGTAGGTAGTTCTATGGATTTCAGTTGTTATGAAATTGTAGATAATGGTTGCAAACTCATCTGCGTTTAGACCCCCTTCACACTCATCCCACAAATAGCAGTGTCCATCCTGATTGGTGAGATTGAAGATCGTAAAATTGTGGACCTTTAGCTTTGTGCGACAGTACAACGCAGAAGCGTTTAAGTATAGACTTAGCAAAACTGATTGTAGGTCCATTGTAAACACAGCGGTTTTGCTGTTGGTAGAGTTCGCATAATCTTTGTCTTTGTCTTTTTCTTGCCTAGCTTTTTTCTTCTGTTCAATGTAAGCGTTATACTTATCTTCTCTTAAATTTCCCGCTGTGAATGTGCAACAAATGTCGCATTGATCTTTTTTTGGTTGAAATAAGCTCAGATTGCACTCATCAAATATTTCATAAAATAAACATATCGACGATAAAAAAAATAGCTTTATTTTGAGACTCACAGTATTCTTGGTACAACCGATACAAACGTGCCTTTGATTGCCACTTTGGTTCTAAATACATCTTTTTGGTATCTTTTCTGCAGTAATGAGACTCAAGCTTAGGCAAAGTTTCAAAAAAGGATTTTAATAAATCTTTTTTAGCCTTATTTGCTGCACTCTTTCTTGTATCGATAAATTCTTGCTGTTCCTCCTTTAATTCTTCTTCATTATAATTTTCAGCTTGGCCTTGGCTTTCTTTAAATTTACCCACCCAATTTGAAACTGACCATTCTTCAACAGATAAAGTGTTAAGAAACATTTTCTTACAAATTCTTACTTTTTGTAGACTGTTATTCTTAATCAGGTACTATCAACACTGAGATAAAGTTTACGTTTTAAAAATGTTCCAATGATTGTAAAATGGGATTATTGTGAAAAGGATGTTATTACAGGGTTGGAGATTTAGCTTAGGTATTGAATTATATCGAATTGGTGATGGTTTTTATATCACTGTATTATATTGAGTTTCCGGTTGTGTTTGAAGAATATAATTGTTTTGTCAACATCTGAACCATCCAAATTAAATTTTATTTCTGGTTAGTTAATATTTAGTTACAATAAATGCGTTTAAATTTCTAGGGTTTATTAGGTACTGTAAAAAGCGGTCTATTACAGAAAAAATATTGTTATATGGTCCGTTGTCAATTTCAGCTGCGCTTAGACCTCTAGCGTTTATTAGGTGATGTAAAAATTGGTCTATTGTAGATAATACTTTGTTATATGGTTCAAATATTGCTTTTAAAATGAAGACACAAATATTAACTATGAAAAACTCGTAATTATTATCCTTGTAGTACATATAGACGTTGTTCAAGTACCTATGATAACCTCGTATATCTTGATATACGTGTTTTTCATAGATAGTTATGCTGTGTTCATGATTATTTACGAGGTTTTCATTTCTAATATCCTAGTGGACACCTCCAAATACTAGGTTAAAACAGTACAAATCTTTTGAATTAAGATTAATAAAATGTTTCTACTTGCATGACAACTTATCATTGTTCACAAAAAAAAAACACTTCTCCAAGTCAAAACTCTTAAACAAACACTCCAAATTAAGTACCACATTCTTGATTATATACGCTGTCTTCACACTAAATCAAGAAATCACCTGATATATGTGTTTTCTTTTTATGGCTTTAGAAAAAAACATGGTGTATTTGGATTTTTTCAGCTGTAAACCGTGAGAGACAAAGTTTTCAAACTAAAACCATAAAAATGTCATTTTCGAAAAAAAATTGAGATAGGAGGTTTTCATACTAAGCCATCGATAAATATTATAGTTCATCTATTGAAAAAGGTGATTATTTTTTTACTTACCAGCACAACATCTTCTCCAGCATGGTACTCTTTTAAATGATCTTTAATTGAGCTAAATTGAACTTTACAAACTTCACACTCATAGATAACATTTCCATTCTCCTCCACTTCTTCAGCAATATCCTCACTTTCAATAAATTCGATCTGCTGAGTATCATCATTCACCATTTCTACATGTTCATCTGTAGGTTCTTCTTGTGATTCGTCCACTGGGATCAACAATGGATCTGAAGGCTCCTGGATTTGGATTTCAGGATCAGTTTCATTTTGGTTACACTCTTCACTAAGTTCACATTCCGTGTCTAGGTGTTCTGCTAATTCAATAACACTATTAAAAGCTAAAGTACAAACTGGACAAGACAAACTATTTAATAACTCGCTTATATGATACTTTAAATCCTGACGGGAAGAAAAATGTTCATTACAACATAAAGGACATTTTAAAAGCTGTGTACCCATTTTCCTCGCTTCTCAACTTGTTTAAAAAGGTATTTAAATAGTTCAGGCTTCTGTCATTTTATTATATAATTATTGTTTCAAATATTTCAGTATGTTTTCTGTTTAATAATTATATTTTATATTATTTCAAAAATTACAACTTTAGAGCGATTTTCTTCTTCGTTCCCTCAAATAGCTTCCAACTTGGACAAAAAAACACAAGTCACTGAAACCACACTACACTGAAACACTAATTTCTTGTGGATATGTCTAAAAACAGGAAGGAAAAAGTAGAATCAGAGATGTCTGCGAATAAACAAATCAAGCTAGAGGGCGCCACAATTTATATGATTTATGCACAGAGTTGTTCTCTGGTTTAAGTCATCAATTAATTATGAATTAATTTAAAAAATATATGTTATATCCGTTATATCTTATATTCTGATTCTGTAATATTATTATAAGATCAATGTTATGTAATTTCTCATTTTTAAAGACACCATTAAGATGTCACCCTTAAGGACGGGCAAATTAAAGGTTTACCGTGTAGCCTGAAAAATAAATTTATATAAAATATGAAGTGGAGGTGGCTTTGTAAAATACTTATGTTCATGTTGTTTTTATTGGCTTACTATCCACTATCTTATGTTAATATAAATCCATTATTAAATTTCTATATGTAACTGATAATAAGTAGTATCATAGCCGTTTAAAGGTGGCTATGGTAGTATGTATTAATTTCTTAATATAGTCGGTTCGCTAAACTCAGACGCAACTGGCTAGATATTTTAGTCGATATTTTTTTTGTTTTTTGCCAATTTTGCAAAAATTGGCAAAATTACTAACTATTTAGTGATTATTAATTATTTAGTAATTATTTTTTGCCAATTTTACTAAAATTGGCAAAATTACCGACTAAAATATCTAGAAAGTTGCGTCTGAGTTTAACGAACAGACTATACCAAGATTTCTTACAACATAACAGTAAAAGCAACAACCGGCAACAGTGTTTGGCCAACATCTGTTTTGTTTGTGTTAAAAAGTAGGATAATGTACTTTTGGATAATATTAGGGTGTTGTTTAATACAAATAGACTGTACTATCCCACCAAAAAAATTAAATGCTTTAGTTATTTTAGGTAAGGAAAGCTTTGGTAAATTTCTTTAATTTATTATTTTTATGGTAAATAAATAAAAGATGTACGTAGATGGCGTCTATGTTGCTTCTGGTTTCATTTGACGTTGTCAGTTATTGAATCAAGAACTAGGCGGGGATTTCAAAATTATGTTTGTTATCACGTGTTCACAAGCTACTTTTACAAAAATAAACTGCAAATTCAAATTCTTTATGTGGAATGAAATAAATAATTTGTTATTAAAAAATGTGTCCCAAGGGATCCAAAGGTCTTTGGCTTGAGATATAAGTAATTTAATGTTTAATTATTATACAATGAGTGTCTTTTGAAAATAAATTTATTCAAAATAATACAAAATTAAGCAAAATTTAAAAAATTATATTTTATAAATAGAAGCTGACCCAAAAGACCATTTGTAATTTTAAAAGTAAAATTCAATTTTGTATAGTTTTTTTACTAGCAACAGTGGCGTGCTGGAACTTTTCATGTGACCCGGAGATTTTATAGAAAAGCGGCCTCCCAACCTCATTCTGTATGTCTGAAAATAAATATTATCTATAGCAATCATTTATGTATACAGAGTGGGCCAAAGAAAACAGTCCATCTCGATATTTGGCAGTATTTATTAGATTTTAAGAAAATGACGAAACAGGTCGATTTTTGATCTAAGGGGCACACATTTTTACGGTACATACTTCTGTCATTTGTCATTTGTCAAGCCCGTCCCTTCCACTTTTCCCCACTCCTTATTTTAAATAGGGAATAGGGGTTGTGTGCTAGCTCATTTGAAAGGTTATTCAATTCTCTATTCAGTAATATAAACATTAACATAATTAAGAATAGGTACAGGGTGTCCAAGAAAAAAAATTTTAATTAATTAATTGACACAAAAAGAAGAATGTATGTAATTTATTTAATTCAAAATACATTCTACTGTTGTCACAAAACAGAAAAAATGTTTTTTGATAAATAAACATTGCTTTTTGCTTAATTTCAATGTTAAAGCTGCCACCCATCTGCCTCTATTGGGTAGGTTTAATGTTGAATTTAAGCAACAAACAATGTTTATTTATCAAATAAACATTTTTTTTCTGTTTTCTATTAATTTTCAATTAATTTATTATAACAAAACAAAAGCAACTTTGCTATTTATTAATGCGTTATTTAGATAGCTTTACTCGAGTTACTTGGTAACAAAAAAAGATGAAGAAAATTGCTCCATGGGAAGCCGCGAAAATGCATTTTTTTAACGTATACCGATTTTGAACTTTTAGATTCCATTTTCTCCAACTTGATTTTTTATTGAAATTTTGGTATTTTTGGCATTTTTCGCTCGTAATACCGATACGTAATACCGATAGTTTTTATTATTATAATAATATGTTATGAGTCTTTTAAATATATGAAAATTTGTGTGGAGAACGTGGACCGAAATAAAAAAGTGATGGTTAAAAAATTACCATGCTCTTATTTATATCTTCGTTGCACATGCCGGTCAACTTTGATCGGTTGTATCTTAACCACTCATCGCAATTAAACGTTTTTTCTTTTAAAAGAAGCGTCCTGCCGCGTTCTTTCCAATACCGTTTTTATAATTTAATTTGATTTAATATTTCCCGAGATATTCTATTTGTTTATAAGCCAAAAAATTGTTTATAATTTTAAAATATCCCTGAGGCCGCTAAAATAGTCCAATTTTAATTCTGTAAAGTACTTTAGATAGGTACAGTGGGTGATCATATTATTAGAGCCACCTCAGAAAATTTTACTTTTGTTTAATAATGGTATATAAGTTTTTTCTTTATACGGTCCACATTGCGTTTGAAACTTTAGAAATGGATGCTATGTTTCTGTTGGAGTGATTAGTATTGAATATTAAAGTTTTTATTTCTGCTATTTTCCTTGGTGAGATGTCTTTGGATTTCCCATGATGTTCTGGTACCACTAGTGTAACGAACGCGCATTTTTTACTAAATTCACAAAATATAGTATAGGACTGTCAGAATATCACTAGATAGCAATGGAAACTCACAAAGTTTATTATAACTCTAAACACCAAGAATACAAAATAATAGGCACACGAGTTGCAAGGTAGGCTGGGCAGCACTGACGAACAATGGCATCTCGCATCTGAGTCACTCATTGCCACACATGCGTGTTGTCACTATTGTCAGACTATTTATTGCACTTTCATAAAGTGTACCAAGACAGCCAAATGAAAACAAATGCATTAATTTATGATACAGCTCAATTATATACCCTTCCTCTAAAACATTGAATTTTACTAGGTGGCTCTAATAATATGATCACCCACTGTACAGTGCCTTTTTATACAAAAAGCATAGCTATTCTTATGCATCATAATTATTGTGGTTATTATGGCGACCCTAAATTTTTAATGAATAATTTAATTGTTGCTAAAAAGGGTTCATTCCATTTCCATCTGCTTCTGGAAATATAATGTATATTATAAATGCTTTTATACTACGAAGTTATTTAATTATTGATAAATAATTACTAACCTAAAATTTTAGTTGAAAATTAAAGATTTTGTTGGAAAAACCCGCATTTTCCGAGGAAAATTTTAGTTGAAGTAAATCGGAAAAAACATGTCTCCATGCAGAATTTAATTACGGTGAATTTTTATTTGGGTGTTTTTGGTGTAAAGTTAAAATCTTTGGAGTTATAGAGCAAAAATTGAAAAAACACGATTTTCGGGCGCCATTTTGTCTATAAAAAAGTAGCACACTATCTGCGGACTTTGCATACCCATATTAATAATATATAGAATCATAAGATTCGATACCAGCAACAAAATTGCTGGTAAATAACTTTTCCTTGTATTTTTCTAATTAACCCAGATGCACATTGAAAATGCATTTTTCTTATTCCCAAAATGCAATTTTCATCTCCCGGAAATCAATTTAGCTCACAAAATTTCCTGAAACTCTCCAGAATCGAATTCAAAAAATCTTACTGCACAAAATTCCTATAGGTTTAATGCTTCGTTGTCTCGCCTAATAGGCCTATTGGTTAAGAATGGGTCGCGGACGTTTCCCCAACTGTCATCAATACGACTAACTTCACGCGTAACTTTGATACGAGAATTATAAAAAAAATATGCATTGAAATCCAGATCCCGTAATTTTATGAGCGTTATAAAGTGAGTACAAAGACATACATATTTCTTTTTTTGTAATTACAGCTTCAATTTACCGTACATTTCTCGTAGACCCTGCCGATAAGGTAGAGTCGTGTTGGGGAAAGCTCGCGTGCCCAATCAGAATACGTATTGTCTTTAACTTAAAATTTCTAAAAGAAAGTTTGTAATCTAGATGTCACCTATGGCCTATCCTAGTATTTTTATTAAAATACTCACTTCTTCTGCTCGGTGTGGCTACATGCTACATGCACAGCATGATACCTACTGTTTTTTCGCTAACTGCACACTTCCTTGTTGTGACTAAATTTTGTCAAACTTTGTATCATCAAGAAAAACATTGAAAAAAATTGTTATATCGAAATTCTTTAAATTAGAGTTTATGAGAAAAGCAAGGTTTGCAGATGACCAAGTGGTAACGGCTCAAGATGAAGAAGATCTGTCCTATATGCTCCGACAATTAGAAGAGGAATAGGGGAGGGTAGTACACAATGAGACAACACATTTTTATTTCTGACATTGACATTTTTGAATTTGTCTACAAACTGAGTTAACCAGACTTCAATATGATTATTTCCTCAATATAATCTGAAATAAATATTCCCTCATGAGTGAAGAAACAAAATCTATGATTATTTTTCTAACCGTCTACATCTGTCTCATTGTGTACCATTGGTGGTACACAATAAGACAAGTGGTGGTACACAATGAGTCAAGTGTTATTATTTCAATAATTTGTTAAAATAAATACACAGATTATTTCATTCATAGGAGATTCTGACCAATAGAAAGCTACAGAAATCTGAATTAAATCGATAATTTTTGATAATCTCCCGTCGTTAAGTATATTACGTCAGATGCCCTTCGTTGCTACGAAAAAATACATTCAGTGACATTAATGACAATTAATGTTTTAAAAATTATAAAAGTGACGACTTTCAATCGTCAAATATTTATAAAAACTGTGTGTTTAATGGTATTTACATAAATAAATTACAATAAAATTTTGGTTTTGAACAGTTTTATTCATGAAATAATCGCAACAAATTGCACTCGACCTCTGAAATTAATATAGAATTTTTGCTCTCGTGACACTTTGACATAATTTTACTCGCCTTCGGCTCGTGAAATTAAAACTGTCAAAGTGTCACTCGGGAAAAATTCAATAATTTCAGAGCTCTTGTGCAATTACTACTAAGTGTATTTTTTATTATTGAAAATAGCAATTTTACAGGTACAATAGAAAAACTGAAATGAAAGAAAATTTTAACGGATATTAATTATTAGTTATTCAAGCTTTACATCAAATTTGAAATAAGATGCAAGGCGCTTGTTTTTTGATCTACATTTTTTGGTTTTGGTAGAATTGATACAACGTCTGACCTTGCTACTGCAGCAATGTCTTCAACCAAAGGAAAAATAAAGCAGCCTTGAAGCTTACCACTTTTTCTTAAAAGTGACACTTCAAATTCATTATCGTCTAATGTCTTAAGAACTTTAGCAACATAAAATATATTGTTTTCAAATTTCACTAATACAAAACTATCAATGGAAATTTCTGTACTAGCATCAATGCCATAATCGTCTTCCAACTGTAAATTTTCACATTCATCGCCAGAAGAATCATCGTAATTGATTAGTTCTTCACTCTCCTCGGATGAAGTGCTATCATTTCGTTTATTTTTGTTCTGCTTTGATGCTGAGCCGCTTGCCATATTTAAATTGACCTTAACTCGTTTATTATTCTGAGGAGTCAATTTTTTGGTTGTTACTTGCAGTTTTAACTGATCCAAGTCAGGTGTGTTAGTTAAAATTGCACTCTTTTTAGTTTTCCTTGCCTTCACACCTTTTCTCTTTTCTGCTTTTGGAAATCCTTTAAACTCATGAGGGGAGATGAAAGAACTTGAATTCGCAGATGATACTATTGACTTTGAGTTTTGAGACATTATCGGGTTTTCAGGTGTCTTTGGTGGGGATACTTCTTGATTTTCAGGTGTCTTCGATGAGGATGATATAACTTGATTGGAAAGCACACTAGACATTTCTGCCGACTTTGGTTGTGGATTTGGCTGTTCAGTTTCATTTGGTCTATCAGTCACATAACTGCCAATGAAGTCAGCTTCAGAAAAAATGTCTCTATTAAGGGGAAAAATTCCCGTTTTATTAAAACCTGACAGAATATTAGTAGGTGTTAATGCTTTCATATGTGCCTCTCCTACACATTGTGCTATCTGGCATATTGAAATAGGTTTACCAGGATGGTTCAGCAACCATGAGTCTATAGTGGCATTGTAATACGCTTTAAAGGGAGAGAAAATTGAAACATCAAGGGGTTGCAGTTTGCTACTACAATGTGGAGGCAGAGTCAGTATGATTACACCATTATCCTTTGCCAGTTGAACAACTTGATATGTTACGTGACTCTCATGATTGTCGTAGATCAGTATGGAAGGGCTTTCAATTGAACTGTTGCTAAACTTGATGAAATGTTTCATAACTTCGACAAACAGCTATTCATCCATCCACTTGGATTTGCCAAACCCAGTGTGCCAGGTGGAGCTCTTTGTGTCATATGCTCCTTATAATATTTCCTTGAAAAAACCATAACAGGAGGCAGAAACGTACCATTCGCACATACAATTTCACATGTAGTAATAAGAATACCCCTTTCACCGCTAGTACAACTATTCAGCTGTTTTACACCTTTCTCTGCCACGACTTTCTTAGGTTTCTGCACTGTTGATGTATTAGCCTCTTCAAGGTTATATATCCTGATATTAGACACAGCTGATGGATATCTAGAATAAACGGCATGTAAATTGTCGAAGAACTTGTTGACATTGTGTGGATTAAATGATGTTAATCTTGATAAACTGCAACCCTCTGGTTGACGTATACTAAGGTTCCCATGCCTATTTAAAAATGAACGGAACCATTGGAGTCCAGCTATTTTATCTTTGATCCAATTCGCTGGAACTGGAATATTGTTTTTAATTGCCATATCATATGCTACCTTTCGTGCTTGAATGGTTGTTAACCCGTAGCTCATTTTGCTACAAGTTTTGATATAGTCATAAAGAGAAATTTCCTGTTCCTCTGAAAACACACGTCGTACAGCATAATTGGGTTCCATTCGATCATCATCTGGATTAGTACGTTTTTTTGCGACATATCTTTGTAATGTCTGAAATTTTACTCCGTGTTCAACGGCAGCAATTCTTAATGATTTTCCGTTCAAAACATCTTGTCCCGGCACTTGCCATATCATCGGAGCTGAATGTTGCTCGAGTCCTTAGTTTTTCTTTGCGCACCATGTCTGTAAAAAACATAATAAACTTTCATTCTACTTATACAACATGACATGATATTATCATTATAGCATAAACACTTAATTTTAGTAGTACACAATGGGACAGTCTCATTGTGTACTATCACCCGGTGTCTCATTGTGTACCTACCAAGTAGCATTGTTGTAAACAAATGCAAATAATCATATTTAATTTTTAGTTTTGAGACACGACTATTTGAGGTTAGACTAACTTAACTGTGGTATTTCACACATACACTTGCAAATTGACTCAAATCAACAATAATTAGTTCTAATAATAAGTCAACAAAACTATATAAAAATTAAACAGTTTATCACTGTAACTTTTACGGGGTCACGAATGAAATGGTGGTATTTTGACTGGCGTTGTAAAATGACATTTCTGAGATAATGTTGGTTGCAGAATGCAGAATTGAAACTTGGCGGTAAATTTAAAAAAAATTAGAATGTCTTATTGTGTACCATGTCTCATTGTGTACTACTCTCCCCTACACAAAAAATGGACAGGAAATAATCCTAGAAAAGACCGAATATTTAACAACTGAACAAGAACCAGTAAGAAACTTGGAAATGGACGATAATAGGAAAATTAACGGCACTGAAAAATTCAAATACTTAGGATTCATACTCTCAAAGAATGGAACCACCGAGCAAGAGATAACCAGCAGATTAGTACGGACAAAAACATGTATTAAACAAATGAACCGGGTATTGTGGGTTAGACAGATTACCAGAAATACAAAGAAGAGAATATACAGGGTGTTCAGGAACTCTACCGACAAACGAAGACAGGATTTCCCAGTCCCAGATAATTTTAAGACAATTTAACCGAATTCACCTAGTCCGAAAATGCTTCCTAAAGGCAAGCGTCCACAGACCCGCATCGGACGCATCGTACGCATCGGATTAATTTTTCACACTGCGTCCACTGTATCGGCAGCGATCGGATTGCCGATGCCACTACCTGCTAGGGTAGAAAAATTACTAAGGTAGACTTTAAAATTGGTTGTTTATTTAATTTAATAATTAATTGATGCATATTAACTACATTTATTAGTATGGTAAAATATGATGGTTTAATGTATCTGTTTAGTAATAGGTCTAGATCCCGCGTATGAAAAAAAAGTTGATTAATAGCAAGCTGAAAATTTGTTAATAGCTTAAGGGTGTCTAGTCGGACAGACTTTGATATATGAGAACACTGGAACAGAATTGTGGAACAGGTTAAAAATTTGGAACGGTCAGACCACGAAAACGGCGTATGTATTTTGTCCGACAGAACAGACTTAAACTCTCCGAACAGAGATTAAACTCTCATGCAAAAATCAGACTGCTATTTATCACCAAATGGGCGTTTTAATGAGTTGAACATGTAGAATATGTCAAATGACAGGTGATAAATAGCAGCCTGATTTTTGCATGAGAGCTTAATCTCTGTTCGGAGAGTCAAATGCAAATTAGCCGTAGATTAGCTCCCACTGGGCCAAGCGAAATTCCGAACAGAGTGCGTGGGGTGCGTCCACTGGTCGGCATTTCCAATGATTCATCGGCACGCATCGCAAAAGTTGCCTCTCGAAGCAACCCTTCGGCATTACCGATGATGCGATGCGTACGATGCGGATCAGTGGACGCAGTTACATAAGTTTTTGTACAAGGCAAACTAAAATCCGTTGCGTACGATGCGGGTATGTGGACGCTTGCCTTAAACGAGCTAGAGCTCTTTGAAGATGGTGTCATTTAATTAGTTTTTTTTAAATACCTAGGGGAAAGGCGGGAAAAACGGGGGAGCTGCCTAAAACGGGGTACCCCCTTTTTTTTCAATATCACTCGCTCGATATATACGACGTTAATGAAATTATATTATAGACGCCTGTTTACACCTTCTGTCATATAGCAGATATAATTAACTGTTAGTCGATTGTTGTAAACAGTACATGTGCGTTTTTAGTTAACCAAGTTATAATATCGGCCGAAAAATAATCCATCGTTATTATTACTAAAACAATTTATTATTTAATATTATTACTTCCAATTAACAGTGAATGTGTTCTACGAGTATTCGTTTGTCATTATGTTAAAAAATAAAAACTTGTAATAATTTAAACAGGTCATAATCTCAAAATCTGCTCTTTGGGCAAAACGGGGGTACCAATAGGTAGGGTAAAATGGGGTACCCTTTTTACCATACCTATTGGTAGTCTTTACCCTTTTTACCATACCAAGTAAGATAGCCGATGATCAAACCAAATCACAGACGAGTAAGAAATCGCAATTGAATAAAACTAAAAAAGTAGAGTCAGATTCAGAAGGCGAAGATAGTGACACTGACTGGTTCTGCGGAAACTTTTATTTAAGTTCCACAGAAGGATGGATAAGCTGATCCAGTTGCCTTAAATGGGCTAAAAATTAATGTGCAGGTGTAGAAGATGAGGATGACGAAGCAGTACTTGTATGCGAATTTTGTCAATAACTTTTTCTTGGTTTTAATTTGGTACCCCATTTTACCCTATATGACGGGCATAATGGGGTACTTCACATTATTTTTTGTTTTTTTATATGATAAGAAAATCTTTTACTTTTTTTAACTTTAAGTTATATTAATCAATAGTTACTACTATAACAATGGTATTTGGCTTATTTCCAGACCTTAAAAGTTACATATGTGTTTTAAATCCTAATTTAAACCTTAAGTACCCCATTTTGCCCGGGTTTCCCCTACCTCCAGAACGCTTCTATTTAGAAAAACGAAAATTGGTATGCGTATTTACTTTCCAGAAATGAATCGATTCCATCCATTGCGAATTTCTAGTACCGGTCATAGGCGTCCGTTTTGGGTAGGGCAACGGTTATTTTATCGCATAACTTTTTTGTCTTTAACTTTTAAGCATTTTTGACACAGAATTATTAAACTTTAAGGTATTATAGTACTAAAAGGTACTCTTGCTTCTAATCGGTAGGACACACCGTTTTCTAGAAAAATCGATTTGAAAGTTCTGCGTTTTTGGAATTTGAAAAAAAATTGAAAAAAATTGAAAAAAAAAGATATACTTAACTAACTTAAAGCAAGAGTAACTTTTAGTACTCGAGTACCTTATAATTTAATAATCTAGTGTCAAAAATGCTTAAAAATTAAAAACAAAAAGTTATGCTAGAAAATAACTGTTGACCTACCCAAAACTGACGCCTATGACCGGTACTAGAAATTTGCAATTAATGAAATCGATTCATCTCTGGAATATAAATAAATGTACCAGTTTTCGTCTTTCTAAATAGTTTTCTTTTTTATTTTTTTTTATATTCAAAAAACGAAAAATTTTCAAACCGATTTTTCTAGAAAACGGTGTATTCTATCGACTTAAATAAAGAGTACCTTTTAGTACTATAATACCTCACAATTTAATAATTCAGGGTAAAAAATGCTTAAAAATTAAAGCATAAAAAGTTATGCGGAAAAATAACCTTTGCCCTACCCAAAACGGACGCCTATGATCGGTACTAGACATTCGCAATGGATGGAATAGATTTATCTCTGAAAGATAAATACGCGTACCAATTTTTGTTTTTCTAAATAAAAGCGTTCTGGAGGATTTAAGAAAAACTCATTACAAGACGCCATCTTCAAAGAGCTCTAGCTACCTTAGGAAGCATTTTCGGACTAAGTGAATTGGGTTAAATTGTCTTAAAATTATCTGAAGGATCTTCTGTCTTCGATTGTCGGTAGAGTTTCTGGACACCCTGTATAACACCTTGGTACGTAAACAAACAAATGAAATAGATAATGCGGAAAAATCCCCTTACGAATAATTCACACACCTTGGTACGTAGTGTAATGGCTACTAATAGTCTATGGAGCAGAGAATTGGGTAATAAACAAACGAAACAGGTCCAAAATTATAGCAACTGAAATGGAGTTCATGAGAAGAAGCTGCAGAGTGACAAGAATAGATCTCATTAGAAATGAGGAGATAAAACGAAGAATGGCAGTAGAACAAGATATACTCAGTTACATCGAAGAAAAGCGTTTAATTTGGTATGGACATGTGAGAAGAGCAGATCGTATAAGGTGAATATCAAGAATTTCGGATTGGAGCCCAATAGGAAAGAGAAGAAAAGGTAGACCCCGAAGATTATGGAGGGATGAAGTGGACGAGGGCATGGAAAGACGAGACCTTAGAGACGGAGAACGGCAGAACAGAAACGACTTAAGACATTGGCTGAAAGAAGGAAGGGGCGACAGCTGTAAAATCCTTGTACATGTAGATAGATAGAGAGAAAAGCAAAAATGTCGCCGATTTCATTAGTGAATCTTCCGTTAAATAACTATCTTGTAGGACTCCACTGCTTCTAAGACTGTCTATGCTCTTCTAGGTACGCTTAGAACCAGAACCAGATCGTATGAAAGTTGATCCAGAACTTCTTCTTCTTTCTTCTTTTAGCCCATTTCTATCCAACTTTGGACATAGGCCTTCCCCAAATCTTTCCATTTCCGTCTGTCCTTGGCTGCGTTTTCCCAGTTAGTTCCTGCAGCTTTTACAATATCGTCCTTTCATCGCATCTGAGGTCTTCCTCTTCCTCTTTTTCCTGTCCATGGTCTCCAGTTTTGTATTTCAGCATTCCATCTTTTATCTTCCTGTCTCGCATTGTGGCCCGCAAATCTCCATTTTAACCCTGTTATATGTTCAGTTACATTTTTTACTTTTGTTTTCTCTCTTATCCATTTGTTTGATTTTCTGTCTTGTAGTTTTATTCCCAACATGGATCTTTAAATTTTTCTCTGAGTTATTTCAATTTTGTTTATGTTGGCCTTTGTTAATGTCCATGTTTCTGAGCCATACGTCAGAACAGGAAGGATGCACTGGTCAAATACACGGGTTTTTAGGTACTGTTGTATCTTTGTACTTTTTAGTATCCACCTTAACTTTCCAAATGCTGCCCACGCCAATCGGATTCTTCTCTGTACTTCAATTGTTTGGTTCTCTTTATTAGCTTTGATTATTTGACTCAGGTATATATATATTCGAGTCGATCAGATTAGCCAAGCGGACTGAGGCGCACGATTGACAATCTATAGTGGATATGCGGTCGAGACGATCGAGGTTCGTGCCCCAGCCCGGTGAATAGAAAAATAAAAAGGCTGACGTCGTAGTCTAAAATTCTAAAAAGAATCTACGACTTGGTCTGGAATAAGCTGGTGTCTGATCGGCCTATGGAGGAGCAGTACGGCAAGGGATAAGGGCTTGCGGCTCGGTGACACTCCTCCATAGATCCCTACCGGAAGGGCGTTGACGCCTACAAAACGGTGTATATATATATATATATATATATATATATATATATATATATATATATATATATATATATATATATTCGTCAACAACCTCAATATTGACATTATTTATATTTAGATTTATTCTGTCGTTTGTATTTGTCATGATTTTGGTTTTACTCATGTTCATTTTTAATCCTATCTTCTCTGATGCGTGTGCTAGTTGAGTCAGCATTGTAGCTAGTTCTTCTTGGTTGGTTGTAATAAGGACAACATCATCGCAATATCTGAGGTTATTGAGATTCTTCCCGTTTATGTTGAAACCCATGTCTTCCCATTCCAGTTCTTTAAAGGCGTCTTCCAGAGCTAGGGTGAAGAGTTTTGGGGATATTACATCTCCTTGTCTTACTCCTCTACGTATTTCTATGGGATTAGTTTTGTTTGTTTTATTTTCCCATTCGACTGTCATAGTTGCTGTTTTATAGATGTTATGTAAGAGTTGCCTGTACCTGGAGTCTATTCTGCTGTTATTTAGAGCTTTTTCTATCGCCCATATCTCGACACTATCGAACGCTTTTTCATAGTCTACAAAGGCTAAACATAAATCTAGGTTGTATTCGTTTGCCTTCTCTATCAATATTTTCATAGTGAGGAGATGATCTATGGTACTAAACCTTTTCTGAAACCTGCTTGTTCAACTGGCTGATAACTGTCCATTTTATTTGTTAGTCTATTGATTATAATTCTAATAAATAGTTTGTACATTTGTGAGAGTAGTGAGATAGGTCTGCAGTTTTTTAAGTCTCTTTTGTCTCCTTTTTTGAATAGCAGTATTGTAATACTCTCATTCCAGTCGTGAGGTATTTCTGCCTTGTGTAGACATAGATTAAATAGGAGTTTTAGCTCCTCTATAATAGCTTGGTTACCTTCCGTAAGCATTTCAGCAAGGATACCATCTGGACCGGCAGCTTTGTTATTTTTCATTTGAGATAGGGCGGTTTCGATTTCATGGACGTCTATATCGGGTAGAATTTCAGAGTTGACATTTTTAATTCTTCTTTTTAGACTTTCTTTTGAGTTATTATCAGGCTCCTGTTTTGTGTCATATAATTCGCTATAGAAGGATTCTACTATATTTGTTATTTTCCTTGAGTCGCTTTGCTCCTCTCCATTTTAGTTTTTAAGTGATATTATGACGTTTTTTCCTAGTGATGGGTTTAGACATTTTACTCCGCGATACCTTTCTCTTACTTTCTCTACTTCTGTTTCATTATATTTTCTGATGTCTTCCGTTACCGTAATTTGGGGTAACTTGAGACGATGGGATTACTTGAGACAATTTGGAGACACTATTATTTTTCGTCGATTTGGCATCCCGGTTAACATTGTTAGTGTTGTTTTGATAGCAAAAGGTAGCAAACGTGTGGTTGTTGACCGTTAGTAATTAAATTCTTTTGTCTTCTCTAAGGTAAGTTGATAATTTTTTAATAAACGTCAACTTTAAAACTGCCAAATTTCATATAGTACATAACTTATATAATAATTCTATGACTAATATCCGAAAACAAGCAATTGTTGTAGAAAACGTAACCTCTAATATTAATATTGGTGTGCCGTAAATTTCATTGCGGCGTTGCGAAGTTTATGGTTGCTATAAAATATGAATTCTCAGCCTGAACTTGGTTGGTCAACTTAAGATAACTGTCTCAAGTTACCCCACCACAAATTAGATACTGTAAAAACTAGTTTCTAACCTACCTACTTACCTACCCACCTACTTACTTATCTACTTACCATTTTTTCATTATTGTTTCAGGCTCAGGTATGGTCCGAACCCAAAAAAGAATTTTGGGATCTAGAAAATACCGAAATTTCTCGGAGGAGCAACTTCATAAAGCAGTGGAAGCTGTTAGGTCAGGGATTTCTTTGAGGAAAGCCGAAGAAAAATTTGGAATACCACGATGTTCTATAAATAGAGCAATAAATGGAAAGAACACAGGAAAGGTCGGTAGACTATTTGTTTTAAATGAAGTTGACCAAAATGCTTTAGTAATGTGTCTATGTTCAGCTGGGGATTGGGGCTTTCCTCTCACACTATACGATATTAGGCTCATTGTCAAAGCATTCCTCGACCGTTCTGGAAGAAATGAACATAGATTTAAAAACAACATGCCAGGTAGAAATTTTGTCATGTCTTTCTTGAAGCGTCACCAGAACACTTTGAGTAATAAAATGTGCCAAAACATAAAGAGATCTCGAGCCACAGTCGACCATAACGCCATAAATATTTACTTTGACGAGTTAAATCAGTCAATGGAGGGAGTTCTTTCTCATTCTGTCATTAATTATGATGAAATAAATATGACAGACGATCCTGGTCGTAAAAAAGTTGTTGTTAGAAGAGGGTGTCGACATCCTGAAAGGATTATTGATTTTTATAAGTCAAGTACGTCTGTAATGTTTGCCGCTGCCGGAGACGGGACACTTCTCCCTCCATGTGTAACATACAAAGCTGAGAATCTTTATAATACCTGGACCGAACATGGCCCTAAGGGGACAGTTTATAATAGAAGTAAGAGTGGGTGGTTAACTTTGGAGATATTCGAAGATTGGTTTCGAAAAATTGCCTTGCGCCTTATTTCTCGAATCAAGATAAAGAAGAGAAAAAAATAATGATTGGGCATAATTTGGCGAGCCATATATCCCCATATATAATAGAGGAATGTAAAAAAAACAACATAATCTTCATCCTACTTCCCCCAAATAGCACTGGACTTACTCAGCCGTTAGATGTCGCATTTTTCCGCCCACTTAAAATTAAGTGGCGTGAAACTTTCGATTCTTGGAAAACAAAAAATCGTGGAACTGTACCAAAAGATACATTTCCTCGTTTATTAAAAAAATGTCTGGAGGCAATGGGAGAGAAAAATCTTTCACAAAACGTAATAAGTGGATTTAATGGAGCAGGATTAATTCCACTAAATCGAGGAGAGATCTTGAAGAGGCTTCCAAGTAAACAGGCAGTAGAGGATGGCAAAGAAAGTGAGAATACCGTTGCCTGGGTAACTACATTTCAAGAATATTTAGAAGAATGTAGAAGGGAAGAGACAGATGGTTTAAGAAAACAAACAAAATAGAAATTGAATGTTCCTGCTGGTAGAGGAATCTGTGAAGAGGATATAGTAATTTTGGAAGACAAACCAAAGCCAGAAAAAAAGAAAAGAAGCCAATTAATGGAAAAAAATAAAGAAAAACCATCATCCAGTAAGAAAAGGCAAAAGACAAGTAAAGTAATTATGTCTAGTGAAAGTGTATTTGACGACAGTTCAGATGATGACTGGGATTCATTTCAAGCAAAACAGATTGACAATATTGAAGACAATATTACTGAAGAGACCAATGACCAGGATAATATTTACTCTCATCAAGAAAAACATCCTCTGCAGCCAATAACTAAACAAGTTGGATGCTTTGTCATAGTTAGTTATGACTCAAATTTTTATCCTGGGGTAATTGAAAAGATTGACGGTAAAGGCGCAATAATAAGTGCAATGACAAAGACTTCACGGGAAAACTAGAAATGGGCCAAACCTAAGGATAAACTGTATTATTGCTGGCAGGACATTGTAGAAATAATAGAGGTATTTTTTCAGTACCCGAATTAAAATTGCTGTAATTAATTATTTTTAAATAAAAGTTTTGAGTTCTCTGTCTTTTTTATTAACCCAAAAAAATATTCTGAATGTCTCAATTTAACATAACACTTTATAATCATATTTTCGGTGTCTTCAGTTAAATTGAAAAAACTAATTTCGACTAAATAAACGGAAATATTCTATAAACATATCATAGTTACCTATGCGACTAATGTTTTCAAATAGTTTTTGAACATTAATTTTTTCTCGGTATGTTATAAACTTCAGGTTTAAGTTAAGTGTTAAGTGTCTCAAGTTACCCCAAATTACGGTACCTTCCTTTTAATGGTTTTGTTTAATTCTTTATATTCTCTGCTGTATCTACTGTTTGTTGCTAGAAGTTGTTGTCTTTTTTCCATAAGTTTTCTCGTTTCTCTGCTTATTTTGTTGTGTCTTTGTTTTGTTTTCTTAGCAACCTTTATTCCTGCTTGTATAAGGTTATTCTTTAATGTAGTGTTAATCGCATTAATGTCTGTTGTATCATTTAATATTAGGTTTTCCTTAATGATTTCTCTGAACGCTTCGCCATTTTCTTTTAATTTTTGTTGGTCTATTATTGGTTGTTTCTTAAATCTTCTATTTCTTTCTCTTTTCTGGTCAATCCATATTCGTGCTCTTAAGAGTCGATGGTCACTTCCCGTGGTGAAAGAGTTCAACGCTGTGATGTCTTCGAAGATATGTTTTTTATTTGATAGGAAGTAGTCTATCTCATTTTTTGTTCTACCATCTGGTGATGCCCAGGTCTATTTCTGGTTTGCCTTCTTCTTAAAAAAAGAGTTTATGGCATACAAATCCAGAACTTGCTTCTCTTAAAATCTTAAAAGGCTTTCAAGTGACCCTTGTCGAGGGCCATGAAGATTAAGATATCGTTGGAGACGATCCCGGACTTTTTCGATCCGATTATAGTAATTTGCAATTTTATTTCTACTTGGTGAGGTCAGACATTATCATCCACAAGAACAAAATTAGATCAAACTAAAGAGCAAATGGCACAGTAATCAGGTGAATGACTAATGTGGTATATCTGTGACTATTTATTGTTTGTTTGCCAGGAATAAGGAGCTAGATGCCTGTCAGTAAAAGATCTTTCTCCACATCCAAGATTTGGAGCCATATTTTGTTTGAGTTATCTGCTCTGCAAAGTAACGGTTCGCCACAAGAAAATGGAACGAACCATTAACAGTGTTGATTGTTCGTTATTAAACACTGAATAGGTATTTGAAAAAAAAAACAAAAGCGGAAGTGAAATGGAGGCAAGTGAAAACGAAAATGTTGATTAAACATATGAAAATGCAGCAGTAAAAAAGAAGAATTGCTCCTGGAAGCGGTATCTAATCAAATTGGATCCAGATTGCTAAGTAAGCTAAATAAGAGATATGTACCTACCAATAAAACATTTTTTTCGAAAGCCATCTGTTATGATCCGGTCGTACTGTAACCAATTGACTTATTACGAGGGTCATTTTTTTTAAACCTCCGTTTGTCCATAAAAAATTCCCGTGAAGCGTTTCGCCATTGCGGTGCGCAGTGGGCGACAGCGCATCTCCCCCGCTACACTCTACATTAATCCCGACTTCCAGGCATCAGTCTGTACTGTGCTATACACGAAACAACATGGCCGCGACAATTAGTTCTCCCGCCAAGTGTGAATTACGCGCTGTCATTCGCTTTTTGCAGGCAGAAGGCAATAGTACAGCTGCAATTCATCGAAGGATGTGTCAAGTGTACGTAGAAGGGTTTATGAGTGATGGAGTTGTGCGTGAATGGTGCCGAAAATTCAAAGAAGGACGAGATGATGTGCATGTCGAAGGGGGTCAAGGTCGCAATTCTGTCGTTACAGATGAGCTTGTTCAACGTGTTGATGAAGCGGTGAGAAACAACCGTCGCTTCACTTTAGCATCGTTGGCAATGGAATTTCCACAAGTTTCATTTGACACACATCCTTGATGTATCAAATGAAAGCGAATGACAGCGCGTAATTCACACTTGGCGGGAGAACTAATTGTCGCGGCCATGTTGTTTCGTGTGTAGCACAGTACAGACTGATGCCTGGAAGTCGGGATTAATGTAGATTGTAGCGGGGGAGATGCGCTGTCGCCCACTGCGCACTCGTACATATGTATGGTGAATGATTACCATATGTTTTTGGAGTGACTTGAAGTCTTAAAAAAGTGTTTGTGACTTGCTGTTGTGACTGTTTCAGGTTCTCTGCTACAGAGTTTTCTAAAAGGCACCAGAGTCATAAAATTAAACCCTTTATGACTCTTACTACTTGTTTTCCGCAGTACTTTAGCCCTATAAGCGCACGTCCGTCCTTCCGTCCAATAAACATTTTGCCATGTGCTTGACCGGGTGTACTTTCTTCGTAAGAGTTACGTTTGGATCAGGCTTTTTTCCGATTGCGGAGGGTGCTTTTGGTTCTAATCCGAAAAAATTTGTTGCTGATCTTCTGCAAGTTTATCAGCTCTTTCATTGCCGTTTACTCCTCGATGACCTGACACCCACACTACTGTAACAGTTATGTTTCGTCAGTCTAGTTTCTTTAAGCAAGTTCTTCTCGGCATTCCCATACTAGCCTACAGTATACCTTAAAACTTCTATGAGCCCCAATAGCCGTTTGACTATCTGTGCATATATTAAATCGCTTATACAGTCACTTATACATATTAGAAGCGCTCATGTCAATTTTTCTTGCAGCTGACGATGGAGGTTTTGAAATGGGAGTATATCGCAACAAAATATGCCAAACCCCAAATCTGGATAAGTTGGCAAGACAGAGTTTGATATTTAATAAAGCATTTACATCAGTGAGTAGTTGCTCTCCAAGGTAAGAGAAACATTAATATATAAAACTTTCATTTATTTTCCCAATTTCAGTTATTGATCCGATTTTTTTTATTGAACACAGCTAGATTACATTAAATCGTTGAAGTTATTTTTGGTATTGATAAAAGTTTTCAATAAAAGCGTCGTCTGCTTTTTTTACACAAGGAGATGCAGAATTTAATCATTAATTTATTATAAGGGGAGTCAATATAGAACGAAAACTTGCATTGTTTCGGAAAAATTTAAACAAGCTTATATTTCTAAAACTTTTTTTGTTAGTTGATATATATAATGTTAAAGTAAAAAAATTTCTACTCGCAGATTTAGTCGCTAATTGTTTATTAATTGTTTAAATAATATCAATTGTTTTGTATAAATACTTAATTTTAATATCCTTGAATAATTCATCATTTTACTTTGATCAAAAATGTTTCTATTTTGTGTTTGATTATGCTGAATCCGAATTTGACGTTACAATTGGGAAATTAAAAAAAATTACTCTTATACAGTATGTCTGCGTAAGTAGCAACCATATGGGAAACTTTTTTATTATCAATTTTACGCAAAAAAATTATTCTTCATAAAATGCTCTGCATGGTCTAAAATTTAAAACTAAATCATCATATTGTTCCCTAGGGTCGCTGGACGGCGTGGAATTGGCTGTACCGGACTCCTGGACGGTTTTCCGTTCCTGAGAATTAGAACGGGATGTACTACGAGTATCTACCATAGTGTTATTAATTTTTCGAGTGCGTACAGAACGTATGCTGGCACTAGAAAGCTATTTAAGGCAAGCACTTGATTCCTTAAGGAAAATACCGCTGCCTTGAGTGAGATACTGCTCAGGTGTGTGACCTATCGTAGTAGGAATATCACTAGGGCAGTGGTACAAAAATATTCAGATATTTACACGGTGAATATCTCTAAGTACTTTCGATAAGAAAGGCTTAGAGACAAACAAGAATCAGGAAAATAATATGCAACTATGAAATGGCACAATAGTTCTAAGTTTCTCCTTAACTTACGGAAGGAAACCGACTTAGAACAACAAAATACATATATCACAATAGAAATGATAAAGTAAAATGGGAAAATGTCTCGAACGCGTGATCTGCTAGAGAAATACCGTAAGAGACGATTTTCAAACAGTAAGTATAGAAAAATGCACTATAAAATGGCAGAGATAATTCTAAGTTTTTCCTTAACTTACGGAAGGAACCGACTTAGAGAAACAAAATACATATACCAAAGTAAATGATAAAGTAAATAGGAAAATGTCTCGAATGCGTGATCCACAAGAGAAATACCATAAGAGACGATTTTCAAACAGTAAGTATAGAATAAATGCAGCTATAAAATGGCAAA
The DNA here is from genome assembly GCF_917563875.1 of Diabrotica virgifera virgifera. Lineage (NCBI taxonomy): Eukaryota > Metazoa > Arthropoda > Insecta > Coleoptera > Chrysomelidae > Diabrotica > Diabrotica virgifera. The sequence goes on along the minus strand of NC_065445.1, from coordinate 110,948,933 downwards.
ATAATTCTAAGTTTTTCCTTAACTTACGGAAGGAACCGACTTAGAGCAACAAAATACATATATCAAAGTAAATGAGAAAACGTCTCGAATGCGTGATCTACAAGAGAAATACCATAAGAGACAATTTTCAGACAGTAATAAAATGCGTGCAACTATAAAATGGCACAATAAATGTGTTTTTCAAGTGCGTGGTCTGCAAGCAGAGATACCACTGAACAAACACCAAAGACAAATTATATAGAAAAATATCAATAAATATTCAAGTCTTCTCACATTTATAAAATAGCAAAGAAATAAAAAGGCAGATTCTAGGTGGATGTATTACTACACCGAACCCAAGAGTCTTCGATTACGAGGTAAATCTCGAACTGAAGAAATACAGAAAATCCACCTCCTTTTATACCCGATATTCCCTTTGTTCTAGGGATTATGACGTAGGAGATGGATTTTCCCAAGCGGTTGAACCAATCGCGTTTTGGAAAAGTGGCCAGAGATGCTCCCGGCGCGCTGATTGGTCAAAGACTGAACAGCGTCCGAGGACAATATATCAAATTTTATCAATTTTATACGAAGTATGTCAAAGATATGAATTTCGTTCAAGAGTAAAGTACTTTTATATTTCAGAATATCAAAAATTGGTATTTTGAAAAGTGGTTTGGAATTAAAAACTATGTTTTAATATGCAATTACATCCTTCGAATTGAAAAAAAAATTGCAAATTTTTCTCAAATTACGATACCCAACATAATTTTATTACAATTATCATAACTATTTTATTATCAATTTTACGAAAAAAAGTTATTCTTCATAAAATTCTCTACCTGGTCTCAAATCTAAGATGCAATCATCAGATATCAATTTTTTTCAATTGAATACCTATATCAAAAATATGAATTTCACTTAAGAGAAGTACCTTTATAGTTTACAATATTTCAATCAGAAGGATGTTATTGAATATTAAAACATATTATCTAGTTTTTAATTACAAACAACTCTTCTTAATAACAATTTTCGATATTGTGAAATATAAAGATACTTTACTCTTGAGCGAAATTAATATTTTTTGACATGCCTCGTATAAAATTAATACAATTTGATATGTGATGGTTACATCTTAGATTCTACATGATGCAGAGCATTTTATAAAAAGTAACTTTTTTTCGTTAAACTGATAATGAAAAAGTTATCAATAGGTTCCAAGTTACGCAGACATAGGTACTGTAAAAGAGCTCAAAAATTTTTTTTGAACATTTATTATTTTTTAAGCTTGTAATTAAATGTATTTTAGGTAAATTGTACAGAAAAAAGTTTTGATGACTTTGTACAAACATTTTTTCGGTTTTTGTACTACCTACATTTTCTATCTTTCTTAATTTCCACAAAAAAGTTGTTTATTTTATTTCTAAAATAAAATAATTTATTGCATTTTAAAGATTACATCTTAAGTTTTAAAAACACCTATAACCTGAGTAATACCCCCTTAAAGTGGTAGTAATTCTGTAAAACTACGAAGTTTTCAAAAATTGCATTTTTTGAGACGTCGTATCATTTGAATTAAATTTTTGAGATTTTTTTGAATGAAGCATCGTTTATTAAGGTGTTTGAGAGGTAAGTTGTGGAAATTTTACAGTTTTAGAGGTAAAATTGTATTAGTTACACATTTTTAAACAAAATTTATGTATCTCACTTTCGGCCCACACCGTACGTAGGTATACATATGCCCATATATTTTTTTTTTATAATAACTATGACAGCTTTATTGCTCTTCTTTCATTTCCAATTTGTAAAATTTCTTCTTCTTCTTCTTTTTATATAGACATTACTCTGTCTGTTTTTCAATGTGCCTCCAGTAAGTTGTCATTCCATCTTTTTTGTGGTCTTCCCACTGATCGTCTTCCTATTGGGGAACCGTCTCTCGCCGTCCTTACTACTCTATTTGTTGTCGTTCGGCTTATGTGGCCGTTCCATTCTACTCTTCTGATTTTCACCTAGTTATTAATGTTGTCCACCTTGCATCTCCTTCGTATATCTGCACTTCTAGCTCTATCCCACATCGTCTTACCATCGATTTTTCGCAATGTTTTCATCTCTGCTATTTCTAGCATTCTTTTTGTCCTTTCTGTATCAGGTCGTGTTTCTGCCGCGTATGTCATTATTGGTCTGATGACTGTTTTGTAAATTCTGCCTTTCACTCCTTTTCCGATGTTTTTATTTCTCCATATTGCTGCTATTCAGGCAACCTGCGGCTCTGTTTGCTTTATTCATCTGATCTTCCACTTCTGTTTCGAGCTTTCCGTAGCTGCATAGTGTGATGCCTAGATATTTAAACTCCATCACTTGTTCTATTATTTGATCCTCCAGCTCTAATTTACACCTTATTAGATTTGCGGTTATAACCATGCATTTAGTCTTTTTTGGGGAAATTAACATGTTACATTTTCTAGCGGTTAAATTAAATTCGTGCAGCATACGTTGTAAATCATCTTCACTTTGAGAGATTAGTATTGCGTCGTCTGCATAGCAGATTATTTTAAGTTGTTTTTCTCCCATTTGGTATCCTTTTTTTGTTCTTACTTTTTTTATTATTTCGTCCATGATCAGGTTGAACAACAGAGGACTCAGGGAATCTCCCTGTCTTATCCCATTGCCAGCTTCAATTGGGTCAGTTAGTTCATCATCTACTTTTACTTTTATTGTGTTGTTCTGGTAGATATTTTCGATCGTTTTATTTATTCCTATAGGTACCTCTCTTGCGTACAATAAATGTATAACGTCCTTTAATTTGACCCTGTCGAATGACTTCTTAAGGTCCACGAAACATAAGTATGCCGGTTTGTTGTATTCTAACGATTTTTCTTGAATCTGCCTCATTATAAATATAGCGTCGGTGCATGATCTTCCCGACCTAAAACCTTGTTGTTCTTCTGCTAATGTCATAATTTTATTCAGTTTGTTTGTTATCACTTTGGTCGTTAATTTTAGTGTTGTGTTTAATAAATTAATTCCTCTGTAATTCTCCGGGTCCGATTTTTCTCCCTTTTTGAAGAGAGGTATTAGGATGCTTGATCTCCATTCTTGTGGTATTCTGCTTTGTTCTATTATTTTTTGGATTAGTTTTAATAATTGTTTGGTCAGGTCTTGTCCTCCATACTTTAGGAGTTCATTCGATATTCTGTCCTCTCCTGGTGATTTTCTATTTTTTAATTTCCTTAATGCTTCCGTTGCCTCTGCTTCTTCAATATTTGTTTCTTCGTTTGTTGTCACTTCAGGTGTTGGTGGTTCGTTATCGTTATCTTTAGCAAACAGAGATCGAAAATAGTCTGCCCAAGTTTCCTTCTGAATGTGTTTCGTTTTTATTAGTTCGTTCATCTCTTTTCTTTGTCCTCTGATCATTCTCCATATTTCCTTTTGTGTTCCGTAGAAGTCGTGTTCCATCTGTTTTGAGAAACTCTCCCAGTGTTCTCTTTTTATTTGTCTGACTAGAGTGTTTGTTTCGTTTCTAATTCTTTTATAGTGGTTGTATGCCTGTTGTGTTTGTTGTGTTCTGTATTGTAAAAAGGCTTTCTTCTTTTCTTCACATTTTATCTTCACTTCCTCTCGAAACCATGGGGTTTTCTTTTTTGATATATTGGTATTCGTTACTTTCCTCTCTCCAAGTGATTCTGTTGCTGCGTTAATTATGTTACTTTTGAATTTTTCCCAGCTTTCCTCGATGTTATCGTTTTCTAGTATTTCATTATCAGCAGTCTTCTCTGATATTCTTTTTCTACATAAGTACTCCGTGGATTCCGTACTTAGTCCTTCGACTTTGATTTTTGTTTGTGTTGGTGCCACTCTCTTAGGTTTGAAGCGTTTCATGGTGATTCTAATTTTACATAATGCTAGGCTGTGGTCACTACCTACATCTGCTGAGTTGAGGCATCTTACGTCAATTATTTTTGATGGATGTATATCTCTGTTAGTTACAACATAATCTATCATAGATCTTTGTCCACGGGTATTATTGAATGTATATTTGTGTTGGTCTTTGTGGTCAAAAAAGGTGTTGTTTATTCGAAGTTCGTTATTCGTGCAGAAGTTTATCATCAGTTCTCCATTTTCGTTTTTGACATTCTCATCATGTTTTTGTTTAATTCCAGGTATTACTTGGTTGCCTATTCGAGCGTTAAAATCCCCCAGTATTATCAACTTTCCTCTAACTTGATCTACTACTTGTTGCAATTGATCATAGAATATTTCCCTTGTTGTTTGGGGCTTACTATTTTCTGGGCCGTATACTCTGACGATGTTGAGGTCTTCTTTCTCCATTCTAATTTTTGCTGTGACAATCCTTTCTGATACATATTGACACTCTTTGATGTTATTTTGGTATCTTTGGTGTATTAGTAAGGCTACACCCTCTTTGGCCCTGTTTTCTTTTGCTACTCCACTGTATAGATTAGTATATATTCGCCTAATTTTGACTGGCCTTTTCCTTTCTTTTTGGTCTCCTGTAGAGCGCATATATCTATTTTTTTCTCTTTTAGCTCTTGGGTTATTTCTTGATCTCTAGTGTTGAGCGATCTTATGTTTCAAGTGGTTATTCTCATCTGGGTTTTGGAGGTTTTTCTCGTGTCCTTATTTCTTGCCGTGGTCGTCTTCATATTATCAATCCGGTTCCGAGGCTTCATGTTTGAGCAGTATTAGTTTTTACGATTGGTAGGTTGCTAACCTTGCCAATCACCCTCCACATTTTATCCGGGCTTGGGACCGGCTGTGGTAACCGCAGAGCTACTCGATTCACCCCGCAATTACCCCAGGCAGTGTTTGTAAAATTTAATTTGATTAATTACTTAAAGAATTATATTAAAATAACTCAACCGTGCGCTTCACCGAACGTTACAATTCAGTGCACCAATGGTTGTGAGAAGGGTGAGTTTAGCGTTATAAATAAAAAATTATAGAAGCTATGGATTTAATTTCAGAAAAATCTTTGTACATATAAGGTTTTTTGTGAAAAATTTTCTGAATTTTTCAGTGGTTAAGTCAGTTTTTTTCTTAGATTTATATTTTCGTAGGTAGTAAAAAAACAACTAATTTCGCAGTTCGTTTGTTTAATAAAAAATGAAGCACCCACTTCTGGAGTAGAACTTTTTGATATGCTGTTTATTAAACATTTCTTAATCAAATTACAAAAAGTTCTATCTTGATTGATTTTTTCCATAAGCAAAAACTCTATTGACTCCCCTATTATCCTTTTGTATTTTTCATTCTAATTTTATAAATTTGAATATTATAGCCGAGCTGCACTTTTGACAGGAACACCATCTCATCAAAATGGCATGTATGGCCTGCATCAAGGAGTACATAATTTTAATTCCTTGTCCAATGTAAATAGCATATCCAATATATTAAAGCAAAACGGAATTAGGACAGGTAAGGTGAAGTTTACATATTTAACCCTTTAACGTCGGGAACTGCATATACGCGCAAAAGTTTGCTTGCCACATATACGGGAGACGCATATATTCACTTGCATCAAAATGTATTTCAGAGCGGGAAACGTTATATTCATTTTTATAAATAATTACTAAAACGTGTATCTTGTGTGCTTCTTTTTTCTTCTTTTTTTGGCCTTTTGGAACTGCGCCCATTTAGCCAGCAACACTTCTTAAAATCAAATCCAATCGAACAATCAAAGGTAGGGAAGGGAAAAAAAACTTTTCGCACCCATGTGGTTGAGGGTGACTAACCACAGACTAAGTAGGGATACGGGGTATTATTAATTTACACGACTAATTTTATGATCTAACTAAAGTTTCAATTTACACGACTTAACATAATCTAGAACAGCGATACTCAACCTTTTATTTTCCTGGGCCACATAGTAGCTATTGCCACAGCTTGCGGGCCGCAATCAAGATGAAGTAGTATACAGGGTGTTTCGTTGGGAAACGGAAATACTTGAATGGTGGATAGAGGTAAATGAGGCGGTTCTAGACATACTAAATTTATTGCTCCACCGACTTTATAACCGAGTTACAGAGTGTTTTATCGATTTTGCCCATTTCTTTCTGGACCCATAACTTTAGAACCGCCTTGTATATTTTTTTGATATTTGGTACACATGTCACATTTAGAACCCAAACCACCCAACTACTAATCACAAGAAAAATCCAGGTCTGGATTAAACAAAACTATAAATCCATTGTGACCTTGAAACAACATCCTGTATATTGAAATTTTCAAAACCCGTTTGCACATTTGAAAGGAGCTTTAATGGAAATTATGTCAAAATTTTTAAGAACTCGAACTTTCAAAACAAAAATTTCGATATAATTTCAAAATTAATGTCATTAAATTATCTGCGCAAAAAATTGAAGCGAGCAATTAAACTTAGTTTTTGTGCTCTTTTAACTGCGCAGATGAATTTCGAAAATTTTAATATACAGGGTGTTGTTTCAAGGTCACAATTATTTTAAATTTATGTTTTTGTTAATCCGAACCTCAATTTTTCTTGTGATTATTAAATGGGTTGTTGCAATTTAGTAAATAAGTATATTGATTATTTTTAAAATGAGGATTTGTTCATTAACTTTAATAATTTATTATTAAAAGTTAATAATACCCTGCGTTTTAATCAGAGTTCTTAAAAATTTCAATATAATTTAAAATTCAAGTCATTAAATTGTCTGCCTCACGCCCAAACACGCCTCAAACGCATCGTCACACTATCAAATAATTTGAAAAACACATGAAATTTGACAAATAATTTGATCACAGGTCCCTTTAGTTAGCCTTCGGGCCGCATAAAAAACGCTAGAGGGCCACATGCCGTATCACTGATCTAGAAGAATCCTAAAGATTGACGGTTTGTTCAAAGCTAATAAGTTCATCAGATTATATAGGGGATAAACGTTTTCTTGCAACGGCTGCATATTAAATAGATTTCTTTGTGTCACATATTTGTCACATGCAAAAAATATATGATCCAAGTCACTTATTGTATTGCAATTTTCGCATAAATCCGACTGTATTACATTGATTTTATATAGCTGTAGTAGTCTAAGATCCGAATAGGAGGTCGGAATGTACCCATCTGCTTGCCGGATGAAACATTTTTTTTTTTATTAAATTTCATACGTAGACAAACACGACCAGCATGGGTTGCCTATCAAACTCGTGTCATAGCTATCCTTAGGTGGGGGGCGTAGGGGTTGAAATTAACATTTCAAGCACATTTTTGTGAATTTTTTTTGAAAGTATGATAAAATTATTTTATTTTTAAATTAAATAAGCGTATTCAGTTTAATTCCAAGAATACTAAAAAATATTCAAGGAAAAATATTGAAACATAAGCCAACGGTGGCAAATTTTTAAAGACACCTCGAAAGAAAAGTGGATTTTGCGGTGGACATCCGAACTTATCATTGGATCATGGTAAACAAAAAATTCAGAAAGATTTTATTAGCTTATATGTTTATCGAGATAACTGTGTTATGCCGAGTTTTTTAATTATAACAATTTTTGACTATTTGGTATCACTCAGAAATAAAAACAACGAAATTTTTAGCACAAAAAAGGGCGAAAATCAACATTTATTATTGTTAAATAAAACTTACTTACTTAGTCCTAAGCCTTTCTACCTTTAGGTGTAAGGCTGGTGGAGTTGAGTTTTGCATTGTAGTCTCCATGCTTTCCGATCTTGCGTTACGTTTCTTGCACTTTCCAATGTCAATCCCTTCTTCTCGTCTTCTTTCCTGATTTCATCTACCCACATAACTCTTGGTCTTCCTCTTTTGTTTTTCCCCTGCACTCTCGTTTCGAACACTCGTTTTGTAAGCGTCTCGTTCGACATTCTACACACGTGCCCGAACCATCTAAGTTGTACCTCCACTATTTTTCCATTAATTGGTTCCAGTTTTAGGTTTTGTCTAATTGTTTCGTTTCGTATTTTGTCTGTCCTCTTTCTGTTTGCTATTTTCCTCAGGAACCTCATTTCCATAGCATTGACTCTGGATTTTTGTCTCCCCGTCAATGTCAATGTCTCGCTGCTATGCATGATTGTTGGTCTAACTACTGATTTAACGACTGCCGTTTTTACTTTCTCCGGTATCTCTTTTTTCCCCAAAAATGTTGTTTTCATAGCGTTAAATAAGCTTCCTGTTCGTCCCATTCTCTCGTTTATTTCTATGTCTTGTTTACCATTTGCTTCGATTATTACTCCTAGGTATTTAAAATATTCCACTTGGTCTAGTTGTTTCCCGTCTAATTCTATTGCGTGTGTCTTCCTCGTATTTGAAATTATCATTGTTTTTGTTTTCTCTGTATTAATTTTCATATTTATGTTTGATAGTTCTTCTTCTAGGATTTCAAGATTGTTCTGTAGGTCTTCTCTGTTTTCTGCTATCAATACCATGTCGTCTGCGAATAGTAGCTCCGATAGTTCAGTCCGTTTTATTTGCCAGTATCCTAATGTTAGTTTTCTCATTCTTCTCTTGGCTTTCTTTATCGCTTCATCCAGTACCACTGAAAATAGCAGTGGACTCAGCACGCATCCCTGTTTGACGCCTTGACTTGTAGTAAATTCTCTGGATTCCTCGTTATTGGTTCTTATTGTATTTGTATTATTTTTGTACATATCCTTTATTACTTCTATTATGTGTCTGTCGACTCCCCTTTCTTTTAGTGTCTTCCATATGTCCTTTCTTCGGATTCTGTCAAACGCCTTTTCCAGGTCGATGAAGCACATATATATCTCTCTATTCTTCTTGATTACCTTCTCACTTACTTGTCTTAATGTTAATATTAGGTCTTGCGTGCTTCTGTCCTTCCTGAATCCACACTGTGTGTCTTCCATAGTTGTTTCTATTTGGGTTTTCATTCTTGTCTCTATTATTCTTGTGAATACCTTCCCAGGGATACTTGATATGGTGATACCTCGGTAATTATTACAGTTTCTCTTGTCTCCTTTTTTGTGTATTGGTAGTATAATGTCTTTCTTCCAGTCCTTTGGTAATTCTGCTCTATTTATGATATCATTCATTAGTTCTTTCATGCTATCCATTCCCTCTGTCCCCATGAATTTTATCATTTCCGGGGTGATATGATCCTTGCCTGGTGCTTTGCCCAATTTTACTCTTTCTATTGCTTTCTCTAATTCCTCTCTTGTTATGGATTCCACTTGTTGTCCTTTCTTGTATCTCCCCTATGTTGTCCGTGTCTGCATGAGTTAGCTCTTTGAAATGTTCTCTCCATCTTTCCATTATTTGTTTTTCTTCTGTTAGTACGTTTCCATTCTTGTCTTTTATATTCGGCATCGTGTGCTCTTTCTTTTGTCTGAGTTGTTTTAATGCGCCATAGAAGAGTTTCTGGTTTTCCCTATAATTTTTTGTCATTTTTTGTCCAAATCTCTCCAATGACCTTTCCTTTCCTGCTTTCACCGCTATTTTAACCTCTTTCCTTTTTTATTTATATGCCTCGTAATCTTCCGGGTGTTTTGTACTTAGGTATCTCTTCCATTTTTCTTTTTTGTTCTTTATTTTCTCTCGTATTTCTTCCGTCCACCATTCCGTTCTCCTTATGTTAGTATTTGCTATTTTTGCTTTCCCACAAGTTTCCTCAGCTGCTTTGATTATGCTGGTTTTTAGATATTCCCATTTTTCTTCTATATTTGTATTTTTTGCCCTACCTTTCAGAGTATTATCTAATTTTTCTTGGAATTTCTTCTTATATCTTTCCTCTTTAATTTGTAACTTTTTATTTTTTCGTTTACTACCTTTCTTCTCTTTTCTTCTTTTTCTTCTGTTGTTCTAATTCTCATTATTACTAGATGGTGGTCACTGCCAATCTCTGAGCCTCTTTTCACTTTCGTATCCTGTACTCTTTTCCATTTGTTGCTGCTTACCAAAAAGTAATCTATGATTGATTTTTCGTTTCTGCTGTCTTGTACTCTCGTGTATTTGTGTACTTCTTTATGTTTAAACTTTGTATTTGTTATAACTAGTTCGTTCTCCATACATATTTCTATTATTCTTTCACCATTTCTGTTTAGTATTTCTTCTCCTTCTTTTCCCATGCACTCCTCTATTCCGCTGTTGTTGTTTCCGACTCTACCGTTTAGATCTCCCATTACAATTATGTTTTCTTCCCCATTATCAATTTGCATTTGGAGCTCCTCGAAAAATTTATCTTTCTCTTCCTTTCTTGCATCTTCATTTACTCCGTAGGCTGTTATTATTGTCCATATTTCTTCGTCCATCAGTTTAATTTTCACCGATAATATTCTCTGGTTAACATATGTTTCTTCTATAACGTGTTGTAGTCTATTCGGTGCAATTATTATCCCGACTCCTTCTTTTACTCTCTCTTTTGTATCCGCTCCTACCCAAAGTAACCAATATCTTTTGTGTATTTTCTTAAGACCTTTTCCTTTCATCTTCGTTTCCGTTATTCCTAGTATTTCTATTTTTTGTTTTATCATTTCTTCTACCAATTCTTCCTCTTTTCCTTTGATGCTTCTCACATTCCATGTTCCCATTTTTATCTCTCCTTTTCTCTGCAATCTAGCTTTCCCCTTCTTTTTATTTTCATCCTTGTTTACCTGTGCATCATCTTTTTCCCTATCGCTTTTCCCATTCATTGCCTTGGTCGTCATTGTTGTGTGTCCGGTCTCATTATTTTCTATTACTTTTTTGGAGTCCTTTCCCCGATGTTTTCTAGTTAAACAAAAAAGTCTGTTAAATAAAAAATAAGCATAAAACAAAAAATATATCGACAGCGTTACCCCAAGAAATGTCTAAAGAAAAACCAACGAAATTTTTAGCGCAAAAAAGGGCGAAAATCAACATTTATTATTGTTAAATAAAAAATAAGCATAAAACAAAAAATATATCGACAGCGTTACCTCAAGAAATGTCTAAAGAAATAAAAAAATGTCTAAAATATCTTTTTGAATCGCGGAGTAATTTACAAAAGAAAATGGGAACAGCTGTTGACCGTTGTTCATTACGTTCAAGCGTGCTGACGCGAACTTGCTGCAAAGCGAGTCGAAGATAGGGATATTCAACACTAGTCCCCTAGCTTCGACTCGCTTTGCAGCATCTTCGCGCCAGCGCGCTTTAGCGTAGTGAGAAACGGTCAAGAGCTGTTCTCATTTTCTTTTGTAAATTACCCCGCAATTCAAAAACATATTCCAGTGTGCATAACTTTACGATTTGACAGACAAAAAAAATTGAAAATAGAAGTTGACAATACTTTAAAAGCGTTTTTGTCAAAACTGCTTTTTTTAAAGCCTGTAGACATTGTAACTCAAAAACTACTTGACCAACTCACCTGGAATTGTGTACATATTTTCTTTAGGCATTCCTTGAGGTAACACTGTCGAGGTATTTTTTGTTTTATGCTTATATTTTGTTTAACAATAATAAATATGTTGATTTTCACCCTTTTTTCTTTAAAAATTTAGTTGTTTTGACTTCTGAGTGATACTAATAAGTCAAAGATCATTAAAACTAAAAGAAACTTGACAGCGTTATCTCGAGAAACTCATAAGCTAATAAAATCTTTTTGAATTTTTTGTCTATATCCAGGGCCGTAACTACCATTGGGGCAACCGGGGCAGTGCCCCGGGCCCCCGGCCAAGGCGGGCCCCGCAGGGGCCATCGTTTGGGTGGCCGTGCATAGATTTTAACGAGGAAAATAAAGATATGTATTTTAAACGCCAATTCCAACGAAATAGTTTCAAATGACACAATTTTAAAAAGACCTTACAGATGCACCCTAAACCTCAACATAAAGTTGAGGGGGCTAAGCTGGGGTCCCCGAGACCATAACATAAAAATTTAAATTATTACCTAGGAAATTAGTTATTTTGGCATAATAAAACCTAAAATGCCATTGAAAGAGGAGGCCCGGGCTAAGCTGGGGCCCACGAGACCTTTCGTAAAGATATAAATTGTTACTGAGAAAATTAGTTATTTTGGCGAAATAAAAACTAAAATACAACCGGAATATGGGCCCCCCGTCCCAGCTATATTGTCTTAACCAATTTACCCCAGGCCACATATTGGTACGTGAAAGGAACCACATTGTAGCCGAACAATGTACTTGCATAAAACAGATAAGATGGTACATACTTGCAAAATTATTTAACTTAAAATAAGGTGATTTCAAAATTTTTTGTTTTAGTCAACTAAAATAGCAATATATAGGTACAAGAAACTTCAGTCATGAAATGCGTTAAAATGAGTTTTCAAGGGGTTAAATATCAAGCATTTTTTCGGACTCCCCCCAATTCCGCTGGGGGATAAACCCCAGACCCCACGGTAGGGGCCCCCAGATCACGTTTGCCCCGGGGCCCCCAACATCGTAGTTACGGCCCTGTCTATATCACAATCCAATGATAAATTCTGATGTCCACCGTAAAATTCATTGTTTTTTTGAGGTGTCTTTAAAAATTTGCCACCGTTGGCTTATTTTTCAGTATTTTTCCTTGAATTGTTTCTATTTAATTGTAATCTATGAATTAAGTAATCTATGAATTGTACTGAATGTGTCTATTTAATTTAAAAATAAAATTATTGTACCATACCTTCAAAAAATATGCTTGAAATATTGATTTCAACCCCTACGGCCCCTCCTTAAGAATAGCTGTGACACGATTTTGATAGGCAACCCATGCGGGTCGTGCTTGCCTATGTATGAAATTTAATAAAAAAAATGTTTCATCCGGCAAGCAGATGGGTACATTTCGACCTCCTATTCGGATCCCGTACTATGCGGGATAACAGGCATGGCCAAAATTTTAGTCGAGAGATCGTAACAATATCGTGTCTTGAAAAATTTAAATATGTATGCCAATAAACTGTGGGGATTTTCGGATGTAAAAGAGTATACCTTGTCGGACAATTTATACAGTACTGATTCCATTGAAGATTCTAGTTATCACATGTAGTCTGGTTTTACTTATGGTTATACATTCTTGAAGTCCAATATCATTCAATGCTTCCTCGCCACTGAAAATGCTGTCTTTTGCCAACTGATCTACTTTTTCATTATTTTCAAGACCAATATGAGCTTTTATCCATGTGAATAGTATATTACACTGCATAGTAGTTAGATTAGATAATAGTATTTTTAATTATTTGATGTAGGGATTTACGTTAACAGAATTTCCGTCTAGTTGACTAGAGAAACTTCTTAAAACTGATAATGAGTCGGATAATATGTTTATTTGTTTGAGATTTTTATTTTCGGCGTATTGGCATGCTTTTATCTTGTGTGCTTGTTTATTCAATTTTACACTAACGAACTTACTTAACTTTAACTTTAACGACTTTACTTAACGAACGACAAGAGTCGGGAAATGCGCATAGAAATGTTAAATGCAATACTCAAAAACCCCCCGGTATATAGGGCACTGCACGTTTAAAAATTGCCGTCGCGAAAGGGTTAAAGTTCTTTTTCTTTCTGAGATTGGTTACATAAACCTCTTTTTATACAGGGAGTCCTAAAATGACGCCCCGGTTTTCTGCTATTGTTATAGATTGATTGATAAAAAATAAAGATTTAAAATTCAATTTTTAAAATTGATTAAAAACGAATTAAGCTGAAAAAAAGACAAATTTTACAGACTGGCGGAACATAACAGTCTCACACTGATATTAGCCATCTGTGAATACACGGAAATGAAAGAGCTGATAAATTTTCTAGAAAAGCATCAGCTAGAAATATGTCGGTCCAGAACCGGTCGTAGGAGTGCCATAAAGCAGGTGCTGTAAGTGCTGAAGTACTGCGAACAACAATCAGGAATCGGCTCAGAGTCATAACAGGTTTCCGTACTGCATATGCGCCAGCCAAGCGACACCATACAATTGGGCTGTTTCATGGAGACTCAAGCTGTAGACTCTATAACAGATGACCTGAAAAAGTCAATCATATCTTCAATAACAGCGAGACATTAGATCGCAAGCGATGAACGCTTTTCAGAGACTATCAAGTGGCTAAAAAAACATGGTAACCAGCTTCTAGACCTTTTTAAGCTGGTACGGCCACGGAGTTCCAGAATCATGGAATGGATACCATGAATGAATGGAAGATGAATAAACCAACTGGATGCAGTACGACGGGTTTATAACAGGCAACTTTCAAAAAAAAGCTTTTAACGAATGACTGACATACATTGCTATGGTGATGTTAAAATTTTTTTATTGCTTCTGTCATTATGAGTATAGGTTATAGGTAATTATAAATTCAGATATTTGTTTTAAAAATAAAACATTAGTATTCTAATGAGTATACTCGTACGTTTATACGTGTATGTTAAAAGTATTCATTCTTCAGTCTTGGCCCCCTGGAGGGAATGTAGTAGTCGTCGTGGTATCGTGTATGATCCTTCTACATAGGATCTGGTCATTTCTATTACGTCATACATAGGTCTTTTGCAATTTCTGATCTGATCTGGTTAATCCATTTCGTTGGAGATCTTCCTCGTCATCTTCGGTCTTCTACTTTCCATTGAATGATGAGTCTCTCCATATTACACGAGCGGGACACTCTCAAAAAAGTGCTTAGTTTTCGAGATACTGACCACGGAGGGGTGAATGGCTAATTTTATTCATACTTTATATTTTCGAGGGTGCTAAAAACGAAAATGGGGTTTATTTTAAATTTTATGTGGGGGAACATTGTCAAAATCGCAATTTTAACTTAAAAATAAAAAAAATGAAATCACGTTTTTTTTTGCGTTTATCTAGCTACAACTCTGTTTTATTTTAATATTATTTTCTGAAATTTTTACGGTATATAGCTCTAACATTTCTGAAGACAACGGTACCTGTTTCAAGCTTTTATTCTTATCCTGAGGTTATGAATTTTTTAAAGAAAAAGGTGCGGATTTGTGCATTGCAAAGTTTAATCGTAAAAGTTATGTGACGAAGTTTAAAATTTAGCTTCTTAATCACGTTTATGTTAAAGAAGAGAGTTCAAAAAAGTTTTCTGGTCAGTTTTAGATCAAAATGTTTTATAGAAAAAAATAGTGCAACTTTTAATATCGACATTAGAAATCCCCAATATAACGCTTATTTTTCGAGATACTGACCATGGCTGGTGAATGGCTAATTTTGGTCTTATATTATGTTTTTGACAGTGATGAAAACGAAAATGAAATTTATTTTAAATTTTAGGTGGAGTATTGGAGGTGGGTATTTTTAATCTAAAAATAAAAAAAAATGAAATCACGTTTTTTTGCGTTTAGCTCGCTACAACTCTGGTCCGTTTTAATATTTTTTTCTAAAGTTTGTACACTGTATATCGCTCACTTTTTTGAAGACAATGGTTTATACTTTAAGCGTTTAGTCCTATTCTAGTAAAAGTTATGAATCTTTTAAAGTACAAGGTGCAGATTCGTGAATTGCAAAGTTTAATCGCAAAATTTGACTGACAAAATTTGAAATATAGATTTTAAATCAAATTCAAAAATAAAACATGAGTACAAAGAAGTTTTCTGGAAAGTTTTGGATCAACATGTTTTATAGACAACAAATGGTGCAACGTTTAACATCTACGTTATAAATCCCCAAAATAACGCTAATTTTTCGAGATACTGATCATTGTTGGTGAATGGCTAATTTTGTTCTTATTTTATGTTTTTGATGGTGCTGAAAACGAAAATCAAGTTTATTTTGAATTTTAGGTGGAAGAACATTGTCAAAATCGCAATTTTGCCCTAAAAATAAAAAAAAAGTTAAACCACGTTTTTCTTAAAATTAAAAGTTGCACCATATTTTTTCTATAACACATCTAGACCTAAAACTCCCCATAAAACTTCTTTGAACTCTATGGTTTAACATAAATGTAATCAAATAGATAAATTTTAAATTTTGTCACTTAATTTTTGCGATTTAGCTCTGCAATTCACGAATCTGCACCTTTTATTTTTTAAAATTCATAAGTTTTATAAAGAAAAGACTAAAAGACTACAGTTACTTTCATAGTCTTCACAAAGGTGAGAAATACATGCTGTAGAAATTTTAGAAAAAAATATTAAAATGGAACAGAGTTGTAGTGAGGAAGGTAAAAATTCGTGACTTCATTTTTTTTTAATTTTTAGGTTAAAATTGCGATTTTGACAATGTTCCCTTACATAAAATTCAAAATAAACCTCTTTTTCGTTGTCAGCACAATCAAAAACATAAAATAAGACCAAAATTAGCCATTCACCTCCCATGGCCAGTATCTCGAAAAATTAGCGTTATTTTGGGGATGTATAACGTCTATATTAAGGCTATGGGTACATACTTCGCAAATATTTTACGTGTATCCCTACTTTTTCTATCTTTACACGGCAAATTACGCGTAGTTAAATTCACACTGGTATGGATATGTAAACATTACTAGAATGTCATTCTACTTGAAAATGTCATCATTAATTTAAAGAGATGGGTTTTGAATGTTCTTGGATAACTGTTATTTTTATAATTGGAAATTATTAATTCAGTTAATAAATGTGATAATTTTTCACTAACTATGTATTCAGTGATTGTAATAATTTATTTGTACAACAAAGACTAATACTCAATCGAGAAAAGAGGAAAGTGTTAAAGTGATTTTTTAATAATGTATTGTTATGGAATGCTTACAATTTTGAACATCTTTAACAACAAAATACTTGGATCACAGAATATATTATCCTGATGTATTCTCTGCTTGGATCTTCCACAAATAATACACAATAAATAACTTTTTATTAAGTTCACGTCTTAAATCAATTATTTATCAAATACACTATATTTCAATAATATTTAATCAGTAACTCAACATATTCCCGATGCAATGTCAAATATTTAAAATTGTCACTGATTGTCAGTGTCTGACTGACAATATATGCTGACAATATTATATTCGGCTGAGTGCGTTGTAAGACAAAGATAGATTTGGAAAATATTACCACGGCATTGTGTTTATTTTTTTCGAATCCTGAAAAAACCAATAAATATTTTTGAAAAATTTAAACGCAGAATGAAAGACTAAATTATTACCGAGGGCCGAAAGTCCCTTAGAATAAATAAAAAGTTTATTTTGAATGATATATTTGAAATTAAAAATCACACTAAATTTTCTCTTAGTTTTTCACCCCTGTAACTTATTAAAATAAACATTATAGAAGTTCTCAGGGACTTTCGGCCCTCGCTAATAACGTGATCTTTCATTCTGCGTTTAAATTTTTCAAAAATATTAGTTTTCTCAGGATTCGAAAAAAATGAATCCCCATTTGAATATCATTGCAGCCGAAAATACGTACCGATCCTCTTAAAAGTTGCGCCATTTTTTTATATTAACCATTTGTAACTAAAACTTTCCAGAAAACTTCTTTGTACTCTATTTTTAACATAAACGTGATTAATAAAATAAGTTTTAAATTTTTCCACTCAACTTTTGCGATTAAACTTTGCAATTCACAAATCTGCACCTTGCACTTTAAAAAATTTATAACTTTTACTAGAATAAGACTAAAATCTTAAAACAGATACCGTTGTCTTCAAAAAAGTGAGTAACATATAGTGTACAAACCTTAGAAAAAAATATTAAAACCGACCAGAGTTGTAGCGAGTTAAACGCAAAAAACGTGATTTCACTTTTTTATTTTTATGGTAAAATTGCGATTTTGACAATATTCCCCCAACTAAAATTTAAAATAAATTTCATTTTCGTTTTCAGCACCGTCAAAAACATAATCTACGACCAAAATTAGCCATTCACCACCCATGGTCAGTATCTCGAAAAATAACCGTTATATTGGGGTTTTCTAATGTCGATAATAAAAGTTGCACTATTTTTTTTTCTATAAAACATTTTGATCTAACATTTTCCAGAAAACTTCTTTGTACTCTCTATTTTAACATAAACGTGATTAAAAGTCTAAATTTGAAATTTCGTCACTCATCTTTTGCGATTAAACTTTGCAATGCACAAATCCGCACCTTTTCCTTTGAAAATTTCATAACCTTTATCAGAATAAGAATTAAAGCTTAAAGCAGATACCTTTGTCTTCAGAAATGTTATAGCTATATACTGTAAAAATTTCAGAAAAAAATATTAAAATGGAACAGAGATGTAACGAGGTAAACGCAAAAAACATGTTTTTATTTTTATTTATTTTTAGGGTAAAATTGCGATTTTGGCAATGTTCCCCCACATGAAATTCAAAATAAATCTCATTTTCGTTTTCAGCACCGTCAAAAACATACAGTATGTCTAAAATTAGCCACTCACCTCTCCGTGGTCAGTACCTGGTCATTTTCGGGGTATGACATGTCCAATATATTTTAATTGTTGTAGTTGGATTTTGCTGGAGAGTATCTTACAGACCTTTAGTTATTTTAGAATAAAATTATTTGTTCTACGCCATTCTACGGTCGGTCCATGGAATTCGCAACATTTTTCTTCAGCAGAACGTTGGCATATCAGTGACGTCTATCTTTTTCCTTTCTAATTGGTGCCCTAAAGTCCAAGATTCACATCCATATGTCATAACTGGAAATATTAATGAGTTGACCAATCTCATTTTTATAGGGGTTTTTTAAATATTGGAATCTTTCCATATTAAGGTAGTCTTTGGTTTAAAGCCACATTAAATAGAAACTTTTTCCACCTTAACGCCATGGGTTCTAAGCTTTGTAGATTCTCCTTAGGCTAACACTAATAATTGTAGATACCTATACAGGGTGAGGCAGATAAAGGGCCTATTAGAAATATCTCCAGAACTCAAGGTAATAAAATTATGAAAATCGGAATACAGGGGTTTTGAGGTGTGAACTATTTAATGAAAATATTTTGGTCTCTTTGCTACTTCCGGTTATACCGGAAGTTGGTTGTAACTTCGTTTTTTTAAATAGGACACCCTGTAAATTTTTACATTTTTGGATTCTCCTTGATTTCTTCTTTCTTAAAATATAAGCTTTTGTAATATTATACAGGGTAGGTTAAAAGATAATTAAGTTTTTTTATTAATTTCGTAGCAAAATTCACACCCTGTAGAATTGTAGTAGTTTGACATAATAAACTCTGTTTATGTTCAAATGATTTTTAATATAGTCTACTATGTTAAGAATAATTGGTATAGTTAAATTTTTCCTTTTTTGTATACAGGGTTGGTCGAAACTCAGAATGAGTATTTTCTGAGTTTTCTTAAATGGAACACTCTGTATTTTAGTATTGTAATGAAATGTTATTTTAGGATACTTTTTAATTTCTTAAGCAATCCCTATACCTAACTGCTTCAATTTGTGAGTTATTGGTGATCCAAACCAAACATTAAAATTGCAACAAAAAATACCTGAAATTTTATTAGGTTGGCCGTAAAAATATTCAATCACAAATAATTTTTCGGAAATAAATACATACTAATCGAGACTGATACTTAAAATTGCAAATAATGGTTGAGCTATCAAAATATCTACGTAGTTAAGATTGTTGGTGCGATTAACAATTAAGCACAAATTAAAGCAGTTGGGTATAGGGAATGCTTAAGAAATTAAAAAGTACCATAAAATACCATTTCATTATAATACTAAAATATAGTGTGTTCCATTTAAGAAAACTCATAAAATACACATTCCGAGTTTCGACCCACCCTGTATACTAAAATTCAAAATTTAGCTATACTAATACTTGGTAACAATAGTAGACCATATTAAAAATCAGTCGAACATATAAAGGGATTTTGATGTAAAACTACTACAATTCTACAGGGTGTGAATTTTGCTACGAAATTAATAAAAAAACCTAATTATCTTTTAATCTACCCTGTATAATATTACAAAACCTTATATTTTAAGAAATAAGAAATCGAGGAGAATCCAAAAACGTAAAAATCTATAGGGTGTCCCATTTAAAAAAACTAAGTTACAATCAACTTCCGGTATAACCGGAAGTAGCAAAGAGACCAAAATATTTTCATTAAATAGTTCACACCTCAAAACCCCTATATTCCAATTTTCATAATTTTCTTTACTTTAGTTCTCGAGATATTTCTAATAGGCCCTTTATCTGCCTCACCCTATATATACAGTGAGCACGTAACGGTTGGAATAAATTCATTTTTTCATGAATGGGCGACTTTGGAACTAAATCGTAATCGATGATTTTTTTAAATGAGAATAGGATTTGTGTGATAGCTCATTTGAAAGGTTATTCAATTCTCTATTCAGTAATATAAACATGAACATAATTATTTATACAGGGTGTCCAAAAAATGTTTTGAATTAAATATTAATTGAGACAAAAAGAAGAATGTATGCAATTTATTTAATTCAAAATAACATTTTACTGCTGTCAGAAAATAGGAAAAAATGTTTATTTGAAAAATAAACATTGTTTTTTGCTTAGCTTCAAATAAATGTTTTGATTAAATGTTCAAACTGCCAAGAGGCAGGTGGGTAGCAGCTATAACATTGAATTTAAGCGTAGAACAGTATTTATTTGTCAAATAAACATTTTTTAATTGTTTTCTGACAACAGTGAAATATGTTTTGAATTAAATAAATTACATAGGTACATTCTTCTTTTTGTCTCAATTAATGTTTAATTCAAAAAAAATTTTGGACACCCTGTATAAATAATTATGCTAATGTTTATATTACTGAATATAGAATTTAATCACTTTTCAAGAGCTATCACACGACCCCTATTCTCATTTAAAAAAATCATCGATTACGTCATCACGCCCAGATGAATGACGTCACTAGTATGATATATATGCCAAAACATCATAATTTAAAAATAAAAATCGATCTGTTTCGGAATTTGCTTCCAAATTGCCAATTCACAAAAAAATTAATTTATTCCAACCATTAGGTACGTGCTCACTGTATATTATGATTATAGTCTAACCCAGGGGTGGGCAAAGTGCGGCCCGCGGGCCGCATGCGGTCCTTTATACATTTTTTTGGGCCCGCGGAAACAAGTAAATTATTTTCATTTAAAGATTGTTTTAAATTATTGCTATATTAATAAATAAATATTACTCCATTAAAATGTTACATTTTTTAAGCCATACCTTGCATTTGTTAGAGGAGTCAATTTTATTTCTTTAATGTGTAGGGTGGATCAGTAGAAGCTTAAGTTCAAGTTTTTGGGGTCGCCCCTTGTCCCCCGGCCGCCATCTTGGAAATAGGGTGCAAACATAGAATGTAGCAAATTATATTTTCTACAATTTTGTTTCTATTACTTTTTATCGTCAAGTGACCAACAAAAAAAATATAAACAAAAATATGTAAAAAATTTTTAACAAGTTTCCTTTTGGAGGTTATAACTTTTTTCAGTTCATTTTAAAATACAATAACATTATAGCAATTTTGTAGGGGGTTTTTCAGTGAACAATTTCCACTATAAAGTTGCTTTATTATATTTATTTATATAGGTTTTACAGCGCTCCAAACTTGACCAGATTCTCGAATGCTCAGAGGGGTAAAATAAAAACAAAAGTTAGGCTTACTTTTCTATCTAGATATATTTTTTATTCATACAATTTATTATGATTTTAACTTTAACATTCCTATGCTATTATTAATCTGTTTTTGACCTTTCTCCCCACTATAAAACTTATAACCCTAAGCATATATAGAAAAGACCCAAAAAGTTGTTTGAGGACAAATTCGCCCGTTCAGAAGAAGAATGACGCAACCGCAAAATGCAAAATTTTTAAGAAGATTTAAAAACGATTTTTGATATCAAAATCATAAAGTATGATTAAAATTAGCCATTCACTACACCGTGGTCAGGATCTCCAGATATAAGCGTTTTTTGGGGTGTGCCGTTTGTCTATGAAGTAACGTAATGAAATTTTTTTCCTATTGTATATTTTGACTTAAAATTTTCCAAAAAAACTTCTTCATGAATTATATTTTATTGTTGTGTTGGTTAAAATTATAAACTAAAAAGTTTGTCACTCAACTTTTTTAAGTAAACATAAAACTAACGAAGTATAATGACAAAATGTTTAAAAATTAACAACTCCTTAGACATTTTGGACAAATTTCATTGTTATCTACATACTTCAAAGATGACACAGTAAAATTTTCAAAAGGAAATATTTACAACGACCAAAAATACAGCGAGGTAAATTTGAAAAATCATCAAAATTAATTTTTGGCATTTTGGTATAAAATTTGATTTTTGAACATGTTCTACCAACTCTAGACAAAAATAAACTTCATATTCGGATTCAGCGACCTCGAAAACATAAAAATAGACCAAAATTGGTCATTCACCTTAAATTTGATTTCCGTGGTCGGCATAACGGTTGATGCCGCTCGCCTAATATACAGGGTGTTAGTAAATAAGTATGAAAAATTTTAAGGGCTAATTCTACATGAAAAATTAATGCCAGTTTGCTCTATAAACATATGTCCGCAAATGCTTAGTGTCGGAGATACGGGGTGTTGAAATTTTTATTTCAAACTGCCAATTTATTTATTGCTCTAAGACCAGTTGAGCTATGAAAATGATATTTGGTGAGTTTTAGGAGGTAGTTATTACGAATTTTATGACATACAATTAAGAATTTTGTATTCATCATTGGCTCGCTCACGGGCAATGGTCTGAATTATTTTAAAGAAAAAAATAGTACGCCACTGAGATATTTCGAATTAGAAATTATTTTTAAATTCCACGTCTAATTTATGATAAAAAACCTTTCTTGCCTTTTTTTCATATGATGCACCGTTTTTATGCAGAAAAATAAAACATCTTGCCGCATATTTTTCATTTCTTAATACACCATCAAGAACTATCCAATATAATAATACTAAACTAGAACAATAACAGAAAATATTACTAATACCATTTCAACTAGGTGCAAAGCTGCAAGAAATGTTTAAAATGATCTCCTTTACAGGTAACAGAAGAATTTTATATTTATCATTGGCGCGCGTACGGGTAATGGTCTGAATTTTATGAAGAAAAAAATAGTACGCCACTGAGATATGTCAAACTAAAAATCATTTTTGAATTCCTCGTTCAATTTACGACAAAAAATCTTTCTTGCCTTTTTTCATATGAGGCGCCGTTTTTATGCAAAAAAATTAAACATCTTAACGTTTACAAAGTATTTGAACTAAGTTTCTATGCATATAGAATCTACCATTTTTATCTAAAATACCCTACATTTTTGTAAAGTATCTTGTTTTCGTATCTCTTATTATCATTTTCGAGTTATATGGAGAAAAAGGAAGATTTTTAAGAAAATTTAAAAATGCGCTCTATAATTTGATCCTATTTTTTTCAAAAACCATTCATTTTAAACCCGTCCAACTTTTTGAACATACAAGTAACACTATAATAAAATGTATTGTATGTACAAGAAAAACGATGCATTTAAATTCTGATTGATGAGGGGCTAAATATACTTCTCATTTTTTTATTAAAATAAATTAGTCATCAATTTTTTTGCAGCATATCTCGCTTAGTTTGAATTTAATCGACATTTAATATTGCTCATTTTAAAGGTCTTTTCAAGAACTATAAAAGGTATTGGTTGCATTATACACCTAAAATCGACCGTTTCTCTGTCATTTCAAGTTGAATACACCGATTTAAGCATGCACAAAAAAAAACAAACTCGTTACCTTCTCTTTTGTAAATTACTCTGCGATTCAAAAACATATTCCGATGTGCACCACTTTACGCTTTGACAGACAAAAAAAGAAATTGGAAATAAAAGTTGTCAAAACTTTAAACGTGATTTTCTCAAAACTACTTTTTTCAAAGGCGGTGGACATTGTAACTCAAAAGCTACCTACTTGACAGATCCACCTGAAATTTTTCATAAATTTTCTTTAGGCATTTCGTGAGATAACTGTCGAGATATTTTTTTAGACTTATTTTTTGTTTAACGATAATAAATGTTGATTTTTACCCTTTTTTACAAAAAATTTCGTTATTTTGACTTCTGGGTGATTTAAAAATCTCAAAAATCTTTAAAACTAAAAAACTCACTGAGCTTTACCTCAAGGAGAAACTTCTAATAAAATATTTTTGAATTTTTTGTTTCATATGATAGAATTACGAGTTCTGATGTATATTGCAAAAATTTTTTTTTTGAGGTGTCTGTAAAAATTTGCCACCGTTGGCTTATTTTTCAATATTTAGTCTTGAATTTTTTTTGAATATTCTTTGAATTAAACTAAATATGTTTATTTAATTTAAAAATAAAATAATTCTACCATAGTTTCAAATAAAATTCAAAAAAGGTGCTTGAAATGTTGATTTCAAACCATACCCCCACCCCTTAACAAAATTAGTAAAAAGTTAAAAATTCGAACATGTTAAGGTAACAAATATTGCGGCCCTCGGCTCTTCACCCATTTTACACTTAAATATATTAAATCTTCAAATATAAATCTTAAAAAATATTTTTCTACAACCGTGTTAAAAATGCAATTTTTAGCACTCCATACGAGCGTTAAAAATGCTACTTTAAGGCACTAGTGCTTTAAAAATTTTATGGCACTGCAGTTCTTTATAGTATATTCTGTATATCTTCTGTATATCTTCTGTATAGGCAATTTTGATGTAATGTCAAAAAAATATAAAAATAGAATGTCAGTCAAGTTCAAGTAAAAGTTTTTGTAGATATTGTCCTGTAATTACGTTTGTAGAAAAAATATTGTATGATATGCGTGTTAAAAAGTACATTTTTAAGGCACTCATGTGAATTGCAGAACTCGCTTCGCTCATTCTGCAAACTTTCACATGCGTGCCTTAAACGTGTACTTTTAACACTTATATCATAAATAACTATTATTTTAATAAATTTGTTTTATTTCAGGTATTATCGGTAAGAAACACGTAGGTCCAGAAGAAGTGTATCCATTTGATTTTTCTGAAACGGAAGAAAACAATTCTATATTACAAGTAGGACGAAATATTACCCATATTAAATTGTTGGCAAGACAATTCTTAAATACTTCAGAGTAAGTACTCACACAATACCCGCATCATTTGATTAATTATTTTCTTGTAGTTTCATGTTGATTAATTATTTTTATTCTATAGCGAGGTTGACACTTGTGGTTGGTTTTAAAGAACTTCAAGAATCGAAATTTTCCATTTGGTGTATCTTCCTTGATCTTCGTATTTCTTGTTAAATACTAAAGTTTTCTGTAACTGCTGATGATTGGTGTTTCGAGCTGCTTACTTACTGAGTTGTTCTCTGTTTTAGTTGTATCTATCTATCTTGTGTCTATCTATCTTGTGTTAGTTGGTGGGATATTGGTTTTGTAAATTAAATGCTATACATACGTCAATGGTGAGAGTACCTACTGCCACTTTATTGTCTCACCCTGATTTAATTGTACAGTCAGTTATATTTCGATTTAAGTTTCTGATATAACATTCTCCCTTTCTCTTTATTTCCCTAATACTGCGACCTGCAACGTTTCCCGAAATTATAAGTCTCTCAAGATTATCATTACTGCTTCTTTCAATATGCCCGAAAAAATAGAAGAGAGCTGAGTCTGAATGTTAAGCTATTGGATGATTGAGTGATTTGTTCTGTGCTCTACCCATGAGATCCGAAGCATTCTCGTCCAGCACCACATTCAACTCGAAGACGTCAATTCTTTTTCCATTGTCCATGTTTCGAGTCTGTAATTTTTCTTTTTCTTCTTCCTCTTTATAAACAATTCTGCTTGGTCATTGGCAGATTGATACCTCTATGGAAGGTTGTCACTCCATCTTTTGAGTGGTCGGTCGATACTTCTTCTACCGATTGGTCATTTATCTCTTGCTATTTTGACCACTCGTGTCTCCCCCATTCTGCTTATGTGGTTATTCTATTCTTTTTTCTATTTAGTGTCCATTCCTTTATACACTGTACGTTACATTGTCTTCTAATGTCTTCACTTCTCTTTTGATCTCTCAGCGCATTTCTTGTATTTCTTGTCAGTACTCTCATCTCTGCCGTTTCCAGTAATCTTTGTATTGTGGCTGTATCGGGTCTTGTTTCTGATGCATATGTCATTATTAGTCTTACACTGGTTTCATAAATTCTTGACTTCGTCTCAGTGTTAATATGTCGTTTTCGCCATATAGTGTTATTAAGACATCCTACCAGTCTATTTTCTTTTTGTAATTGATTTCTCACTTCTTTGTCCAGGTCTCCGTAGCTTGGGAATGTATTTTATTTCCATTACTTGTCCAATACTGATACCATCAATTTCTATTTTACATCTGATTGGTTCTTTACTGATTACTATTGTTTTAGTTTTCTGAGATGAAATTGTCAAATTGAATTCTTTTGCTGTTTTGTTAAATCTGTGGACTAATATTTGCAGACTATCTTTATCTAGGGCGGACTATCAATATTGCGTCGTCTGCGTAACAGAGTATTGACTTCTTTGTTTCCCATTCTGTATCATCTTCCTTTGTTGGTGCTTTTGATGATTTCATCTATGATTAAATTGAAGGGCATATGACTCAATGAGTCTCCCTGTCTTATTCCATTGCCTATGTCTATAGGTTCTGTAAGTTGTTATGCTTATTGATAATATAATATTATTTATTTTTGTAAAAAAATCCAAAAGACCAATATTTGTTATCCTTATTGTTCTGTAAATATTTTGAACGTAATAGTATTTTACAATAAATACAGCACCATTTTAGATTAAATCAAATAATATTAGATCAAATACTATGATCTTAGCTAAAGCGTGGTTTGGAAACTACCATTCTTTCGATTTTGAAAATGTAAAGAGTTGGGAAGGAGAGCCAAATTTTAATAATGTAAAAGATCTATACTGGAGATGATTCATATTAAAAAACAACAAACTGTCATGAAAGACATCTTCAATATAGGGAAAGGGGGGAATGGGAGCCACCTTAGGAAATATTTTTATTTAAACCATAATATTAGTCAAATTTAAAAATTTATAAAGGAAGGTTTACATGCATAGTTTTGTTATATGTGACATTTTTTAAACAAAACTAATATAATAGTATTTATTAAAAAAAATAAAAAAAGGATTTGGCTCTCATGTGGGTAATGGGAGCCACCAGATATTTTAATAGTAAAAGTAAAGATAATTTCTAACAAAGGCCATAAACTAAATCTAAGGAAAATGATAAAAACAAGAACCAAAAAATATAAAGACTTCTAATTCTGCTTGTTCATTTTTTGGATGATGAAGCAATAATCTGCCGTTTTCATTTTTCTTTAGGGGTTTTATTATTTTTTTGGTTGCTCTTTTTACTAAATTGTTTGGTATTACCACATTGTACTACCCCCTTGGTATTACACCACTTTACACTTTACATTATTACTACCACCTTGTTAAAACCTTTGTATTTACCACATTGGGGTAATGAGAGCCACATTGTGGCTGTCATTAACCCAAGGTGCATAAAAAACAGCATTATTTAACAGAAAATCAGACGTGATGCAATGAAACTACATACTTTACGAATTTACGGTGATAAACTAATTTGGATCTGACAAAAACCAGTAGGTAATACTAACGGCGCCAATAGTTACCAGGTGTCGCTAGAACAATATTACACAATCTCACTCAACTCCTGCAAACAGACAAATGAAATAGAGAATGCGGAAAAATCCCCTTACGAACAATTCACATATCCACTACTTCGGGCTGGGAAAAATTTTTTGAATAGAATCGAAGATCCATAGAATCGTCCAAACCAGTACCTGTGGATCTTTTGATCACTGAGTGTGTTTCAAAGATCTACATCTTTTGTTCCTGCAAACAGTTTAAAACAAACCGATTTAAATAAACGCGATACCTATGGGCCATCATAGCTCAAGATCAACGTTAGAGTGCGTTAATTAGTTATATTAAGGCATTCCAATCCGTAATAATAAGGTGGCTCCCATTACCAACTGGCTCTCGCTACCCCATCTCCGCTAATTATAATTTAATAAACCAATTATTAGTACATTTGCTATGATACTGGAACATTGAACATCTGAAAATACCCAGAACCTAAGATTGTCAAATATTTGATATTTCAGCCCATTCTTTTTATATATTGGATTTCACGATCCACATCGATGTGGACACACTAATCCTGAATATGGTGAGTTCTGTCAGAAATTTGGTAATGGAGAACCAGGAATGGGTGTGATTCCCGATTGGCAACCTATCATCTACCAGCCAGAACAACTTCAATTGCCGTATTTTATTCCAAACACTCTTGAAGCTCGAATAGACGTAGCTCACCAGTACACAACTATATCAAGACTTGATCAAGGTAATTTCAATCGTTCGTTTTTTAACATTTTATTTATTAAAAAAATTATTAAAATCCTTTATAAAAGGTATATATTTATTAAAATCCCTTAAAGGGCTACATCAAAATCACAGAACGTTTTCGATCTAAAAAGATCATCATCATTGCTGTTAACAGGAAACAGGTTTGTAACATGCTGAGCTACCAAAATATGTGGGTAAAAACCCTTTGAATGGTTTAAAATTATGATAGATTTACATGATTATGTTTAATATTTAAAGTGATGGTTGAAATTGTCCTAGATATATGGCACCAGGCACACCACACCTGAGTTGCTTACCTAAGTCCGGAGGATATGTCCTCACATTACGGACGGTAATTAGCAACTCATTATATCCGTCTGTGCTACTAGCACGTTCTTTAACGGTAAAATATTGCAAAACCTCTAAATTTTAAAGAACCGCTTGGAATGACATGAAATTTGGCATACACATAACTAACAAGTCAAAGAAAAAAAGTGATATTTTGCCGATGTGTGCTTTTGCCATGGGGGTGGCTTTCACCCCTTCTGGAGAGTGAAAAAATATACGTCCAAAGTAAGTCCGGAAATGGATAAATTGACTAATTTTAAGTAACTTTTGTTTTATAGAGTTTTTTCATTAAGTCAATACTGTTCGAGTTATTTGCGAGTGAATATGTTCATTTTTCAACAAAATAACCGCGCTTTTAGACGATTTTTCGCAAATAACTCAAAAAGTAAGTATTTTGTCGAAAAAAACATTCTTAGCAAAAATATAGCCCGCAATAAATTGAAAAAAATGTGTATATTTTAGGTATCTATACCTGGTAAAAGCAGAGTTATAGCTAATGCAAAATAGGTTCATATTCGTTTAATTCGAAACGGAATACATAAACGTGAAATAACCAAAAAATGAAGCACTTTTTGGGGAAAACTCATTACAAATTATATAAAGTATTTATAAAAGGTTCCATTTTTGTTATAAAAATAATTTCTAGCATCAAAAGTAAACAAATTACGCTCAAAATAAAGTTAGTCCCTTTTTTTGGTAAAAAATCGGGAAAATCACCTCCTAATTAGTATCTCAGATGAACTTAATCGTTACCACTTCACAAGTTTCTTTACTCGTGGATGTATTGTTTATATGATCTGTAAGTTTCATCGGTTCAAAGTCCTTATTTTTGCAAGAGCTGTAGTTAAAAAGTCTTGAACGAGTCACTTATCACGAGTGTATGCAAATTTAGA
This sequence comes from Diabrotica virgifera virgifera, assembly GCF_917563875.1. NCBI lineage: Eukaryota > Metazoa > Arthropoda > Insecta > Coleoptera > Chrysomelidae > Diabrotica > Diabrotica virgifera. Next base: position 110,919,445 of record NC_065445.1, on the reverse strand, counting down.
TACACCAAATCTTAACCATTTTTTGTCTTACAGAAAAACAAAAAATACAAGATACTGAGAAAAATACTGACTTTTTTGTTTTTTGAGATTTTTGGTAGTTCTAACAATTTTTAAATTATTTTGAAAAAAAGCATATTTTACAAAGTTAAAAATTTTAAAAATTTTGTTTTAAAACCAAATTTTTTCAAAAATAACCACTTTGAGTCAATGAAACTTACATATCATATTATAAACACAACTTAAGTTAAATAATTTGTGGAGCGGTAAATATTAATTTCAGTTAGGTTGCCAATTCTTTTTTAACAAAACAAAAGGGAACAACTTTATTTTGCGCGTAACTTGCTTAAATTTGATGCTAGAAACTTTTTATAAAAACAGAAATAAAGCTTTTCACTTTAAAGAAGTTATAATAGGTTTTCCCCAAAAAGTGCTTTATTTTTTGGATATTTCACGTTGAAATAGTATATTTGAAATTTGGCGAATATGAACCTATTTTTCATTGGCTTTAACTCTGGTTCTACGAGGTACAGAGACATCAAGCGTACACCATTTTTTTTATTTTTCACAGGCTATATTTTTCCTAAGAACGTTTTTTTGACGAAATACTTACTTTTTGAGTTATTTGCGAAAAACCGTCTAAAAACGTGGTTATTTTGTTGAAAAATGAACATATTCACTCGCAAATAACTCGAAAAGTGTTTGTTAGAATATACAACATAAAAAGTAGCTATTGCTCTATGGTTGCCACTTTATGTATTTGACAGTATTGATAATTGAAGTAATGTCAATGTCAAGAAAATATAATGTCAGATATACAAGTTATGTTCAAGTAAAATGTTTTCCTATTGTCCTGTAATTAAGAATAAATTCTTAATCGTTGATGGTCATTTAGTTAGCTAGTTAGCTCACCTAACTCATTTTATAACAGGTTACGGGCCCAATTCACGTGAACTGTGAACAGGTGAAAAAATATGGCGACCAGAAATAACGATTATAAAATTCAAGTCGATAAACTTGAGGGTCCTGAAGACTGGGCAAAATGGAAATGGCACGTTTCGATGTTATTACGAGCGTATGCACTTGAAGACATTGTGAACGGTACGTGTAAGTGTCCCGAGGTTGCTGGAAATTCAACTTCATTGGAAGTAGAGAAGCATCAACAATGGTTAAAAGATGATGCAAAAGCGGCAAGTTTGTTAGCAGGTACGCTAGGAAAAACTGTTGCCGAGCTGGTGTTGACATGTACTCATGCTAGTGAAATATGGGACAAGTTACGTGCGCGATTTGAACGTAGCAGTACGCAACGGTTAAACATGTTAATTGAAGCCTTTTTTAGAGTCCAGCGTGATGAAAAAGAAGATATTAGCACACATGTTGCGAAGTTGCAGAAACTGTTTGTAGATTTGAATGATGAATTGCTGAAGCACGATGAAAATGTTTTATCCGAAAGAATGTTAAATGGTCGGATCTTATCAACTTTGGGTAAGGACTTTGATAATTTCAAAGATTTGTGGGACACGATACCATCGAAGAATCAAACTTTGAATTTATTGATTGAGAAATTGTGTGCCATCGAATTACGTGACCAAAGTACCACAGAATCTTTTGCGTTTGTTGCACGCAATAGCCCGACAGAAAAATACAAACAGAGCCAAAGTACAGCTACTACAAAGTCAAAGAAAAATGTACATCGTGCAAAAGAAAAATTTTCTTGTCACAGATGCAAGAAATTAGGCCATTGGGCGAGAGAGTGTCCATTGAAAAAATCTGCTGAAAATTTAGATGAGAAAGAAAGTATTGATGCTGCTTTTTTGTCTGTTGTTTTAAGTGCCTCATCTAACAATTATTGTGTTGAAGCTGGGAAATGGTATTGTGACAGTGGAGCCACAAATCATATCACTACAGATAAGCAATATTTCTCATCTTATACAGAGTTTGCTGAACCCGAAAAGATATCACTTGGTAAGAAGGATGTATGTATGCTAGCCTGTGGACAAGGAACGGTGAAAATTCAAACGCGTCTGAATAATAAATGGAAAGATGCTGAACTGAAGAATGTTTTTTATGTTCCTGAAGCAAGCGCTCATTTGTTTTCTGTGAAAGCTGCTGCACAAAGAGGGTTCGTTACAGTACTCGACGATAAAGGTGTAAATATACATGATAAAAATACTCTTGAATCTGTAATGACTGGGTACTTCAGTAATGGCCTGTATGCACTTGATATACGTGTTATGAAACCGACCAATCCCATTCAAGCAAACTTAGTAGAGTCAACAGATATGTTACAAGTGTATCATGAAAGATTTGGTCATCAGCATAAGCAACACGTAAAGAAAGTCTTGAAGAAAATGAATATAGACATTGATGGGTGCAAAGAAAGCTTTTGCGATGGATGTGCAATTGGAAAAATGCATAGATTGCCATTTAAAACTAGAATCAATCGGCCACAAGTCACTGGTGAGCAGATCCATGCAGATGTGAATGGACCCATGTCTATAGAATCACTGGGAAAAGCACGTTATTACGTATGTTTTAAAGATGACTTTAGTAAGTTTCTAAAAGTTTTCTTTATGAAACACAAAAGTGAGGTATATACCTTCTTAGAAAAATTTTTAAATGAAGCAAACACAAATGGCCATGTAGTAAAGCAACTGAGATGTGATGGAGGGAGAGAGTTTGACAATAGAAAGGTATCTGAACTTCTTGCGAGTAGAGGTATAGAGCATTGTATCACTCCACCCTATACACCTCAGCAGAATGGTGTTGCTGAAAGGGAAAACCGTACCATTGTAGAGTGTGCTCGTTCCATGTTAAACCCATGCAAGTTGTCCAAAGAATTGTGGGCAGAAGCATGTAATACTGCAGTGTATCTTCTGAATCGCACAGGAAAGTCATCAATTGAGAATAAAAGTCCCTATGAATTGTGGTATGGAAAGCCAGTTGGGAGTTTGAAACATTTAAGAATATTTGGCACTGAATGTTATGTTCACGTAAACAAAAATGTTCGCAGTAAATTTGATGACAAGGCGATACATGGTTATTTAGTTGGTTACGTGAATGACAGGGATGGTTTTAGAATATGGATTCCATCTGAAAGAAGAATCGTATCGAGCCACGACGTACGATTTAAACCTGAGGTTACATGCAATTTGCGAATTTCTGAAGTTAAAGCTAAACCAGTGAACCAGAATCAGTCGGAATGTTTTAGTGTAAATGAAAACTCCGAAGAAGGGAAAAGTGGTATCAATGAAATTGTGGAATCTAAGAATATGGAAAGTGTAGAAAGAAGCGATGGTGTTGAAGAATTTAGGCGTTACCCTACGCGTTTTAGAAATAAACCAAAATTGTATAATGATTTTGTTTTAGGGTCTAATGTTTAGCTTATCTACTTTTCATATTGAGGGAGAGTGTTAGAATATACAATATAAAAAGTAGCTATTGCTCTATGGTTGCCACTTTATGTATTTGACAGTATTGATAATTGAAGTAATGTCAATGTCAAGAAAATATAATGTCAGATATACAAGTTATGTTCAAGTAAAATGTTTTCCTATTGTCCTGTAATTAAGAATAAATTCTTAATCGTTGATGGTCATTTAGTTAGCTAGTTAGCTCACCTAACTCATTTTATAACAGACTTGGCGAAAAACTTTATAGAACAAAAGTTACTTAAAATTAGTCAGTTTATCTATTTCCGGACTTATTTTTGACATATTTTTTCACCCCCAAGAGGGAGTGAAAGTCACCCCCAAGGCAAAAGTACACATCGGCACCATATCACTTTTTTTCTTTGACATGTTAGCTATGCGTATGCCAAATTTCATCTTAATCCAAGTGGTTCTTTAAAATTTACCGCAAAAACCGTGAAATAATGTAGGTACTACTATACACTATACTAAAATGTATTTTACATGTACTTATACCACATATTATATCTTGTAATGAAGTTTTTGGATATTTTTAGGTGTTGGTCTTATTATTGATGAATTAAAAAAGTCCGGTCATTATGACAATACCTTGATTATATACTCGAGTGACAACGGAATACCATTTCCAAACGGAAGAACCAATTTGTACGATTCCGGCGTGGCGGAACCACTGCTAATTTCTTCTCCTTTACATAAAGAGAGAAGAAATCATGTGACAAATTCATTAGCCAGTTTACTAGATGTCGTTCCTACATTATTAGATTGGTATGGAATTAAGGATCAGAATCATAATGATATTGAAGAAAACACAGTTGGAACGAAATTCGATTACTTAACAGGAAAGACCTTGTTGCCACTTTTGGTTGAAGGTAATTTTGAAACATTTATCGTTTTTAAATTTTATAAGATTTGTGATTTACTCCTTCATTTTTAGGCCTGGAACCCGCGTACCAAAAAAAGTTTATTAATAGCAAGCTGAAAATTTGTTAATAGCTTAACGGTGTCTAGTCGAACAAACGTTCCGATGTATCGGAACACTCCAACAGGGGAAGTTTTAATTATGGAACGTGATTTTAATTGTGGAACTTGTCATTCTGACAAGTATATGATTGTGAAAACTTAGGTTGTTTATTCAATAGCAAACTTTATTATAATGTATGAAAAAAATGTTTGTCCGACAAATATGTTGGGCATTTTAATAAGCCCGACACGTAGAACATGTCAAATGACAGGAATTAAGTTGGCGATAAATAGGGCTTTTCATCGATTGTCATTTATTTCGAGCTTCTGTCATATGTTGTATAATCTGTGTATAATATTAATATACACGGATTATACGACATATGACAGAAGCTCGAAACATATATGACAGAAGCTCGAAACATATATGACAGAAGCTCGAAACAAATGACTGTGAATGAAAAGCCCTATAGTAGTTTGGTTTTTGCATGACAGTTTAATGGAAGGGTAACAAATCAATTGAAAGTTCTGTCCGATAAATACATGGGACGTTTTCGTAGTCTGATGTTCGAAACCTGTAACCTGTTTCATAAGTAAAACTTCCCCTGTTCCAGTATTCCCGTACATCAAAGTTTATCCGACTAGACACCGTTAAGTTTTTAACAAATTTTCAGCTTGCTATTAATAAACTTTTTTTGGTACGCGGGATCCAGGCCTATTTGTTTAAAATTTGTTTACTATATAAAAAAGTAAACATATTACAACGATTTTAAATAAAACGAGTGGTTCTAATTTATATAAACTATTTATTTACAACATGCCATTATCAAAACTAAACCAAACTAATAACAGCCTGCTTATACAATACAGTGATGAGCACGTTAATAACCGGCAAAATAGCTCGAAAGATGGAAAACATAATACATTGCGAAACAAAAAGAGATAAAACTAGTGGAGGTGGAAATTATCGTTATAAACGTATTAATTAACATTACATTACATAGATTCCCACCTTTAGACGTCTGTGACAGGAGGATTTTATAAAATTCTACTGTCACAGTGACAGTTGTCGTACTTCTCTGATACGTCTACAGGTGGGAAACTATGTAATTTAATGTTATTTTAGACGTTTATAACGATAATTACCACCTCCACTAATTTCATCTCTTTTTGTTTCGCAATGTATTATGTTTTCCATCTTTTGAGCTATTTTGCCGGATATTAGCGCGCTCATCACTGTATACATTATTTATTCTAGAATCATCTGTAGTAGTTCATCTCTATTATTTACCATGCCGTATGTTCTAGAACTCCAAGGTCACTATTTTGAACGCCTGCTTCATCGTACCTTGGTCACTGTTTCGAATATCGTGAAGATTCTCGTATAATATGCTTCATTTTGCCGAATTTCGACCATTATACGGGTTACGTCGAAAATAAGCTTTTTCGTTACAATATAAATCTAACCATATCTATAACTATTAAAACATGGTAATGCAACGTATTGAAACTCTTAAAAGTGGAGAAAAAAGATAAATCAAATGATCTCTCTCTCTCTAGTCGTTTTCTCATTACTTAATGCCGTGAAATCGTACCATACGAGCACCTATCTCTTTCCGTCGGCTTTTATCGTGGACTGCTCTCATGGACTCGGAGAATCTCTTGCCACTTGCTTTCTGCGCTTTATCTGTCCACTTGTTCTTAGTGGTTGAGAGACCTCTGTCTCTGCAATCTTCAACATTTCCTGAAATTATAAATCTCTCAAGATTATTATTACAGCTTCTTGCAATATGTCCGAAAAACTTTAAGACACCTGCGAGACAAACAGACGAGAGTCGAATATTTTCCTAACGTCAGATTTCATTGTCCACGTTTTGGACACGTAACTGAATACTGAATATAGGAAAAATTAAGACACATACCAATCTTATTTTGGTATTCTTTGACACGGTGCGATTTTTTCATAGTTTTGATAATCGACTCATAGCATTTTTGGCCATTCCTATTCTTCGACGTCCTTCGGTTTCACAAGTATAGACATGACTCTGTCTGTTTTTTCAATGTACCTCTAGTAAGTTGACGTTCCATCGTTTTCGTGGTCTTCCCACTGATCGTCTTCCTATTGGGGAACCGTCTCTCGCCGTCCTTACTACTCTATTTGTTGTTATTCGGCTTATGTGGTCATTCCATTCTATTCTTCTGTTTCTTACCCAGTTATTAATGTTGTCCACCTTGCATCTCCGTCGTATATCTGTACTTCTAGCTCTGTCCCAGTCTCTTACCATCGATTTTTCGACGGGTTTTCATCTCCGCTCTTTCAAGCAATCTATTTTTCCTTTATGTGTCGGGTCGTATTTCTGCCGCGTATGTCATTATTGGTCTGATGACTATTTTGTAAATTCTGCCTTTCATTTCTTTTCCGATATTTTTATTTCTCCATATTGTGTCATTCAAACAACCTGCGGCTCCGTTTGCTCAATTCACTTGATCTTCCACTTCTGTTTCGAGCCTTCTGTAGCTAGATAGTATGATGCCTAGATATTTAAACTCCATCACTTGTTCTATAATCTGACCCTCCAGCTCCAATTTACATCTTATTGGATTTGCTGTTCTAACCATGTATTTTGTCTTTTTTGGGAAATTAACATGTTAAATTTTCTGGCGGTTATGTTAAATTGGTGCAGCATACGTTGCAAATCATCTTCACTTTGGGAAATTAGTATTGCATCGTCTGTATAACAGATTATTTTAAGTTGTTTTTCTCCCATTTGGTACCTTTTTTTAATTCTTACTTTTTCATTATTTCATCCATGATCAGGTTGAACAAGAAAGGACTCAAAAAATCGCCCTGTATTATCCCATTGCCAGTTTCAATTGGGTCAGTTAGTTCATCTTCTACTTTTACTTGTATTGTGTTGTTCTGGTAGATGTTTTCGATCGTTAATTCAACTCGTTAACCATTTCAAACTGGTCCAAGACTCCGGTTGTTTATTGATCTTGAGACCACATCTATTATTTTCTATTTCCACCAGCTGTAACAGGTTTGACTTTTCTTCTTCGGATGCAGTTATTAGAGTTGTATCCTCTGCATATCTAAGGTTTGTGATCTTTTTGCCTGCGATATAGATACCTCCATTTCATTTGTCAAATGTGTTTCTCATTACATATTCCCCATAGAAGTTGAAAAGACTTGATGGACTATGAATTCCCCTACTGACTTTAAAAACCTGGTTGTTCTTGTGGTATTTGTCGACCCAGGTATGTCTGTATCCGATATTTGATGATTCTTAATGGAATTTGATTTTGGTGTGAAATTAGTGAAATGGTTCGGTAGTTACTATATTTTTATTTATATTTACTTCGACCTTTCTTATGAATTGGAGTAAATACCGCAATATCTATACTCAATTTGCTTATTCTCCATATCTGATTGCAGTTTCCACATTAATTGGAGACCAGGTTCACATATGTTCTGTAAAAACTCGTCTGTGATATCCTTCCTACTAGGTAATTTATTTTCTTTAAGGTGTTTTATGCTTTCAAAAACTTCAGAACTAAGGACGTCTGGTTCTAGGTTTGTTGGTGTGATTTTTTGTGTTGTGATATTATGATAAAAATTTCCTCTTTACATAGTTCTGTGCAGGATTTCTTCCGAAGCTTCAGAATTCCGTCCATACTACTTAACAAATTACCTGTTTCATGTTCTACATCTGGGTTTAAATTTCCGAGCAAGAAGAAATTTTCTGAAGGAAATTTATTGTTTCATTTCGGTGTGTGTGGATTTCTATTTACTTTCAGATATTCATTCAAAGATGTTGTTCTGAAGCTATTTCCTTGTGGCATTTTTATAATTAACTATTTAGATTGGAAATAAGCCACAATTAACTTGAAAAAAATAATTTTATTAACGGTTCGATGCCCAAATCGGGCGTCGTTGTCAAAATACAAAATACTACTAAATTAAACAAAAATGTTGTTGAAATGAATTTCGACTCGATTCAAGTTCTCTGTTTAACCCAGGTATGACAATACCAAAAGGCACCGCTAGGAAAATATTCCAATTTGCGGTTCAGAGAACCTGTATGAAACGAGTCTGTGTACTCTAATACAGAGTATGGCATTAGTAAAATAAGAAAATCTACGGTTTCGTTTTGACAGATTTAAATCAAAACGAAACCGTAGATTTTCTTATTTTACTAATGCCATACTGTGTATTAGAGTACACAGACCCGTTTCATACAGGTTCTCTGAACCGCAAATTGGAATATTTTCCTAGCGGTGACTTTTGGTATTGTCATACGTGGGTTGAACTTGAATCAAGTCGAAATTCATTTCAGTTATTCCCCGTTAGAGGGCGTTCTAACCATACTTCGATATAAATAGCTTTAATTTATATCGAGAAACTACGGCCGTGTTGGTGTAAATTTGTCTTCCTCAGAGCCTCCTCAGATATTCATTCAAAGATATTTGTCTCTCTTTACGACATCTTCGTTGAATTCCTCAGGACAAGGTTGTATAATCATTTAAATCATAACTGTCAATTTTAATTTGCCATGTTTGTTCTATAATTTCTTATGTTTGGTTACTAATTCATGTATGTTTGCAAGGAGTAGTGCGTAAGAGTTTATAAATCATTGCTGCTACAGCTCATCAACAGCTGTGTCGAAAGCTACTGACATATCTATAAAAGCAGCAGAATTCTTTAGTTTTCTTTGAAAACCGGCTTCTATGTAAGCACAGAGAGAGATAACACCTGGTCGGTGCAATCTCGATTTAGTCTAAATCCTGCTTGTTCAATTAGGATAGCTTTGAGGATTGTTCGGCTTATTCTGTTAAAAATTAGTCTTTGAACTAGTTTATACATTATAGACGGTAGAGCAATTGGTCGATAGTTTTTTGGATGGTCAGCTGGTTTGCCCAGTTTTAGTATTGCCATGACTTTTGAATGTTTAAATTCCAGTGAGATTCTGCCGGTCTGAATTATGTTTGGGAAGAAATGTGCTAGCCAGGTTTTTGTATATTTCGCGTGTTGAGTATGAATTCGGGGTGAATGCCGTCGAGACATGGGGATTTTCCTAGGGAAACGTCTTTATGGGAGTTCTCTGTTTCTTCACTTGTGAAAGAGAGATAATGTTCGGTCTCGATTGATTGCGATTTCAAGGTTTTTAAATGTTTCCTTACGTCTCGTATAAAGTTTGGTAATGGAGCTTACGGTAACGGTAAATAACAACCATAAAAAATTTATACCAACATTTACTTTTAGAACCAGCTGATAAATCTAAGGAAATCATCTTTGGAAGTCATAATTTGCATGAGATTACAATGTTTTATCCAATGAGAATGGCGCGTACCCAAAGGTACAAACTGATTCATAATCTAAATTATTACGCCCCTTTTCCGATTGATCAAGATCTCTATCTATCGCCTACATTCCAAGTAAGTATATATTAACTAAATTACATATACTAAATAATTGTTAGCTGCTGAAACAGAACATTAACAGGTCAATATTTTTACTTTGTAATCAAGTTTGAAGGAATAAACTAAATTATGCTTTGCAATTTTTCTGCCACTCTGCGTGTAGAAGATCACTTTGGATTACTTGGAATCAGCGCATAGAACGAATAACCAAGAAAGCGGTAGCTATGTTAATGGATAGGTATATATCTATGTTCTTGGTAGCTTATATTGGATTTATATCCTTCAAGAAGCTAAGGTGGACCGACAATCTGAGCGTTGATGCAGATGGATGCAGTTTAAACAGGCGATTCGCCTAGAATAAAGAAGAAGCAGGATTTATAATATGCTAAAAAACCAACAATAAGCATCAGTGCTGTGATGGCCAAAGGTGCAGCAAAAAGTGCCATCCTCAAAGAAGGCAAGGTGTAAAGACTGTTCTATAGTTCTTGGTCTTGGTAGCTTATATTGGATTTATATCTTCTTCAAGAAGCAAAGGTGGACCGACAATCTGAACGTTGATGCAGATGGATGCAGTTTAAACAGGCGATTCGCCTAGAATAAAGAAGAAGCAGGATTTATAATATGCTAAAAAACCAACAATAAGCATCATTGCTGTGATGGCCAAAGGTGCAGCAAAAAGCGCCATCCTCAAACAAAGCAAGGTGTAAAGACTTACTTGCTTTGGAATCATAGTGACTATTAGGGGCAAAATAACGGCAGCTATGGAGACCCTACTGATTCTCCTTACTTTACATTGTACAGTAAGAAGGATCAGGAGGATGTCTCATGTAAGGAGGGAAACGAGATTGGGATATTATGGACTGCGCGAAAATCGGAGCAATGTACCGGTTAGATGAGAAGATTTTAATATCATAAATAATGAAATCAGGGATCACCGGTGGATGCTGATTTATGACCCAGATATTGGCTTAAAATACATTTCCCAGTGGACACTTGCCAAGGAGAGGGTTGCCTGGATCTGAAAGCAACATAACTAGCACTAGTGGGAAAATATACCCTGTCAAACACATCTGAACAAGGGACACCTACAAACAATGGGGCTGAGTCAGGGAGACTTAAATTGCAGACTCTGTAGCAAAGAATCTGAAACAGTCAACGATATCTTACATGACTGCGAGACATTAGATCGCAGGTGACAAAGATGGCAAAAAGTTTTGGAGACTACTAAGTGGTTCAAAAAGTATGATACTCATTCATTAGACCTGTACATGCCGATACAGGGTTCCAAAAACCTGCAATGGGTAAAATGAAGAAATGGACGATGTACAATAGGCCAATTGACTATAGTAGGTACGACCGGTTTACGACAGACGGCTTCTATGAAAAAAAGTTGACATTACTTCTCCATTTCGTCACCCTAATTAGCAAAACTCGTAACTTCAAAACGACAAATTGTTCAGGAGGCGCAAAAATAGCTGATACTGAGTTACAAGGTTTTCTTTTTCGCTTATATTTAGTTTCTACATTTAGGTGGAGTTACAGGATTTGGTTAAGAGTCATAATTATTTAATTTGGTTAAAAAATAATTAATTTACAAACAGATGGCGCGTATATTCACAAACTGAGTAAAAATGGAGTTGCGAGGATTGCTAATTAGAGTGACGATTTAACTTTTCTTTGCTTCTTTTATTAATATTGTGATGTTTTACATTTATTACTTTGTAACGTTTAATACAATTTAAAAAAATTGCCCTATTTACATAACCTTTTGTTTTGTTCAATTTACCTAAATTCGTTATATGTGATTTTTGTGTAAATGGAAGGAAGAGAGACAACTATACCATTGAACGTGTGGATGCCTTCACATAGGCACAAAAAGCAACCAATAAGTAGCGAAATTAATGCACGTATTTCCAGTGAGGATCGTACATATAGTCCGATCAAAGAACAATCTGACCCAAAAAAAATAAAGGAAGGATGAAAATTTGGGAATAGGTAGTTTAAATTGTCTATTATTATATAAGAAAAAGTTTACAATTCTACATCCCCTCCATTTTACAAAAATGAAGGGGAATACTCCCCTCTCGAAGATGAAAAAAATACATTCAAAATAAGACCGGAATTGGATAAAATGACTAATTCTAAACAACTTTTCTTCTATAGAGTTTTTTCACTAAGTCAATACTTTTAGAGTTATTAGCGAGTGAATATGTTCATGTTTAACAAAATAAAACATGTTTTTGGACGGTTTTTCGGAGATAACTCAAAAAGTAAGTATTTTAGCGAAAAAAATATTCTTAGCAAAAATATAGCCCATAAAAAATTGAAAAAAATGGTGTATACATGAGGTCTGTAGACCCAGTAGAAGCAGAGTTGCAGCTAATGAAACGTAGGTTCTTCTTCGTCAAATTACAAATCGAATATTTCAATGTGAAATAACCCAAAAACGGAGCACTTTTAGAGGAAAATTCATTTTAATTTTTTTAAAGTGTTTAAAAAAAGGTTTATTTTTGTTTTTTTTTAAACTTGTAATATTAAAAGTAAGTGAATTACGCTCAAAATATTGTTAGTCCCTTTTATTATTTGGTAAAAAAATTGCAAAAATCACCCCCTAATTAGCATCACATATAAATTTTAACATTACCACTTCATAAGTTACTTTGTCTATGTATTATTTATATGATCTGTAAGTTTTATCGGTGCAAAGTGCTTCGTTTTGAAAAAGCTGTAGTTAAAATAGCTTGAACGAGTAACTAATCACGAGTTTAGGCAAATTTTGAACAGCCATAGCATAACCAATTTTTGTCTAACAAGAAAACAAAAAATCAAAAATATTCAGAAAAGCAAAGCGTACATTTTATTACTCTTTGAGATTTTTGGTATTCCTAATTGTTTTTAAGTTATTTCCATAAACAGTTACGATTTTTTTTTCAAAATAAAAAAAAATGTTTTATTTTAAACTCAATTTTTTTCAAAACTGAGCACTTTGAACCAATGAAACTTATAGATAATATAAACAATACATAAGTAAAGTAACTTGTAAGGCGGTAACGATTAATTTTATTTGAGAAGCTAATTAGGGGGTGATTTTCGCCATTTTTTTACCAAAAAATAAAAGGGACCAATAATACTTTGAGCGTAACTCACTTACTTTTAATGTTAGAAGTTTTTTTAAAAAACAAAAATAAACCTTTTTTAAACACTTTAAAAAAGTTGTAATTAATTTTCCCCGAAAAGTGCTCCGTTTTTTGGTTATTTCACATTAAAATATTCGATTTGGAATTTGACGAAGAAGAAACTACATTTCATTACTGCAACTCTGCTTCTGCTGGGTCTGCAGACCTCACTCATACACCGTTTTTTTTTCAATTTTTTATAAGCTATATTTTTACTAAGAATATTGTTTTCGCTAAAATACTTACTTTTTGAGTTTATCTCCGAAAAACCGTACAAAAACTTTTTTTTGGTTAAAAATGAACACATTCACTCGCAAATAACTCGAAAAGTATTGACTTAGTAAAAAAACTTTATAGAACAAAAGTTACTTAGAATTAGTCATTTTATCCAATTCGGGACTTATTTTGAACGTATATTTTTCACCCCAAGAAAAAAATTTTCACCCCGTATTTTCCAATTTTTGTAAAATGGAGGGGATGTAGAATTGTAATCTTTTTCTTATATAATAATTTCAACTACCTATTCCCAAATTTTCATCCTTCCTTTATGTTTTTGGAGGTTTTCGTAAAAATTTACGTTCCCTGATCGTTCTAATACTATGTTGATAAAGGATTGATGCTATCGAAATTATTAAACAAAAGAACCAAAATGACTAGGTATCTACATACCTAACACTTAGTCCACTCGTAGTAATCTATGGTTGGGGAATCTGGGTAATAACAAAAAAAGAAAGTCCAACTCAGGACATTCGAGAAAAAGATACTGAGAAAAGAGAAAAGTATAATGAAAAATGACGAGATTAATGAATTGAATCCATGCCAGAGACATGTCCAGAGACGAGTAGATGTAATAACAGCAACAAAATATTACAATGGAAGTCGATAAAAAGACGAAAAAGGAAGGCCCAGAACGAGATAGGTAATGGGATGACGTGGGAGACGACTTGAAAACCATGCATATAAGACAATAGAGCAGAAAGGCACAAGGGAAATCTGAATGGAAGGGCATATATAGGGTGAGGCAGATAACTAGCCTATTAGAAATATTTAGAGAACTAAAGGCAACAGAATCATGAAAATTGGAATGAAGGGGTTTTGAAGGGTGATCTATTTAATGAAAATATTTTCATCAATTTGCCACTTCCGGTTATACCGGAAGTTGCTTAAAATTTCATTTTTGTAAATGGTTATATTTTTACATTTTTAGATTCTACTCGATGTCTTCTTTCTTAAAATATGCCGCTTTGTAATGTTATACAGGGTAGTTTAAAAGCTAATTACGTTTTTTTATTAATTTCGTAGCAACTTTCACACCCTGTAGAATTGTAGTAGTTGAATATCAAAAACTATATTTATGTTAAAATGATTTTTAATATAGTCTACTATCATTAAAATTTATTAGTATAGCTAAATGTTAAATTTTAGTATACAGGGTTGGTCGAAACTCGGAATAAAGATTTTCTGAATTTTCTTAAATGGAACACCCTGTATTTTAGTATTGCAATGAAAAGACATTTTATGGTACTTTTTTATTTCTTAAGCATTCTCTATACCTAAATGCTTTAATTTGTGCTTAATTGTTAATCGCTCCAAGGATGTTAACTACGTAGGTTTTTATATAGCTCAACCATTATTGGCAATTTTAAAGATCAGTCTAGACTAATATGTATTTATTTCCGAAAAATTATTTGTGATTGAATATTTTCACGGCCAACCTAATAAAATTTCACGTATTTTTTGTTGAAATTAATGTTTGGCTTGAATCACCAATAACTCACAAATTAAAGCAGTTAGGTATAGGGAATGCTTAAGAAATAAAAAAGTAGCATAAAATATCATTTCATTACAATAATAAAATATAGGGTATTCCATTTAAGAAAACTCAGAAAATACTCTTTCCGAGTTTCGACCAACCCTGTATAGTACAATTCAACATTATCTATACTAACAATTTTTAACAAGAGTAAACTATATTAAAAATCATTTGAACATAAATAGAGTTTTTGATGTCAAACTACTACAATTCTACAGGGTGTGAATATTGCTAGGAAATTAAGAAAAGAAACGTAATTATCTCTTAAACTACCCCGTATAACATACCAAACCTCATATTTTAAGAAAAAAGACATCCAGGAGAATCCAAAAATGTAAAAATATACAGGATGTTCCATTTAAAAAAACGAAGTTATAAGCCACTTCCGGTATAACCGGAAGTAGCAAATCGATGAAAATATTTTCATTAAAGAGACCACTCTTCAAAACCCCTTCAATCCAATTTTCATGATTCTGTTTCTTTTAGTTCTCGAGATATTTCTAATAGGACTTTTATCTGCCTCACCCTGTATAGCCAGACAGACACCTATCCAGGGTTATGATGCCAAAAGAAGAAGGAAGAAAGAGAGTTTTACACCGTGATTTTTTTACTATCTATTATGTGTATTTTAGTTATCCATATTTAAATAACAAAATAATTTTAGATAATATACAGGGTGTCCTAGACTAATTTATCCAGGCTATATCTCTTAAACGAATAGAGATTTTCCAATGGGACAAAAACTGATCTATTCCATTTGTAATACACTTTAATATGGCGTAGAAAAAAATTTCCTAAATATTCATCCCTTAGTTACAACCCCTAACTTTAATTTTTTTTAATAGCACCCTTTACATTTTTTTATAGTTTTGGATGTGATCTTCTATCGTCTACTTAACAGATTTTTTAAAAATAAAATCGGTTCGTAAGTAATCAAAAAAATATCAAATAATTTTTGTTAATTATGTGTCCCAGACTAATTTATCCATGTTATATTTCTTAAACGAATAGAGATTTTCGAACGGGACAAAAAATGATCTATTCCACTTGTAATACACTTTAATATGGTAGAAAAATCATCCTCTATATATTCATCCCTTAGTTACAACCCCTAACTTTAATTTTTTTATTAACACCCTGAACATTTTTTTTTATAGTTTTGTATGTCTATTATATCGTCTTCTAGTGTCTATTTAAAATATTTTTTTTTTAAATAAAATGGTTTAGGGGATGATTTGTTATTTTTATTTTCTGACTCTACATAATGTAGAGCTTGGACCATAAAATTGTAAAATTTTCAGTGACAATAAAGCATATTTCTTTTCTATTCTATTTTTTAACTATCTTTATTAATTTAACAAAAATAAAAAAAACTACTATTTTCTTGATTACTTACGAAACCATTTTGTTTTAAAACAAATCTGTTGAATAGACGATAGAAGACCACATACAAAACTATAAAAAAATGTACAGGGTGCTATTAAAAAAATTTAAGTTAGGGGTTGTAACTAAGGGATGGATATTTAGGGGATAATTTTTTCTACGCCATATTAAAGAGTGTTACACATGGAATAGATCAGTGTTTGTCCCATTCGAAAATCTCTATTCGTTTAAGAAATATAGTCTGGATAAATTAATTTGGGACACATAATTAACAAAAATAAACTGATATTTTCTTGGTTACTTACGAACCGATTTTATTTTTAAAAAATCTGTTAAATAGACGATAGAAGACCACATCCAAAACATAAAAAATATGCAGGGTGCTATTAAAAATTTAAAGTTAGGGGTTGTAACTAAGGGATGGATATTTAGGGGATGGTTTTTTCTACGCCATATTAAAGTGTAATACAAATGAAATAGACTAGTTTTTGTCCCATTCGAAAATATCTATTCGTTTAAGAGACATAGCCTGGATAAATTATTCTGGGACACCCTGTATACTTTGTTTTTTAATTTCTAGGATATTTTGAACAACACCAAATCCCACAAAAACCCAATGTGGTATAAAACCCTACAAGAATATTATAAGCGTCCCGAATGGGAATTATATGACCTAAAGTATGATTCTGCAGAAGTTAATAACATCGTTAAGAAAAATAGTTCTCAAAGCATATTTCAAGATTTGAAGAAACGATTAAATCTTTGGCAACAACAAACAAAAGATCCTTGGATATGCTCCCCGCACGCAGTTCTGGAAGATGTTGGCAGTTTTCGAAACAATCCACAATGTTTGGATTTAGATAATGTGTGGTAGATTTTGGAATCAAATGTAACTACATAGGTATATACCATGTGTCTCAAAAATTAGTAAAACTTTGCAATACAGAATTTCATACCAAACTGTATTTTGACAAAACTAATAAACTTACAATACTTACTTAAGTACAATATTGTGAAACTATAAAAGTAAACATAATAAATAATACATATTTAGAAACATTAAGTAAACAATTCTTTTGATATACCAGTGCATACCTTCTGGAATCTAATGTATACCTACCTAATGATAGGTAAGTTGTTTTAAAAATTACTAAAATGTCACAAAAACAAAAAAAGTGTTTATAGTAAACATATTCTTCTGATAGGTTCTTTACCCCGGATATTGTTTTGTTTTCAGTTTTAAAGGTATTAAATTGCTTTTTAATTCTACAAATGCACAAAAAAAATTGGAAATCTGAAAAAATTATATGGCCACATGTTAGACGAATAAAGTGTACACTCTAACGCATTCATGATATACCATCTTTCTTTTAACAATTATGATAATATTAGTCACCATTTTAGAACAAACTTTTACATATTAAATTTGTTATGTCAAAGTTATTAATAATTTTTTTATTACATATTCCAATAGTTCCATGTAGCAAAATACACAAATTTTCTAGAATTTTATTAAAGTGCGTAGTGTTGATATGTATGAAATTTCTCCCAGAAAATTTTGAGACACATTGTACACTCACCGGCACAAAATTTCCGCCACCCAACATTTTTTATTAAGTTTGACAATCTATAACTTTATTATTTGTATTCCGATTTTCAAGATTCTTGCATCAGTTTGTAAGTACATGTATTGGTGTCGTTCGCTATTATTCCGGTAACAACAAATGTTTGCTTAGATGACATTATACGGGGGTTAATGAAAGCGTTGTAATTTCTCCTAACTTTAAAAAATTATGTGGAAAAATTGGAGGGCTGATTTTGTTTCATACTCCTTTTGTGTTATCCTGGAGGTATCACTAAGGTTTTTTTCTTTGAATTATCCGAATATCTCTTTTATTGTAAGAGCTGTAAATAAAAACTTGCTTTGAAGGTTTATTTCATTAAAATTATCAAGCGCACTAAAATTAACAAAACAAAACAAAATTAACAACAAAACAATTTAATAGCGGGTATGCCCATCTCTTGCAGCAACGACTGCTAGCAATCTGGCATCGAATAAAGATATGTTATCCTTGCCTGGGGAATATTCCTTGACGAGAGCCATAACTGTACCAAATTTTCTGAAGGCCTAGGATGTCGGCAAATAACTTTTTTTAATTCATCCCATAAATGCTCAATACGATTGAGATCTGGGCTGCTTGCGGGCCATTCTAATCTTATCAATCCCAACTGTATTTTATGAGTCAGTCAAGTGTTTTTATTTACAAAAAAATGGTACAGCTCTTACGACAAAAGAGATATTCGGATAATTCAAAAACCTAAATTTTAGTGATGCCTCCGGGATAGTATGAGAGGGCTATGAAACAAAATCAGCTCTTCCATTTTTCCACAGAATTCTTTAGGAGAAAATACAATGCTTCCGTTCACCCCTGTATAATGCCATGCAAGCAAAATTTTTTTTTGTTACCGGGATAATACCACACGATATCAATACATATACCTACAAACTGCTGCAAGAATCTTGAAAATCGGAGCACAAATAATAAAGTAATAAATTGTCAAACTTAAACAAAAATGTTGGGTGGCGGAATTTTGTACCGGTGAGTGTATATAAGACAAACTTAAAAGATAGAAACAATAATTTCGAATACTTAATAGTTAAGTACCATTAGATATTATGAACGCTGCTGTTTTTTTATAAATATTTTACAATTATTCGTTCCTTTTATATTATTCAGGGTATAATTTTTAAGTTGACATATTTTTATAATCTAAAATTATATATGGATGTCAATAAAATATATATTGTATTTGGAATTACCTGTTTTTTTATTTATCATACACTGTATAAATGTTATTTGGCGACGAGGTAAATAATTGAACAGATAATAATAATAGTCTCCCGTTTTATACCGCTAAAGCGGTTTTGGGATTATAGCAGGGTAGTCTGCTATCTCTAGGGCCTACGGTATACAAGGAAGGTAACAGGGCCAGCGCTACGCTTCAACCGCCTATTATTACCCCTAGTTTTACCCAAGGTACTCATTTTATTCAGGCTGAGTCGACCTGAAGAGATTTTGAAAGAAAATAACACTGTAATAGTCAAGATGCCTGGAAATGGAGAT
Source organism: Diabrotica virgifera virgifera (assembly GCF_917563875.1). Lineage (NCBI taxonomy): Eukaryota > Metazoa > Arthropoda > Insecta > Coleoptera > Chrysomelidae > Diabrotica > Diabrotica virgifera. Next base: position 110,900,139 of record NC_065445.1, on the reverse strand, counting down.
AGGAGTCACCAACCAATTATTAATGTAGTAAATACAGGTGGTATATCTTCATTAGCTGTTTTTAAACAGGGTGACGACTTCGAAGTGTTTGGGGAACGTTTGGAGCAATATTTTGGTGCAAATTTAATTGAGGAGTCTAGAAGGGTTGCCGTTTTAATCACATTACTCAGTGAGGAGGTTTATAAAGTTTTAAGAGATCTATAGGTTTGTTCCAACATGAACTTTTGGACGGTCCAGAAACCATTACGAAACTACTTGTGCCGTTTGTTGTGCGCATGTTCGTAATTGTATCGCCCAGTTATCGTCCCATGACGGTAATTTGGAAACCGATGTTGGAACGGTTACCTGACTGATAACTGATTTATCTATCAATATGCATATTGTTGTTGGTATATCCAAGGTTTGTTCCAACACGACCCAAAGACCTATGCCGTAGATATATTAATATTATGTGACACATGACACAAGCTCGAAACAAATGGAATTCAATGAAAAACCCTATTGCCCGATTACTGAAATCATCATCACGAAACCGTCACTAAAAGATCACAATTCTTGTTGGAACAGTGAGAAGGACGATCCGATGACGATCATATTTTTGTTGAAACGGATTTTGTTTACTGCGCAGGAGCGTTACCGTTTCGTGACGGTTCTCGGTCGTGTCGGAACAAATCTTATGTAACCCAGAGAAGCCCAAGGAGAAAGATTTTGTAATACCTACTAATGAGACTTTTAGGTACTCATTTTAAGCCTAAGTTGTGGGTGTACCGAAGGAGAGTAGTTTTTGACATGTTGAGACAAGGACATGAATCTGTTAATGATTGGTAGGTACCTGAAAATTAAAAACCAGGCAGCACAATGCGATTTTGTGGACAAATTGTTATACCGAGTCCAAGACAAGTTTGTGGTAGGCGTGAGGCCAGGTCCAATACTAGATAGGCTTTGCGAAGAAAGTCCTTCAAAAAGTTTGCAAGATTTTTTGGAAATTGCTTTGAATAAGGAAGCAGCATTAAGAGAACAAGGTAACAAAGTAGAGGTTAATAGAGTTCAACAGATCAAAAGAGTGGAACCCCAAGTGGAAAAGAAAAGAAATAGTAGAGAATCAGAAGAGGAGGCAGAGGTAAAGTGCAGTTACTGTAATAAAACCAACCATACATTCAGTAAGTGTAAATATAAAAAATTTACTTGTAAAAAGTGTGGTAAAAGAGGTCACATAATGGCAGCTTGCAAAGGTACAGTAGAGAAAAATCATTTATTAGAGAACGTAGAAGATTCTTTAGAATTGTTTAGTTTAGCTTTGGAAGAAATAAATTCCATACGGCCAATATGTGTACCTGCTTTACTGGATACTGTGCCAGTGCCAACTCAAATGGAACTTGCAACTGGTGTTGGAATTTCTAGTTTGCCTTATTCATTTTATAAAGAGAAAGTAGAGGTCATGTTCATGTTCCATTGGAGAATACTTCGGTTAAATTAAAAACTTACTCAGGAGAAATAGTTATAGCTGAAGGCAAAATAACAATTAACATATTAATAAAAAGTTGTTCAAAAATGTGTGATTTGATCATAATTAAAAAAACTACAAAAATTTTGTTAGGCCGAGATATTATTGATAAATTTAATTTGTCGTTGAAGGATTCTGAAGTTATTATAAATGACATGCATTTGCCCTGATAAGTTATCTGATTTGTTGTCAAAATTTTCAAATGGTTTTAAAAGAGAGTTGGGTTCCTACAAATATGAAAAAGTTATTTTAGAAATTGATAAAAATGGTCAACCCATTTTCCACAAACCTCACCCAGTTCCGTTTGCTTTTTGTGAAAAGGTGGAAAATGAGGTTCATAAATTAGCAGCTGAAGGAGTTATAGAGAAAATTTCAAACTCAAATTGGGGAACTCCTATAGTGCCTGTTATGAAAGCAAATGACAATATCAGAGTTTGTGCTAATAATAACAGTAAACAAATATTTGAATGATTTTAATCATCCCTTACATACCTAGAATAGATGATATCTTCGTTGCTCTATACTCTACAGGGTGGTCAAAAATTTACTAAATTGGATTTTTTAAATGTATATAACCAATTATTAGTTTTAGATAATGATACCAGTTGTTTATTATCGTGGAGCACTCCTTACGGTATTTATAAGGTAAATCGTTTGCCTTAATGGTACGAAACCTGCTTAAATTATTGTTCAATATTTCAAGCTATTGTAGAAAAAGTTTTACAAAGTTGTGTAGGTACTGTAAATTTTTTAGATGATGTTGTGGTCACAGGTAAGAATTTTGATGAACATTTAAAACATTTGGAGGAAGTCTTATGTAGATTAGACAGGGCCGGATTTAGATTAAATTCACAAAAATGTGAGTTTTTAAAAGATAGTATTTATTACCTGGGTCATAAAATTATAAGCCAAGGATTGGAAAAAGATAATGGAAAAGTAAATGCTATAATTAATGCACCTCGGCCCAAGAATTTGACAGAAATTCGTGCTTTTGCCGGGATGATAAACTATTATCCTCGTTTTATTCCAAATTTACAAGGGATTTATTACAAGATGAAGTTGAAACAGATTCAAATTTTGAGTACCTATATCAATTTAGTTGAAAACTTACTACTAGTTATTGATTCAAATTTATTATGTTCTGAAACACGTAAAGATGTGGTTTTAGGTAGTGTAGTATTTAATTAGATATGGGTTTCCTAAGCACATTGAAAATAAAATTTTCAAGCCTGTCGTAGTTAGGAAGACTAAACTCTCAAAATATAGTCCATGTGCGGTGAGACCGCTCTTGTCTGTTTCCTTTAAACAAATCTGAAGGGTGCCGGGCGGAATTTTTGGGCAGAAATTGTTTAAACAATTTTTTTAAACAAATACAAAAGATCACGTTTTTTTGTTCTGAAGCATATATTTTTAGGTTTTTTGGGTCATTCTAAACAAGAAAGGTATCCTGTAATTTTTCTTAAAAATTTACAGTTTTCGAGTTATAGGCGATTAAAAACTCATATGTAAATTGGTATTTTTGAGGTTGCCAGATACTTAAATTGAAGATTAAACATTCATCTTCAAGATTCTGAAGAGTGATCGCGTCTAACCTTAAATTATACCGTTGTTTTTTAATTGTTAAATATGCGTGTTTATCCGATTTTTTTGCCGGTGCGGCGCGTTCTATTTCAAAAATCTCCTATTTTCCTCCGAAAAATATTTTTTCTTGATTCTTTGGGATATTCTAAATAAAATAAGTTTAAGTATATTCAAATGGGAAATAAGCCACAATTTTACCTAAAAATGATTTTATTAACGTTTCGACGCCCAAGTCGGGTGTCGTTGTCAAAATACAAAATAATACTAAATAAACAAAAATGTTGTTGCTTAGTAAAAAATTCTTCTAATAATTTATTTAATCTGACTCATTTATATCGGCAATTCAGACACGTATTATACATTTTAAAGTAGACGACTTTAAAATGATATTACCAATATTGATGAGTTGCGTTCCTGGGACGACTTTACTAAAAGATAGTTCATTCGATTACATGAAATCAATCCCAACTCAAGAATATCCGCCACAAAAAATCATAGCATGTGATCTGTCTTTAAAAAGACAACCAAATGCAACGGTGGCACTGAAATTCTCGCGTTAGAGATTCCATAGTAAATCACGAGGGAAAACCAGGAAAAAAACCTCGTGATACTATCCCGACATCGTAAGTATTTGGGTTTACATTTAGTTTACTCTCAAAACTAATACCAAATTCTGACTTGATATTTTAAATTTTAAATAATACTAAAATACTAAATATGTACTAACTCGATATGTTACTGATTTACTAATTGTGGTATTTTCTTTCTATTGACTTCCTCCTTTAATATGGGTAACCACATCCTACTGCATTCTACCGAGGAATTTGCGACACAATTGGTTTCATTTTGCATAATTAGAGCCGCTTCTTTAATTGTTCTCTTTTTACTATCTGCTTCTTTTAGGACTATACTTAAATCTGTCCACTGAACTCTATGTTCATTATCCCATGCGTGTTGACATATTTGAGATCTATCAAATTCTCTATTTTTTATATAAGACTGATGTTCATTTACTCTAACGTCTAATGGTCTTGACGTTTCACCTATATAAAATTGTTCGCATTCACAAGGTATTTTATAAATACAATTCTTTGTTCTTTCTTGTTCATTGTTAGGTTTAGTTTTAGATAGAATAGATCTCAATGTGTTTGTTGTTTTGAATGTTGGTGATATGTTGAATTTATTTCCTATTGTTTTAAGTTTCTCGGATAGTCCTTTTACATATGGTATTGATATTTTCCTCGTATTATTTCTTGTGAATGTTGTAGGATCCCGTTCTAAGTTGTTCTGTTCCATTCGATCCAATCTTGACAATTCCTTATTTATAAACGATATGGGATAATCATTTTTTAATAAAACAGATGTTAACAATTGTTTTTCTTCTAAAAATGAATTTTCGTTAGAACAAGTAATTTTGGCTCTATCATATAAGGATTTAATGATTCCCTTTTTAACGTTGATGTTATGATTTGATTTGTAATTGAGATATCTGTTAGTGTGTGTTGGTTTTCTATACACTTGAGTCTCATATCCAGTATCCTAAATAAAACTAAACCTAACAGTGAACAAGAAAGAACAAAGAATTGTATTTATAAAATACCTTGTGAATGCGAACAATTTTATATAGGTGAAACGTCAAGACCATTAGACGTTAGAGTAAATGAACATCAGTCTTATATAAAAAATAGAGAATTTGATAGATCTCAAATATGTCAACACGCATGGGATAATGAACATAGAGTTCAGTGGACAGATTTAAGTATAGTCCTAAAAGAAGCAGATAGTAAAAAGAGAACAATTAAAGAAGCGGCTCTAATTATGCAAAATGAAACCAATTGTGTCGCAAATTCCTCGGTAGAATGCAGTAGGATGTGGTTACCCATATTAAAGGAGGAAGTCAATAGAAAGAAAATACCACAATTAGTAAATCAGTAACATATCGAGTTAGTACATATTTAGTATTTTAGTATTATTTAAAATTTAAAATATCAAGTCAGAATTTGGTATTAGTTTTGAGAGTAAACTAAATGTAAACCCAAATACTTACGATGTCGGGATAGTATCACGAGGTTTTTTCCTGGTTTTCCCTCGTAATTTACTATGGAATCTCTAACGCGAGAATTTCAGTGCCACCGTTGCATTTGGTTGTCTTTTTAAAGACAGATCACATGCTATGATTTTTTGTGGCGGATATTCTTGAGTTGAGATTGATTTCATGTAATCGAATGAACTATCTTTTAGTAAAGTCGTCCCAGGAACGCAACTCATCAATATTGGCAATATCATTTTAAAGTCGTCTACTTTAAAATGTATAATACGTGTCTGAATTGCCGATATAAATGAGTCAGATTAAATAAATTATTAGAAGAATTTTTTACTAAGTAACAACATTTTTGTTTATTTAGTATTATTTTGTATTTTGACAACGGCACCCGACTTGGGCGTCGAAACGTTAATAAAATCATTTTTATGTAAAATTGTGGCTTATTTCCCATTTGAATATACTTGATTATAAAAATGCCACAAGAAAATAGCTTCAGAACAACAATAAAATAAGTTTCTTGAAATTTTTCTCAAAAGTTAATAGTTTTAAAGTTATAAGCGATTTAAAATCAGAAAAAGGCCAAAAAATGCATTTTTGGATTTTAAATCGCTTGTAACTTTAAAACTGTTAACTTTTGAGAAAAATGTCAAAAAACTTATTTTATTTAGAATGTCCCAAAGAATCCAGAAAAAATATTTTGCGGAGGAAAATTGGAGATTTTTTAAATAGAGCGCGCCGTACCGGTAAAAAAAATCGGATAGACATGCACATTTAACAATTAAAAAACAACGGTTTATATTAAGGTTAGACGCAACAACTCTTCAGAGTCTTGAAGCTGAATGTTTAATCTTCAATTTAAGTATCTGACAACGTCAAAAATACTAATTTAGATATGAGTTTTTAGGCCTCGAAAATGCGTATTTTCGCATTTTTCAGATTTTAAATCGCCTATAACTCGAAAACTACCAATTTTGGAGAAAATCTACAAGATACCTCTCTTGTTTAGAATGACCCACAAAACTTAAAAATATATGCTCCAGAACAAAAAAATGTGATCTTTTGTATTTGTTTAAACAATTTCTGCCCAAAAATTCCGCTCGGCACCCTTCAGATTTCTTTAAAGGGGACATTTTTGAATAGGAATCCACAAAGAAACCGAATCACAAATTTTTCCAGACGGGAGCGGTCTCACCACATGGACTAATAGAGAAGGATATCACTATGTGTGGTTATCGAGCAGTTATACCCACTAGCCTTAGACAACAATTGCTTGAGGAACTTCATAGTAAAGTCTGCGGACAATTAAAACCAGAGCCCACCAAAGCTAAATTAATCAAAACTCAATTATAGACTTATTTTTATGAAAGAATTCATGCTGATTTTATGGGACCTATTAAAGGGAAAAAGATACTCATAATTATCGATAGTTTTTCAAAGTGGCCTGAAGCTTTCGTAATGAGTTCTACTGATACCTACACAAGCTACTATAGATCGTTTTAGAGCGATTTGGTTTGCCACGAATTGTAGAAACTGATAATGAAAGTCACTTTACCTCTGAAATTTTTTAACTAATAGGTAATGGTATAAAATTTTTGACTTCACCACCTTTTCACCCAGCATCGAATGGATTTGCGGAAAATGCGGTGAAAGCTGTTATCTGGTTTAAAGAAAGCACTTTGTAAGGGTTTATCAACATCCAAAATTGAGATCAACACATATTCATTTAATTCTTAAATGTACTAGAAACGAAAACCAAAACATACACATTTGTTTACATTTTTACTGGGTCACCTAGTTTTGTTAGAAGCACCAGTCGACGATATTGCATAGTCAACTAATTCATATTTTCGTATGTCATGGTCACGCTGAGTCGACAATATAAACAAACTAGATGTTATAAGTTTGTTTATATAAACACGAAGGTATGGTGATTCATTCTAATTCATTCGTATTATTAAAAAGAACATTCTTAATCCAGATGCTCTAGCAGATGGTTTTACCGCGAGCACATCAACTATTTACTGTGGTCTTTATAGTTGGTAATAAATAAGCAGTTATACATATTGTTTAATTCAGCAACCCTTATTGGTAGGGGGTAACTACCCCCAACTACCCTAAGATGTTTCCCGATGGTGCATACCCGCATAACTTTTGTCAATTAACTTTGATTAGAATCTTGTACATGTCATTGCACATGTATTATAAAACGTTCTTATTCTTTATTTTAAATATACCTATTTAATTGAGCCATCTCCATTTATTATCACTACATACCAGTACCTACATATACACTTCTCCAAGAAATTAACCACCTTAAAAATGAGTCATTTTTGATGTCTCGAGTTTCCTAAACCTGTTTTCTGATTTAAGTGATTTTTTCAATATGTTATAGCATAGCCTTATCCTTAACAATAGCGCTGTAATAATATTGATGCTAGATAGGTAAATTGTCATTGTATACCGGACGTACCAATCAAACTTTTTTTTTCTCAAAGTTCGCAACACCCTGTGGAATATTCCAGGATTTATAGAATACTGAAATTAAAACCCAACTATAGCCTCAGATTTTAACATTTGGCTTGTTGATCCATTCGCTTATGTTATATAATAAAAAAGTTAGGTACTTTAACAACTAGCCATTTTTTTCATCAATATATTTATTCTCATTTTCTGCTTAGTTTAATAAACAAGCATAAAGTAGACTTTGGAGAATACTTACTTGACATGCGCTATCTGTTATTATTTGCAGTAAACGTCAATAATGTTTGGAACAGACATAATTTATTGAAAGATGATGTTTCGCCACAATTTTGAACAGGAGTTTGTTTCAATATTGTTATCACCTAGCCAATCAATTAAAACTCAATAAAATAACCGTTTAGGAAAAATCAACTTTTTATTAACAAGTTAATGAGTACAATCTTAAATAGTTGTACAATTTATATACAAAGGCAAAAAATTAAAACACAAGAAATCTAAACAATCACAGTCAATGTGCTGTCCCTAGAATAAAATTATGTACAATGATGTTAAAATTATACGAATTCAAACTGACTGTAAATATAATGTAGTTAGAGCTACAAAGTAATTCAGTCTCACTAAATATGTAGTAAAATATTTCGTGAAAGCATTACTGTTGTTAATACAAAGCATTTGTCACAACATAATACGTCATCAGTAGGTAACTCCAACGATATACCATATTTATGCTCAGTCTCTCAATTCCAAATGTTAGTGAATAATCCTACTCAATTTAATGTTTACAGTTGAGTCCGCGAGTCTTTACCCGTGCGTCATCATTTAAAACATAGGAAATAAGTCGATGATAAGTCGGAAATTGAAATTTACTAAACGCAACAAACTAGTGACTTACTGTCGCTTGCTGTTGCGTTTAGTAAATTTCAATTTCCGTTTTATCATCGACTTGTTTCGTATGCTTTAAATGATTACGCACGGGTAAAGACTCGCGGACTCAACTGTATGTAACTGTCACAGTTTTCAGGGCAATCGCGGCATGAAAGACGTATTTTGCACATGATAACTGTTTGAAAAAGTGCACATTTGTCTATTTTTCTACAGCATTTAAGCGCGGAATTAATTTAAAATCACTTGGAAAAAGGAATTAGCAAGTATTCGGTAAGAAACAGGATTCTAAAGAATGAATATCATACCCTCCAAAATTAAAACTGATAATAACATTGGGACACGATTTGGGAAAACAAATACTTAAGTGCAAAGTTAATTGTTGAGAAAACGCATATGAAGTTTTAAAAGTTAGTTAAGGCCAAAAATGAGATGCAAATTACACGATAAAGTAGAAATTTATTGTCCACGGTTTTAGTTATTACCGGATACTATAATATATAAAGTTTTTTAGGATTTTTCTTAAACATCCCCTCTTAGAGCCTCCTGAATTAGGAGCAAATATGTTATTGTTTCTCCAAAAACTAGCAAATATATCATTGTTTCTCCGAAAATTTCATAATTTTATCATTGCATATTAATGTCGTATCACGCACAACTGACAATCTGACTTTGTTGCACCAATAGAGCAGATAAAACGGAAATTCAACGATATACTCGTCATCTAGCTCAATAGGGAAGAGTTACAATTCTGACTTTGTTTCCCCAGACAAATATGGGTGTTAGGACTGTTAGGAATATCGTAGTGTTGATAACTCAATTTCTGAAAAATTTGGACTTGTGTCAGTGTTTTACCAAAAGTGCGACGTGTTAGGAATAATGTCAAAGTGTAAAAACATTTTAGCTCTGCAAATAAAGATATTCTGGAAAGAGCAGACTGAGTATTTAGTTGTCTTAAATGTTTCCCATGATTTGTGATAAGGAACTCAATATTGGTATATCTGCATCCACTCGAGGTCTGAAATATTACGTCTGATATATTAATGGGATATACATTTTAAAATAAAAAGTTAGTTAACTAAATTACTTGGAGATTTCGACATGTGGACCTATCTTGGCAAGATCATTTACATAATACATAACTTACAAGAGAATAACGACTTCCTACAAACCATAGCCAAACTGGAAACATTTGTTATAAGTTGTCAGATATATTGTCATGGATCTTTATTATTTTGATTTCGTGTGCATACTATGGGAAAACATTTATAATTTTCAGCCTTCAAATCTGACAAAAAAAGGTCCAAGGGCTAAGACATGAAAAAGAAATTAATATTACTCGAGTTTTAAAACATATTTGGAAAACAATTTTTTAATTTGAACGTTTCTCTTGATTAACAGTAATGCATTCTGCAGAACAAAACGCTAGTTTTGCTATATGGACGAGAAGAAAATACCATCGAATACAGTGAATACATTGAATTAAAATGAACTTAATACTGTAAAGATAAACGCACCTTCTCAATTGACATTTCTAATCTTTCTTTTGCATTCTGCAACAACCTGAATTGCATTCCCTTGAAATTTTTTTAAGACTAAAGAAGAATCAAAACAAATATTTAGTGTTCTACAGTGCATTCAAAAAGTCGCTCCGCAGTAGCACAGTTTCGTTTCTCAGCCAGTCAGTATTTCCTGATGTTTACACATTAACGCGAAAAATTCATGTTAGTTCCTTGGTTTTGTTCGTTTTAGCACTGGTAAAATACATAAACTCAGTGCAAGATTTGACTGATGATACATTTAGAAATACGAGCAGATGTACGCAAGAATAATTGGTGGTCCTAAGTCCAAATAAGTCAATGATAAAAATCGTGCAGGACACTGTTGTTAGTGTTGGAATATCCCACACTGCTGTATATAGGAAAATATAGTAACTATTCCCAAAAAGTGACAGTCGTGTAAGAATAAAAACTTACTGATCACGGCAAAAGAATGCAGTAGAGTGAATGGCTCAATAATTTCATTCAACAAAATGGAATGGATATTCGTAATGAAACGTTTGCCATACATAAAGCGTCTTTCTATTTATCCAGGTACGGTACCTAAATATATACTGTGGAGTTATTGTGGATCACTGTAAATCAATTACATATTTATGTGGAACCACTTCATCTAAACAAGAAGGTGCAACTGCTCATAACCAATGACACTGTCTGCATATGACTTTGGCGATAGCATAATTGAACAAGGACTCTGAACTATCACTGACTAACTTTTTGTGGAGTGCAGCGAAAGCAATTGTTTAAAATCGTCCAAGAACCGACGGTGAATTGTTTTTCAAAAAAAATTTTTTTAAGTCTTAAAATGATTGAATAAATTTCTACATCGAATATATTTCATTGGGTTTCACTACTTATATTACTGTGGAGCGAATTTTGAACACCCTCTATAAGAGGATTTCGAATATAAGGCGGTGGTCTCCAGAAGCCGTACGCCGCGTATAGCGTTACGTCGCGTCTATATGCTTGTAAGAGACCGCAACCATTATTTATTATTAGAGAGCGGAATATATGCAAAGTGCATATAGATGCATATTGCAAACACAACATTGCATATTTAAGCTAAACACGATTTATTTTGCATATTTTAAAAATAAATTATATAAAAGTTTAAAATTTTCCTCTTAGTTGGAATTTTATAACTTCGATATGAACGAGCTCATTATTTATCTATCTATCGCTCATTATTATCTATCTGGACTTTCCCATTACTGCCTGAATTTAACAATTATGGGTGTTCCCAGAAAAATATTATTTTATTAGCGTAGCAAGTCGTAGGTACCTACCTGCTTTTAAGGGTCTAATATTTATTTTGTCAGTTTCCGGCCAACATTTGTTTAAAGTAAACGTTGTATCGTATTTAGTGTTTTTGAAGTGATTGGTATATATTAAATTTAAATATGTCTACCATTCAAAAAAGTGCTTGGATAAAGTGTTTTCCCGAGTTAAAGCTAAGTGGAGACAAAGTATTTTGCAAGGCCTGTTCCAAAATCGTAAGTTACATTCATTTTCACATTTTATTTTTTAAATGAGGAATTTTTAAAGGAATTTACAATTAAGTGATTCGGTTAATCTTGTTAACACTTTTTCTGCTCATTGTCAAAAAATTCCCGGAAATACAGGGATTGCAATTAGAAATAAATTAAAAAATGTTTTAGAAAAAAATGAGGGCTTCGATTGTTTGAGGAAAGTTGTACGTATTTTTGAAGGCAACTTTTCTGAAGATCTTACGACTTGGCAAATTAGTTTACTGCCTAAATTAAAATATTGTCCTATAACATCAATAGATGTAGAACGAACTTTTTCTGTGTCCAAACACGTTTTTAGTGATAGAAGGCAAAAGTTGCTAGTTGAAAATTTTGAAAAATATTTGATTATAAATTCATACTATAATTTAGATTCTTAATTTAATTATAATATCAGTTTTTGTGTGTCATTTCATTTGTTTTTATGTGAAAAATAAATATGTATTAAACATAAATGTAGGTTGAATTTTTTAAACATAAATGTTTAATAAGTTTTCAATTTAAAAATCTTTTAGTAATATTTTTAATATTTTCAATATTAATAATTTACTATTAGGATTGAAAACTACTTCGTCTTTCAATGCCATATGGCGCTAGCCACCTACTATCATCACTTCAGTTGCAATGGGTGGGAAAAGCTCTCGATGCGAATCAGTTAAAATATGGAGAACAGTGCCTACGTTCTTTCCGATGAGGCTCCATTAAGAGCCGAAAATCGCGATTCAAGGGACTGGACTGCACTCCGTATTCTAACTGAAAAGTAAGATTGTTTTGCCTTCGCATTGCAACTGAATAAAAATGGTATACATTTTTATTTTATAAATGTTTATATTTAATATATTGTTTTATTTTTGAGGACTTTTAATATGCATTTCGATGGCTTAACTTGCACAGCGGCTAACTCCGTTTTTTAAAACTTTACAGGAACACAACAAAACTTCTTAAAATCACAGAATTGGTATATTGGGTAACTCCTCAATTCACATAGTAAATAGTTACGTTAATAATGGACAACTCCATCCTCAACATATTATGTTATAACTATGATATTTCTCACAAAAGTTATATTATTTCATTAAAACTACTTACCGATAAAATGGAGTTAGCCGATTTGGAAGTTAAGCCATCGATTTGCATATTTAGACAAATTTAGAAAAAATACCTGCATATTTGTAGTAAAAGTAATGCATATATATGCGCATATTTTGGTAATGTTGTGTTGCATATATTCCGCTCTCTATTTATTATACATAATATAAAGCATACAGACTCCACGTATGGCGTAATGCTAGTCACGTACGGCGTTTATTAAAGACCCTGCCTTAGTTACAAATGTGAATAATTGATAATTATTTTTCTTGCCAGGATGCAGTTCTGAAATTACGTTTTCTTGGTAAGATATAAATGAAATTATGGAAATGCCTTTCGGTTATTTCCATGATAAGACTGTTTAAAATTACTAAAATCGACTAAATTTAACCTATAATTGCCAATATTTAGGCAGTTTCCTTGTAGAAAAGTTGTAGCGTTATTTAAAAAATCGCAATGAATATATTAAACATAAAATACTAGCAATATTAAGCCAAGAACTAGATATTATAAGAACATTAATCTAACTTTTTTGATATAAGAGATTATTAAGAATAAGACATAATATACTAAGGAGATTCATTAAAATAAAAAAGAAAATCTAATTGGTTCCAAGAGTATTTCAAAAGAGAACCAAAGTACAAAATGGACGAAATGTTTACAGTTTTGGTAAAAAAACTCTGCGCAATATTAGTCAAATCAACAGCCACTTTCTCGTGGAATTTTGAGAAACAAGGTCGATTTCCTTGAAAATTTGAATTTAGGTAGTATTTATAACCTTTGTCAAAATCTACCCTACGCCGAAGCGGGCTTTTGTTATGGGGGTGAAAACATCTAGGGGATGAAATTTTTTCTCAATCAAAATAACTATGGAAGTCGATAAACTGACCAATTCTGAGTAAATTTTGTTCTATAAATTTTTTTTGCAAAGTTGATACTTTCCAAGTTATTTGCGATTGAAACTATGCATTTTTCATTGAAAAAACTCACGTTTTATAACTGTTTTTCACGAATAACTTTTAATTTTATAGAAAAAATCTTTATAAAAAAAATGTAGCTAATAAAAAAACAAAGAAATTCGCGTCGGAAAGACCTAGGTAAATCCAATAACGACGGAGTTATTGCTCTTTAAAGGAGTTATTTTCGAAGAACCTCGAAATGGAGAACCTTCAATCTCAAATAACTCGAATGTGGTGCAATTTGAAAGTTGGTCAATCTATCGACTTCCGCAGTTATTTTGATTGAAAAAATTGTTATCCCCTAGATGGAGTTATTTTTACCCCCAGGACAAAAGCCCGTTTCGGCATGGGGTAGATTTTGAAGAAGAGGGTCAACCGAGCTTAAATAAAAATTTTCATTAAAATCGGTGTTGATTCTCAAAATTCCACGGGTTTTTTACAGTTTTTTACCGCTGATGACTGGTCTATATTACCAAAACCATTTTGAGTTGTACTACTGACTAGTATTATACTGCCTATAGAAATGTTTAAAATATATTACATTATGTTTTCTTTCCCTTTTTTTCCTTGTCGCTCTCTGCTGCATCTTTGCTTTCTTTATTATCTACTGAAGCTACTTCGGCAACAGCAGATTCTTTGGAAACTGGGGCAGCTGTTTCTTCTTTAGCAGATGCGTTAGTTTCCGATTCACTGGTAGGATTCACTGGTAACTGGTCAGGTTGAGAGTTCTCAGTAACTTCCATATTTTTAGTTTCCTCGACATTCTTTTGTTCGTTTGATACTTCGCTTTTTTCTTCTGGTTTGTTGGTCTCTTTTGTTTCCCCACCAGCAACTTTTTGATCTACATCCATTTTTTCTTCCTTCGACGCTTTACTTTCTAATAGAGCAATAGCTTGCTGTATACATTTAATCGCTTCTTTTCTGGCCTGACGGATAGTGTCTTGTCCTTGAGTATCTATATTATCTAATTTAATTAGATTTCTAGTCAACATTTCGTCTAAATATAGATACTGCTTATCTCTAGATTTCCCTGCAAACTTTTCAACCTGTTCCATTAAACTGGAAACATCCTTTTGGATTTCTTGAATTTGCTCTATGGGAGTAGGTTTGCGATCCTGAGAAGCAGGTTTAGCTTCTTCCTCTTCCGTTGCTTGTGGTATTGGTTGCTGTTGTTGGGAAGGTGGAGGTTGTTGGTAAGGTTGCTGCGGCTGTTGATGGTGCTGCGGCTGTTGATGGTGCTGCGGCTGTTGATGATGCTGCGGCTGTTGGTGGTGCTGCGGCTGTTGATGATGCTGCGGTTGTTGATGGTGCTGCTGCTGTTGTTGGTGGTGCTGCTGCTGTTGCGGCTCTTGTTGATGCTGCTGTTGTTGATGCTGCTGAGGTTGTTGCTTCCTCTCAAAGTTTTCTCTTTGTACAGGAATAGGAATATCTTCTTTAGGATGTTGATAATATTGTGGTTGTGATGGATGTTGTGGATGGTACTGCTGGAAATTATGAGGTATATTTTGCCGAGTGAAATGTTCATCTTGAAAACCTCTTGGAAAAGGTTCTGGTCGATGTCCAAATCTGTCTGGCATGGGATGCGACTGTGGGGGAGGTATGTTAGGATTTTTTGGGAAGACTGGTCCATCCACTCCCTCTACTTGAATAGGAATAATCCTTTCATTTGATTTCTGCTCTGGTTGTTGACTTTGAGACATGTTTTCGGAAGGTACGTTAACTGGAATATTTATGCTAGAAGTATATCTTTTCTTTGATTCTCCAACGGGTGGTGCTGACATAGATCTTTGATTTCTGTCATCAATTGGTTCCTGCCTCTGACCTAAATCAACCGTATTACTTTGTTGAATACCAGGCCTTTCTTTTTCCTGAGGACACGGTTTTTGCGGAGGGCGGACAGTTGTTTCAGTTTGTGGGGATGGTTGTGGATGAGTTGGCTGTGGAGATGGAGTAGCTTCAGCTTGATTTGCTTGCGGATAAGCGGAACTGCTTTGGCCTTCTCTGGGAGTTTCTTGATAATAACGGGTTTGTAGATATCTACCGTCTGGTTGATCAAACTCTTGAGGATAAAAATTCTGGGTGTATTGTGAAGGGTCAGGGGTAGCTTCAGCTTGATTTGCTTGCGGATAAGCAGAACTACTTTTGCCTTCTCTGGGAGTTTCTTGATAAAAACTGGTTTGTGGATATCTACCGTCTGGCTGATCAAACTCTTGCGGATAAAAATGTTGAGTGTATTTTGAAGGGTCTATATCGAAATCGTCTTCGTCATCAAACGGAAACTTGTCACCGAAAGGTCTTCTAAATCGACTTTTAAGCTCCTCTGCCGGTCTACTTCTGGACCTGGGACGCTGATTTATATCTTGAAAATGCTCGGCTAATTCCGGATGACGTTTTGCCAAATTGTCAAGTGTGGATTTAAAATAGTCGTCCCTATTGGCATTCCTATTAAATGGAAAGTTATCTCTGGCAGAATCGGCGTCAAACTTATCAGTCTGAAACAAAAATATATTGAATTAGACGAAACAGTGACATGAATGAAAATAAACAGTTAGAACAAGCATGAATGCCTAGATCAAATAGACCAATGTTTCACTGGCAAATTGTAATTTACAGCATAGGTGTAGACTTCCATTTGAAATGTTCTGTAAGATAGTCACGAAAATATATCTATACAAAAATGTCTTTTGTTATTATATAATTCAGATTTTCAAAATTCAATTCAAATTCAACAAAATTAGATGAATTGTCCATTTTTCTAAGTACCTACATAATATCTATTTTAATATTCTTGACAAAATGTCCTTAGTGTTATATAAAACTTATTTATTTTTAGCACATAAGCAAAACGCTCGGACAGGTCAATTTTTAAAATATTCATAGCACCAATATTTCGCACTTTACGCGATCCCTCTTCAGGTGACATGTCAAATTTGATTTTTTTTTTAATGGGAAAGTACATAATGCGACACCTCATTTAAAAGCTTTTGAACTACTAATTACAAAAATATATAATACTTGCGCAAAATTTTGGTCCAATGCTTTTTAAATGCATTCATTTTTTTAACTGTGAGAAAATTAATAAGAATTTTTGAAAAATTTAAACGCAGAATGAAATATTACATTAATAGCGAGGGCCCAAATTCCCTAAAAACTACTATAATGTTTATTTTAATAAGTTACAGGGGTGAACACGAAGAAAAAATTTAGTATGATTTTTAATTTCAAATATCATTGAAAAGAAACTTTTTGTTTATTCTAAGAGACTTTCGGCCCTCGGTAATAAAGTAATCTTTCATTCTGCGTTTAAATTTTTCAAAAATACTTATTAGTTTTCTCAGGATTCGAAAAAAATGAATGCATTTAATGATTCATCCCTGTAACTTATTAAAATAAAATTATAGAAGTTTTCAGGGACTTTCGGCCCTCGGTAAGAACGTAATCTTTCATTCTGCGTTTAAATTTTTCAAAAATACTTATTAGTTTTCTCAGGATTCGAAAAAAATGAATCCCATTTAAATAGCATTGGAGCCGAAACTTTGTACCGATCCCCTTAAGGATACAGTGCCCAATCTGTACTGGTGGTAACGACTGGCTGGATGAAATTAAATATGCAAACACATAAATTTAAAATAAATTCCCCAATGAAATACACGTTTCATTAAATTTTTATGAAATATCTCTAGACACAACAAAAAATTTTATAACTACATACTCTCGTATTTTGCAAAAATAATAAGACTAAAATATTTAAATTCTGACTCAAAACCATCTGAAAACCACGCCAACAAAAATAAATAAAGCGTGACCAAAAATAAACACTCATTAAAAAATTTCATATTTATACAGTGATGAGCGCGGTAATAACCGGCAAAATAACGCAACAGATGGAAAACATATTAAGTTGTGAGATAAAAAGAAATGAAACTAGCAGAGATGGGAAATTTGGCGATAAAAACCTAGAAATTTATATTCTATTTATTGTTTCACACCTTTAGACGTATCGGACGAGTTTGGCAACTGCCACTGTGACAGTAACAGTTTTAGTTTACATACTCCTCTGATATGACTAAAGATGGGAAACAATAAACAAAATGTAAATTTATAGTTTTTTATCGCTAAATTTCCCACCTCCACTAGTTTCATTTCTTTTTATCTCACAATTTTGCCCGTTATTAGCGCGTTCATCACTGTATATTACATAGATGATCTACTAGATACACTATGTTATAATAAACAGTGGGCGGCAAAAGTATGGAATAAATTAATTTTTGGAGAATAGACAAATCCCGAAACAGGTTGATTTTAATAGATTGATTTTTTAATTGATGGAGTATAAAAAAAATAAAAAATGAAAATTTATTGATAAAGAAAACGTAAGTAGTAGCAGCCGTTCATTTCAAGACATATGGAACCAAATGTACGAGATTGTTGTCAGGAATAAAAAGGGGGATAGTACTCCCAAATTAGTATTACTTTGTATCAAGCTGATAGCTAAAGAATAGGAACATAAACAAAAAAACAAGGAACATATAAGTGCATTCATTGTACCAGTGATGATAAACGGATCGAAAACATTGGCTATTTCTAAAAGAGGTTCAAACCATATAGTCGAGGAATTGAAACTGAAAAAATGGCAAAACCTCGCAATTTTTTCGTCCAGCATAGATTTGTACAAAAATTTGGGATTAGGCTCATTACACCCTCTAGTTCATTTTCTATATTGAGCCGTTGTACGCTTTTGGTTTTATAAGGGTGAACACTACCCCTAATTTTAAAAAATTATAAAATAACAATTTAAACTTTAATATTGTCAACATTTGGTTCTTATTAGTTACATAATGATTGTTTTATGCTTTAAGATATACTATCATAATATTTCAAACCCTTAAGACCACTCTTGTTGGAGCTATGTATAAAAAATTTACTTATCCCAAAAGAATAATTTCGGCTTGCATCGATTTACATAAACATTTGGGATTAGGATCATCTCACCCTGTACTTTATATTCTATATCATGCTTAAGGGGGTTGATTATTTTTAGGGGTGTAAACTACCCCTTGTCAAAAATTATATAAAAACATTGTAAACTTTAATATAGGTAAAATTTGGTTTTGATTGGTTAAATAATGATTGTTTTATGCTTTAGGATATAACATCATAATATTTCAACCTTTAAAAACCACCCTTAATAACATTACAATTTTTATAAGTAGATAATTTAATAGATCTATACAGAAAAAAAAGTAGAATTAAAGAATTACAAAAACATTTATTTACACAAAAATACGAATTTACAAATGTGTACAAATACAAATAGTTTTTTAGTCATCTTCCAGTATACGAACCGGTTCTGTGGTATTATACATACATTGAAAATGATCCATAAGCGGCCTATTCGAATTTTTCGTTTTATAACATGGCTCCTTCATTTTTGGAGATAAAAAGTGTTTTCAGAAATGATTTTGTAGTATTTTTGAATAGCTATAAGACTGTGTAAACTAAATTCCGTAAGATCGCTTAGTTTTTAATTGGGGTGGGTTTAAAGGGCTCGAATAAGGGGGTGTTTGCTCGTAAATAGAGGTTTTAAACAGCTATATCTCGCTAACTATTCACTGTATTTTAGTTATTAAAAAAGCTACAATTTAGTAGTTCATCATTTTTTTCGTATCTCCAGTGTTTTCGGTGATATTTTGAAGTAAAAGTTGAAAAATAGGATATTGCAAAGATCAATTTTTCTTTAAAGTCCAATTTTTCTAAAATTAGGCCCTCTAAATAGGTCAAACTTCTTGGGTGTATTGATAATACAAATATAAAAGGAATTACAGAAAAGTGAAGACCAATTTTTAATTAGGAGGGTAGTTAGGGGGTTGTTTTCATTGATTTTTTCATAGAGAAAAGCAGGTACCGACAGTTTCATAAGTCGCAAGTTTCATGCTAGAAACTTTTTATTATTATTTTTTGAAAGGTGTAACTGTATACTTGAAAAAATATTATTTAAGTTTTCCTCGAAAAATGCAAATTTTTTCCGTTATTTGGCTTTTAATATTTCAAATTATGCATTTGACCAAAAAAACTAACTTTTAACATGCCGTATCTCGGTTTGTATGGGTCTTAAAGATATGACGAATAAAAAAATATGAAAAAAAAAAATTTTTTTAAGAAACGCTTTTCTTTAGTTACGAGTGACTAAAATTAAAAATATAAAAAAATCAACTAAAAAGCAAAAAATAAAAAAGAATTGAAAAAATCTAACACATCCGTCAAAGAAAAGCGTGGCGCGTGTTCATCCAATAAACGGTTTTCGCCCCACGCTTTTCTTTAACGACTGTGTTAGATTTTTTCAATTTTTTTTATTTTTTGCTTTTTAGTTGATTTTTTTATAATATTTTTAATTTTAGTCACTCGTAACTAAAGAAAAGCGTTTCTTAAAAAAAAATTTTTTTTTCATATTTTTTTTATTTTTTACTTTTTAGTCTTACACTTTTCAAACATTAAAATATATCGTCATGTTTATTAAAATATGTATAAAACATAAATATGATGTACTAACATGAAAAGTAGTCGGAATCGGCAAAAAATTTGAAACTTAATTGTTTATTAATGAAGCATAACGTAAACAATTAACGTAAAAAGCGAAATTATGTATTTTTCATATCATTAGCTATACAATCCGTAAAAGTTTCAAGTTTTTACATTGTAAAAAGCAAGAGAATTTAAGCGTTTCCCATTAAAATCGTTTTTCTTATTTAAACAATTAAGAAACATGAAAAAAAAAATTTTTATTGATTATTCGTGTATTGTTCCTGCGAATGCATATGTCTGCAAATTTTCATTCATTTGCATTGAAGAAAAGGCAGTCAAATTAACGTCTAAAGATTTGACGCAAACTATTGAACTAAATAAAAGCGTTTAAAAAGAATTTGGTCTGTGTTACTAAAAGATACAATTTTGATATCTACAGTTTTTTTGATTAAATGCATATTTTTCGAGGTATTCTCAAAAAACCCTATAAAAAAGTCGATTTTTTCGTCTAAAAACTGCTACTTTCAAGCACGAATAACTCGAAAAATATTAGTTTTACGAAGAAAATGTTAAAAACATTTTTTCTTAGAAATACTTTTTATATTGATTTACATGGTTAAAATGTAATAAAAAATTCCCGCCCCGAGATGGGGTGGCAACCACTCCCCAAGGTTTTAGCGTACAGCAGCATGATGTAGAAAATGATCCTTGGACTATTCCCTACCTTCTGTGAAAATTTCAAGTAAATCCATGCTGGACGAAAAAAATGCGAGCCAAAATGGTTCATTTCCTCGACTAATAACCTCATCTTCGAACGAAATATCTTAATACTCGCTGCGATTTGTGTAGACGGCACCTGGAGAAAGCCAGACCTAACTTAAAAGATTTATAAGAAATATAAAGGAATGACAGAAGGCAAGGAATATCGATCATAAAAATAGTTAGGCTAAGGTGGATATGACATATTGTCAAGAGCAAATGAAAATTAGCCTCTCAGACGAACCCTTAGAATCGCTGCTTGTGAGAAATAGGAGTAGGGATAGGAAAAATTAAGTTGGAAGGATGATCTAGACGAAGACACGAGGAAGGTTGGAATTGGCAATGTGTGACAATGGATAGAAACGAGTACCAAAACAGACTAAAGATGGTCGAGGTTCATCTAGGGCTGTAAAGATATCTAGAATGGTACCCTAACTTTAATAAACACATAGATGCTAACGTATGTTCTAAAAGTTTAGGCACAAAATTCATTGGCTTTAATTTCTTCTTCTTAAAGTGCCTATCCGTTATTATGAAGCTGAAGGGAAAATTCTATAAAACAGCCATAAGACCGGCTATGATGTACGGAACTGAATGTTGGGCAGTGAAAAAGAAAGAGGAACAACGAATGAATGTGGCGGAAATGAGAATGCTTAGATGGATGAGTGGAGTGATAAAGAAGGATAAAATTAGAAATGAATATATTAGGGGAAGTCTAGGTGTGGCACCAATTGATGCCAAAATGAGAGAGCATAGGTTAAGATGGTTTGGTCATGTTCAACGTCGAGACGTTAATCACCCAATACGAATAATTGCTGAAGTGCAGATTCCTGGAAGGGGTAGGAGAGGAAGACCAAAGAAGACCTGGGGGGAAGCGATAAGGCAGGACATGTTGGTAAAGGTGATATGACCCAAGATTCAAGATAGAATTGTGTGGAGAAATGCAATTAGGGAAGCCGACCCCGCATAGGGATAATGCAAAGAGAATGATGATGATGAAAGTGCCTATCCGTTCCGGATGTTGGCGATCATCATGGCTATCTTGACTTTATTTACCGCAGCGCGGAACAGTTCAGTGGTAGTCGTGTTATGCCACTTTCGTAAATTTTGAAGCCAGGAAATGCGTCTTCTTCCCTGTCCTCTTTTACCATTTACCTTCCCTTGGAGAAGGCCGAAGCTTTAATTTTAACAAAAATAAAATAATACTAAGTTGCCTTTGGAAACAAAAGTTTGTTTACTTTGTCTACTGTCAATTTCTGTCTAGTAGAGGAGAATGGGTAGGGTTACCATACGTCCGGACAGTCCGGATTTGAAAGACATGTCCGGATGGGCGTCCGGATATGAGAAATGTCCGGATTTTTTATTTACTAAAAAAAATGAAAACACTTGGCCCAACGGTGGGAAATTTCATTCTGCGCAGCACCTATCGTTCTGTAATATTATTTTGTAGTTCTCGTTCTAAAGTATGTTAAAACATAGGTGTATATGTATTTTAAACTGGCAGATATTTTCGATGTTAGTTGCATATTGTAGCGAAACAGCTGTACTTTTAATTGTGCCATATATGCATTTCGCACATTATGTACCGGGTGTCCCAATAAGAATGGCTCTCGGCCATATCTCAGGAACCGTTTATAGTACAGCTTTGAGAAAAAAATATTTATAACAAAAGTTGCCTCGGGAAAAGCCTGGAAATTATTTTCACAATTGTATGTCCACCGCTAGAGGGCGTAATTGAATATCAAAATTTTACAAAATTTACCTAAAAGGGCACTGGAAATACAATCATCGTATTCTTTATAAAATTCTGCGCATATTTGATTTCACAAGTTTAAGTCTACCTTTGCAAATAAGAGGGGGGGGGGCGAGTGGGAACCTTCTTATGAAAAAATGGCTGTAAGTCCGGTTCTGCTTAATCGAATTTTGCATACTTGGTCTTGTTGAAAACAGCTCTTTTTCGTACAAAGTGTCTTATTTTCGAAATAGTCTAATAAGTAATATGCTAGCTAGTAGGCGTTATTTAATTATTTTCGGAAATCTAGTTTTCTTTGGAGAATATGAAATACAAGTATGCATTTTTAATCCTGTATTACAAAATTCGACCGAATTAGCAACATAATACCGAAAACCGCATGTCGATACCTTTTTTCTATCTCGAGATATCTTAAGAAACGTGTAAATTTTAAACAACTGTTAATGTCACCTGTAAACGAAGTTAAGGAAAAGTAGTGTGCTGTGGAAAAAACAAAGAAAAATTTTCCAGATGTAAACGTATATAATTAATTATAACAACAATAAGACAAACAACACTATAAAATATAACAAAGAAATAAAAGCAACTACTTACTTAGTGACGACCTAAATGTTCAAATTGTTGCCCATCATTTTCGATGCAAGCATTTACTCTTTCAAGAGTAGATTGAGCAGCACTCTCAATTTCTGCTTTCGAAATGCTTTGAATTACGTTTCGTATTCTCTAGATTCTAGATCATGTTTTCTCGAGTAGTGAGCCTAGCGGCAAAAACAAGGTCTTTAATCCGTCCCGCATAAATAAAAGTCTAAAACAGTTAAATCTGTTGCTATTCAATCTACTCTTGAAAGAGTAAATGCTTGCATCTAAAATGATGGGCAACAATTTGAACATTTAGGCAGTCACTAAGACTAAGTAAGTCGTTGCTTTTATTTCTTTGTTATATTTTATAGTGTTGTTTGTCTTACTGTTGTTTTAATTACATAATTATATACGTTTACATCTGGAAAATGTTTATTTGTTTTTTCCATAGCACACTACTTTTCCTTAACCTCGTTTACCGGTGACAGTAACAGTTAGTTATGTTTAAAATTACACATTTCTTAAGATATCTCGAGAAAGAAAAAAGGTATCGACATGCGGTTTTCGGTATTATGTTGCTAATTCGTCTAATTTTGTAATACAGGATTAAAAATGCATACTTGCATTTAATATTTTCCAAAAAAAAAACTAGATTTCTGAAAATAATTAAATAGCGCCTCCTAGCTTGCATATTACTTATTAGGCTATTTCGAAAATAAGACATTTACATTGATGAAAAAGAGCTGTTTTCAACAAGACCAAGTATGCAAAATTTGATTTAGCAGAACCGGGCTTACAGCCATTTTTTATAAGAAGGTTCCCACTCACCCCCACCTCTTATTTGCAAAGGTAGACTTAAACTTGTGAAATCAAATATGCGCAGAATTTTATGAAGAATACGACGATTGGATTTCCAGTGCCCCTGCATTAGGTAAATTTTGTAAAATTTTGATTTTTTTAATTTTTGATATTCAATTACGTCCTCTAGCGGTGGACCTACAGTTATGAAAATAATTTCCAGGCTTTTCCCGAGGCAACTTTTGTTATAAATATTTTTTTCCGAAAGCTGTACTATAAACGGTTCCTGAGATATGGCCGAGAGCCATTCTTATTGGCACACCCGGTACAATGTAGAGGTAGCATCACAATCAAATTCACATTTGCTACAACCCCTTCGACTACCCCTGTCCGGATTTGGCCTTAATAAATTACGGTAACCCTAAGAATGGGCCACTCCACATAATTCGATAGTACAATCTAAACTTACGTGCATAGAAATCGGCCCACTTAAAAATTTGGTCATTTTTGATGTATCATATTTCCTAAACCTGTTGGCCGATTTAAGTGATTTTTTGAACATGTTATAGCCCGATTCTTTAACAATACCACTGTAATAATATTGTTGCTAAACAGGTAAATTTTCATTGTATACCGGGTGTACCAATCAAACTGTGTTTATTTCTCAAAGTTTGCATCACCCTGTGGAATGTTCTAGCATTTATAAAATACTGAAATTAAAATCCAACTATAACATCAGGTTTTCTTAACATTCTGCTTTTTGATTCATTCGTTTGTGTTGGATAATAAAAAAGTTGGATACTTTAACAACTAGACATGTTCTTCATCAATACACGGTGTTCTTAAATAAGTGCGACAAACTTTAAGGGGTAATTCTACATGAAAAAATAATGACAGTTGGCTTTATAAACGTATGTCCGCCAATGTTTCGTTTCCGAGATACGGGGTGTTGAATTTTTTCTTACAAACTAAAGATTTATTTATTGCTTTAAAACTAGTTGAGATATGCAAATGAAATTTGGTGGCTTTTAAGAGTTAGTTATTGCGGATTTTTTGACATAAAATTAAGAATTTTATATTCACCATTAGCGTGCATACGGGTAATATGATCGGTCATATTACACGTAGTATGAGCGCTAATGGTGAATATTAAATTCTTAATTATATGTCAGAAAATGTGCAATAACTACGTCTTAAAACCCACCAAATTTAATTGGCATATCTCAACCGGTTTTAAAGCAATAAAATAAATCGTCAGTTGTAAGAAAAAATTCAACATCCCGTATCTCGGAAACGAAACATTTGCGGACATACGTTTATAAAGTAAACTGTCATTATTTTTTCATGCAGAATTATCCCTTAAAGTTTGTCGCACTTATTTAGAAACACCGTGTATTGATGAAGAACATGTCTAGTTGTTAAAGTACCCAACTTTTTTATTATCCAACATAAACGAATGATTCAACAAACAGAATGTTAAGAAAACATGAGGCTATAGTTGGGTTCTAGTTTCAGTATTTTATAAATCCTAGAATATTCCACAGGGTGATGCGAACTTTAAGAAAAAAACACAGTTTGATTGGTTCACCCGGTATACAATAAAAATTTATCTGTTTAGCAAGAATATTACTACAGTGGTATTGCTAAAGAATCAGGCTATAACATGTTCAAAAAATCACTTAAATCGGCCAACAGGTTTAGGAAATATGAAACATCAAAAATGACCAAACTTTCAAGTGGGCCGATTTCTATGCACGTAAGTTTAGTTAAGTATTGAGTTGTAATTTGTAAGTATACTCTCTCTATAACGAACACGGTTATTACGAGGTTTCGCTAATAACGAGGTACATTAGGTGTCCCATGAAATTCCTATTGAACTTTAACACCTCTAAGGGCCGGTACTTTATGTCTCGATTAACGTTAGTTAACGGAGGTTTAATCGGGACCTCTTTAGGGTCTCTTGCGCTGTAATAAATGCAATTACAATATTACAAGTATTATAATAATTATAAATAAGTATAATAATAATTATAATTGCCTTTATTACAACGCAAGAGACCCTAAAGAGGTCCCGATTAAACCTCCGTTAACTAACGGGCTGTTAATCGAGACATAAAGTACCGGCCCTTACTCTAGAACGAGGCATATTTGGTTATAACGAAGGAAAATGAGATCGGAGAACATGTTTCTTTACCTGTTTTTGGAGCAGTGATGGCTATAAAAATAAATACCCAAGCTGCCTGTATACAAAAACGCCTAAAATCTGTGTGCTTATCGAGGCCAGTGATGTAATAAACTCCGTGGTGTTGATCCATCGACTCTTTTTCAAAAGCGCCATTCAAACAATATTTAGCATCTTATATTACTCGGAATGGCACCACTCTAGGAAGTTGATGTTTTAAAAACTACATATTCATATCTATACACAACATTATTGTTGTCTGATATAACGAGATCGGCTTATAAGGAGGTAATTAGTGTGCCATTTCAGTTCTCGTTATAGAGGGAGTCTACTGTAACTATATAGTTAGAATTTAAATAAATTTCTTCATTAAAAAAATCCGATAAATATTTTGTGCAAAAGCTTTTAGGACATACGTTAAGCCACTGAATGCATACAGACACATACACTTCCAAAAACCTTTTAGGAACTACACCCCATTCCACGAATATACGATCCTCTTGGATTATCGCGACAACGAATATTTTACTGTGCAAAATATGAAGAACGAAAGTAAATTGCAAATTATATTGTTGTTTATTGGAGTAATTATTGTAGCAAAATACTTTCGTACTTCTTATGTTTCACACTAAAATATTCGTTGTCGCGATAATCCAAAACAGTCGTATATTCGTGGAATACACCATAGCAAGAAACAATCAAGTAAACCTGAATTTGTATAATCAGTTCATAAAGAAGAAACGCAGTTTATACCAGTACAAAGCGGAGTCAGACAAGGTGACTCGTTAAGCCCACTGCTCTTTAATATAATAATGGACGAAATAATAGAAGCAGTACGTAAAGGTCATGGTTACAGAATGAGGAACAAAGAAATCCAAATATTATGTTATGCAGACGACGCCGCATTAATCGCCGAGACAGAAGACGATCTCCAAAGATTAACACATATCTTCAATACAACAAGAAATGCAATATGATAATATCAGCAGAAAAAACCAAATGTATAACAACATCTAAATACCCACTACGATGTAAACTCGAAATTGGTGGGAAAATAATAAAGCAGGAAGCAAGGTTTAGATATCTGGGAATAGATATAACCAGTTACGGAGATGTTGAAGAGGAAGTATGACAACAAAGCTTAAAAGCAAGTAAAGCGGCGGGATCTCTTAATGACACAATCTGGAAGAACAAACACCTAAGACAAGACACAAAAGCAAGAATCTATAGAGCAGCAATTAGACCTATATTGACATACACGGCGGAGACAAGACCTGACACATCTAAAACAAGACGACTAATAGAAACAACAGAGATGAAAATACTCCGACGAATATCAGGGAAAAGTCTGTTAGATAGGCAGAGAAGCGAAAACATAAGCAGATCATTCAATGTAGAAGACATAAATGGATGGGTGACAAAACGGAAACAGGAGTGGAACGAACACATTAGTAGAATGGCAGAGGATAGGATAGTAAGAATAGCACGAGATAAGTCACCAAATGGACGAAGAATATTGGCAGACCAAGAAAAAGATGGAGGCTAATATTGAAGAAGAAACAGGCTTTAAAGCCTACATACAAGAAGGAAGAAGAAGTTCATAAAGAAACAATAATAACTTTTTTTTTCTTTTTTTCCAAATAAAGAATTACATAATTTCCGTTTGTAATACACTTTACATCCTACAATATACAGGGTGTCCCGAAAAGATTGGTCATAAATTATACCACACATTCTGGGGTCAAAAATAGTTCGATTGAACCTAACTTACCTTAGTACAAATGTGCTCATAAAAAAAGTTACAGCCCTTTGGAGTTACAAAATGAAAATCGATTTTTTTCAATATATGGATATGGGACATTCTTATGGCAGGAACATCTCAAAAGAAAATTATAGTAAAATTTGTCCAGCCCATAAAAATTTTATGGGGGTTTTGTTCCCTTAAACCCCCCCAAACTTTTGTGTACGTTCCAATTAATTCATTATTGTGGTACCATTAGTGAAACACAACGTTTGTAAAACTTTTTTGCCTCGTGGTATGTTTTAGATAAGCCAGTTTTTATCGGGATGCGGCTTCTTTTTTAATATGTTTACATACAAATTTTATGGGGGTTTTGTTCCTTTAAACCCCCCACATGTTTGTGTACGTTCCAATTAAATATTATTGTGGTACCATTAGGTAAACACAGTGTTTTTAAAACTTGTTTGCCTCTTAGTCTTTTTTTGATAAGTCACCGTTTATCGAGATGTGGCTTCTTTTTCAAAATATACCTAATAATGTAAATTATAAATAAATTTTCAGATTATTAACAACTCTCTATAATCGTACTTGACCATATACAAATATTTGGTGGATTCGACAAATATTCAAAATATCTCGATAAACACTGGCTTATCGAAAAAGTACTAAGAGGCAAAAAAGTTTTAAAAATATTGTGTTTACCCAATAGTGCAACAACAATAATTTAATTGGAACTTACATAAAAGTTTGATGGGTTTAAGGGAACAAAACCCCCATAAAATTTTTATGGGGTGCACAAATTTCACTTTAATTTTTTTTTAAGATGTTGCTACTATCAGAATGCCACATGTCCATTTTAAATAAAAAATCTCTAAGAGTTTTTGATATATAAAAAAAATCAATTTTCAGTTTGTAACTTCAAAGGGCTGTAACTTTTTTTGTGTGCACTATTGTATATAGGTAAGTGAGGTTCAGTCAACCTATTTTTGACCCCAGAATCTGTGGTATAATTTATGACCAATCTTTTTGGGACACCCTGTATAGTACTCTGTCCCGATGTTTCTGGAATCCTATGATGCATACCAAAACGCACCTACACGCGATATTAAAAACTATAGAAAAGTCACACACATAAAACAATTCCTTAAATAGTTATCAATCACCTATTTCACCGCCTACTCAATGTGACTAATTACTGGTGCAGCATTTTTCAGAATCAAAACAAAAGGTAACAAGTATAATCACGGTATTAAAGAGAAATAGAATTTGTTGCTATTTACAATTCCGGTGTGTCACAATAAACGAAAACAAAATGGTATCTACGTGCCAATTTTCGATAGTTCCAATCGAAATTAATGGAAACGATAAAATGAAGGTGTTTGCCAATTTTGTGGTGGATATTTTTGTGAAAATTGAAAATTAAGTTATGTTACAATATCGTATTAACCGATAAGCTGAAAATGAGGTGCAATATCGGTCGGTAGGTAATTATGATTTTCCATGAAATATAGATGAACAGCCTGCAGCACACAATCCTTATCTAATACCTACGAAAAAAAAATTATAGCAGATTTTTTGAATTTTTGTCTCGTTTAAACGCAGTTTTTGCGTCAAAGTGACGTTATATACCAGTGGCGGACCCTGAATAGGTTGATTAAAATTAAAAAAGCAAAATAAAAAGTAAATAAAAAAATATGAAAAAAAATTTTTTTTAAGAAACGCTTTTCTTTAGTTACGAGTGACTAAAATTAAAAATATTATAAAAAAATCAACTAAAAAGCAAAAAATGAAAAAAAAATTGAAAAAATCTAACACATTCGTCAAAGAAAAGCGTGGCGCGTGTTCATCGAATAAACGGTTTTCGCCCCACGCTTTTCTTTAAAGAATGTGTTAGATTTTTTCAATTTTTTTTGATTTTTTGTTTTTAGTTATTTTTTTATAATATTTTTAATTTTAGTCACTCGTAACTAAAGAAAAACGTTTCTTAAAAAAAAATTTTTTTCATATTTTTTTATTTTATACACTTTTTAGTCTTACACTTTTCAAACATTAAAATATATCGTCATGTTTATTAAAATACGTATAAAACATATATGATGTACTAACAAGAAAAGTAGTCGGAATCGGCAAAAAATTTGAAACTTTATTGTTTATTAATGAAGCATAACGTAAACAATTAACGTAAAAAGCGAAATTATGTATTTTTCATATCATTAGCTATACAATCCGTAAAAGTTTTAAGTCTTTACATTGTAAAAAACAAGAGAATTTAAGCGTTTTCCATTAAAATCTTTTTTTTTTATTTAAACATGAAAAAATTTTTTTATTGACTATTCGTGTATTGTTCCCGCGAATGCATATGTCTGCAAATTTTCATTCATTTGCATTGAAGAAAAGGCAGTCAAATTAACTTCTAAAGATTTGACGCAAACTATTGAACTAAGTAAAAGCGTTTAATAAATAAATCAAAAAATAAATGTAAACATGAAGATGTAAATTATTCAGTGACCTCAGCTTTACCTACCTCAACTTTCCATAAATATAAAAAGGAGATAGTTTTAAGGACCATTATCAAAAAAAAGTCTGCAGAAAAATTTGGAATTGACAAAATTAAAGCCATTCGAATTTTCAGCTTGCTATTAATCAACTTTTTTTTCATACGCGGGATCCAGACCTATTATTAAAGATTAAAGATTTGAATTTATCTTGAAAAAAATGCATGGTGTAAAGCGGTTTTTCATAAATATTTCAAAAACTATAAGCTTTAACAAAAAAGTTATTCTTACCAAAATTGAATATAATAAATAATCGAATAGATTGCTTACTTGAAAACCCTTTTAGAATTAATTAAAAGTGAGTTGTAGGTTATAGGTGATTGAATGTATATTTTTTTCGGCTAGTACTAAAATCTAAGTATTCCAGCTTAAATAATGGGAAAACGATGCATTTTATAAAATATACTCTATAAACACTTGTCAAAGTACATACTTAAGAATACTTATCAAGTGAGATCCAGATGAAGTTGATAGCATCAAAGCTAAGCAAGTTATGATGAAAATAAGAGAACCCTTTAAAATTTTTTAGGAAAAAGTGAAAAATAAAACATAACCTATTTCCACAATAATTAAAATTTATAGTAAGTAGTCCCTATAAGACTTCCTTTATTTTAGCATAAGTACAACCTCAAACATTTCGACCGCTTCAGAAAGCACATTTTTGAAATAAAAAATATTTAAAACAATCATAATTTTTCAAATTTTCGCAAATTTCATTTTCTTTTGATAATAACTCAAAAAGTAATCGATAAGTAAAAAGTGGTAGAAAACCAAATTTTAGTTTTTTTCTTTAGCAAATATTTTACTTTTTTTTAATATTTTTGTAGGATAAAATATAACCGAGAAATAAACGTTTAAAATATAAATAATTATACTGCGAGACCCACGTAACGGGGGCTTGTTAACCTTTTATCTTTAAACAAATAAGGGATATAAAAGATTAAGTTTAATACTATTTTATAGACTTGAAACTATATTTTAAACAGTTTTTAGATAAACCTGATATAAAAATTAATGGAGTTATTCTAAAAAAAACAATAACATATTTTTGGAGCATAAATATTAATGCTATCAACTTCTTCGGGAGCTCATTTGATAGATATTTCTGAGTACTTTAACAAGTTTAAACAGTGTTTAGTAAGTATATATCATAAAATGCATCGTTTTCCCGTTATTTAAGCTTAAATAATTAGATTTGTGTACTCGCCGAAAAAAATATACATTCAATTACCTATAACTCACTTTGAAATAATAGTAAAATAAAGGAATTTTTATTAGCTTCAATTTTGATAATAATATTTTTTTTCTTTAATAAAATTCTTTGATCTTTAATAACTCAAAAAATATTGATTTATTTTAATAACATGATATAACAAATGTTGCTCAGAATTTGTCCCTCTATCGATTTGTGGGGTTATTTTTAATAAAATAATTTCCACCCCCAGGATAAAAGCGCAAGTTGGCACCATGTCACTTTTGTTCCTTGAGGTATCCTCTAACCACTCACCGATTTTCATGAAAATCGATGGAGGTTCAACGAAATCGGAGGTAATAGCTCATACCCACCTTCAGTGACTGCACTAATTACTGTCTTTGTTAAAATTATTCAACAAAATGCATTAGATGTTGTAAGGAACTTTATAATATGAAGGCATCTAGTATTAGTGGATATTCGAGAAATTTTGTAAGCAGCTCAATATTTGCTTCAAATCTATATGGATGTTTACAGTGCATTTAAAGGCTGATTTATGTTATAACGGGCCATGTACGAAACGGCTGTCTTGCGGGGCACGTTGAAGAATCGTGTGATATGAAAGACATTGGTTAGTTTATAGGTACAACGGGTCTAGACGGAGAGCTAGAGGCGAGAAATCATCGTCATAAGTAATATGGAGTTTGGCATGTGAAATGTGTCTATTGTATATTGATAACTGTGACCCCTTTCAGGCTGACACCTCAGTGGATACAGGAAGTAGCAATAAGGGATGAAAGGGGAAAGTTGGTGCAGTCATTAAATGTTTTCACCTTCTATTTTGTTAAACCTCCATCGATTTGCATGAAAATTGGTGAGTAGTTAGAGCATAATTCAAGAAACAAAACTGATATGGTGCCAACGTGCGCTTTTACCCTGGGGGTGGATGCCACCCCTTCTCGGGGGTGAAAATTATTTTATTAAAAATAACCCCACTAATCGATAGAGGGACAAATTTTAAGCAAAATTTGTTACTTCTAATTATTAAAATAAATCAAAAATTTTTGAGTTATTAAAGATCAAAGATTTGAATTTTTCGTGAAATAAATGCATGATGTAAAGCGGTTTTTCGTGAATAATTCAAAAACTGTAAGTTTTATCAAAATAGTTATGATTACCAAAGTTGAAGACAATAAAAAATAAAAGAGATTTATTATTCGAAAAACCTTTGAGAATTAATAAAAAGTGAGTTATAGGTGATGGAATGTATATTTTTTTCGGCTAGTACCCAAATCTAAGTATTCAAGCTCAAATAACGGGAAAACAGTGCATTTTATAAAATATATTTACTGAACACTTGTCAAAGTAGTCAAGAATACCTATCAAGTGAGCTCCAGATGAAGTTTATAACATCAAAGCTAAGCAAGTGATGATGAAAATAAGAGAACCCTTTCGAGTTTTTAGGAAAAGTGAAAATTAAAATATACGCTATTTATATATTTATTTTGAAATTAGTTAACAGAATAATTTTTAAAGGAATTTCGGGAATGAAGTTAGGATTATAATTTATTATCAAGTTCGTTTTATTACAATTTAAATATACCAAGTTAAAAATGCGAGCATTATTATAACGAAAAATTTGTTTTTTATGTATTTAAATTCCTAATATGGAAAATTGCTATTATGAAAAGTTGTTTAGAATTAAAAATTATGTTTAATGTGCAATTATATCCTACTATTTAAATATTGTGAGCTATAAAGGCACTTGACTGAGCGAATTTCTTGAGCGAAATTCATATTTTTTACACATCGACTAAAATCGATACAATTTTATATAATCTTATGTTTATGCTTGCATCTTGGATTTTAGACCGTGCAGATCTTTTTATGAAGAATAATTTTGGTTCGTAAAATGAATAATAAAAGAGTTATAAATGAAAATGATGATTGGTCTTCTTCTTTAAGTACCGTGCCCAAATTTTTAGGCGTGGGTAGCTTCCATAACAATTTGCCGATATCGTTCTCGATCTTGTGCGGCATGTAACAATTGATCTGCCGATAAGCCAGTCCATTGACGAAGGTTTCGGAGCCATGAATATTTCTTTCGACCAATTCCTCTTTTTCCGTCGATCTTTCCATTGAGTATTAACTGCAGCATCCTGTATCTGCTACCTCTCATTATATGCCCCAGATATTCAAGTTTTATCTTTTTTATCATCTTCATTAAGTCACCTTCGCCTTGACCTACTCTGTTTAAGACTTCTCTGTTAGAAATGCGTTGAACCCAAGATATTCTGAGCATTCTACGATATGACCACATCTCAAAGGCTTCTAATTTGTTCATCATGTTAACCTTCATGATCCAGGTTTCACATCCATATAGTAATACAGGATACACATAACATTTTAGGAACTTGATTCTTAGTTGTAAGTTCAGCTGAGAGTTGCTCAGAATAGATCTAAGTTTCATAAATGCTCCTCTTGCAATTTCTATACGAGTTTTAATTTCTTCATCCGGATCTAGTGTCTCGTTTATCCAACATCCTAGGTACAGAGGAACCTCGATAACCCGGATTAATCGGGACCGCGGCCGATCCGGGTTATCGAAAATCCGGGTTAGCCGGAGAATATAGTAAAAATTAATAAATAACCTCCATTATAATTACAAAAACATGAAACACATATGCACAGTACACATCTAAATTACCTATAGTTGTATAGAGTGTAGAGTTTTGTTCATTTCTTGGTAAAAAACTCAGTCATACTGTAGAGATGTACCGACACCATAATATGGTAGGTCTGGATCCCGCGTACGAAAAAAAAGTTGATAAATAGCAAGCTGAAAATTTGTTATTAGCTTAAGGGTGTCTAGTCGGACAAACATTAATATATGGGAACACTGGAACAGGGGAAGTTTTAACTGTGGAACAGGCTAAAAATTTGGAACGGTCAGACCACGAAAACGGCACATGTATTTTGTCCGACAGAACAGACTTAAACTCTCCGAACAGAGATTAAACTCTCATGCAAAAATCAGACTGCTATTTATCACCAAATTGGCGTTTTAATGAGTGGAACATGTAGAATATGTCAAATGACAGGAATTATGACAGGTGATAAATAGCAGTCTGATTTTTGCATGAGAGTTTAATCTCTGTTCGGAGAGTTTATGTCTGTTCTGTCGGACAAAACAAATGTGCCATTTTCGTGTTCTGACCGTTCCAGATTTTTTACCTGTTCCACAATTAAAACTGCCCCTGTTCCAGTGTTCTCATATATCAAAGTTTATCCGACTAGACACCCTTAAGCTATTAACAAATTTTTAGCTTGCTATTAATCAACTTTTTTTTCATACGCGGGATCCAGACCTATGGTATCATAATATCATATTATGATGCTGCAATAAATTTATTTTAAAGATTCGCCTTTATCAATCCTACCTAATGTTTCTAGTTTCTTTTCCATTGTCACAACATTTTTACGTTTTGTTAACATTACAGTTTTGTTACCATTACGTAGACAAAAATCAGGCAAACACAATCTGAAGCACGATTACAGAACGGAAGTGATTAAAACAATGTTGTTATTTAAGAACAGACTAAGGCCATTGTTTTAAAAAAGAATTTTTAAATAGTCACGTCTATTTTAAACAATGCTAAGACAGTTTGACATAAATAACGGAAAAGGAATACAGACAGGTGCCTGTTCTTTCCGATAAGTGTGCCTGCCGCCGTGTGCATGAATCATTTTTACTGTTGTACATACTTATATGTGTTCAAATTACACAAATACACATTATCTCTCAAATATTATTTGACCTACATACATTTTTATTTGATAAAATTGTTAAATTGTTTATTTGTTAAATTTTTGTCTGATGAAAATCGGTCCGGGTTAGCCGGACTTCCGGGTTATCGGGGGCCGACTTATCGGGGTTCCACTGTATTTAAAATGGTTAACTTTTGTTATTGATTCATCACTGACAATTAGTTGCATAGGGCCGACGTCTTGTTTACTAACCAAAAGTAACTTTGTCTTTGTTGCATTTATGTTAAGTCCGTTATTGGAGCATTCTCTAGTGACTCGATCTATAAGGAATTGAAGATCTTCGATGTTTTCAGCCATGATCGCGGTGTCGTCTGCATATCTGATGTTGTTAATAGTTTCACCCCCGATTCGAACTCCACATTGTCCTTCCAAGATGATTGGTAGGTATCTCTAATTTGAGAAAAAAATTAAATACTAATAGGTACTTTAATCTTGAGCGAAATTCATATTTTTTAAAATACCTCCTATAATATAGATAAAATTTGCTATCTGATGATTGAATCGTAGGTTTTAGACGATGCAGAACTTTTTACGAATTATAACTTTATTTCGTAAAATTAAAAATAAAAAAGTGTCCCGTAATATGTGTCCAACTTAAGTAGACACACTGTATATTATACAATATAATATACATAATACATAAATCATTGGGTAGACAGCACCAAAAATTTGTAACCTGCCGTTTAACATTACTTACATTAAAATTAATAAGTAATATTTATTTACTTGATATTTCAATTGTTTTACAGTTTATATGAAGTAATATATTTTTGAAATACAGTAGAGTCTCGGTTATCCGCCCTTCGGTTATCCGCCGTTCCGTTTTATCCGCCGCACCATTTAAGAAAAAATTTTTTTTTTCAAATTTATATAACTTTGAAAATATTAAAGAATGAGTAAAATTTTTTTAAGATGAGATAAAATACGACGAGCAACAAGAAGCCAGAGCTGTCGATATTATGATGCTACAAGATAGCGAGTATTGGCAGCAACAAAACGAGATACATCGGCAAGGCAGATGAAAATCGCTAGTTTTTTTCGTTCATCCTAAATCACTCTATCCAAATCATTCTATCCAATGTCCGTCAAAATTAAACTGATTATCTTCTTCTTCTTCTTGTGCCACTCCTATCGGAGACTGGAAATCATCAAGGCCTAAACTTGTGTTTCATTTAGCGCTCCCTATTATCCGCCATTTTTGCTTATCCGCCCTTCCGTCGGCCCGTTTATGGCGGATAACCGAGACTCTACTGTAATATGAAATTTTCACTAAATAATTTCACAGCAGTATCTGTATCAATTGTACAATTTATTTTAAGCACGCAAGTGTATTCTGTTGCCATGTTAAAAACAGTTATATTTTTTTAGTATAGGTATAATATATATTCAAAACAAACGCCGACTCCGAAATGACAGTAGCAAGTATCTATAAAATAGCGTTAATTTAAGAGCACATGCGTGAAGTTACGAATGATAAAAAGAACATATTATTATTAATTAAATGTATGTTACTAAAATATTATCCCCCCCCCCCCCCTTCAGTTTTTACAGTACTTTTGTACTATAATTTTCGTTAAAAAGGTACGTTATCTTGTTTATTCACCGGTTGTGTTCCCTTGCCCCCCAATTTTTTTGGTCTAGAACCGCCCCTGTATAAACTGAATATGTACAGAAACTGAGGGTGTCCAATAATGGGCACATTTGACATAATATTCAAATACATTTTTGCTATATTTTATATAAATGTCTTAAAGCAATTTTAAAAACTTATATAAATAATATAATAATTAAGCTCCAAATTTTTGGAGCCTAAACTTTGAAAAATGTTTGTAGCATAATGTTTAATGGTATCAACTTTTCCGGGAGCTCATTTGATACATATTTCTAAGTACTTTGACAAGTGTTCAGTAAATATATTTTATAAAATGCACCGTTTTCCCGTTATTTGAGCTTAAATACATAGATTTGGGTACTAGCCGAAAAAAAATATACATTCCATCACCTATAACTCACTTTTTATTAATTCTCAAAGGTTTTTCGAATAAGAAATCTCTTTTATTTTTTATTATCTTCAATTTTGGTAATCATAACTATTTTGATAAAACTTACAGTTTTTGAATTATTTACGAAAAACCGCTTTACATCAAGCATTTATTTCACGAAAAATTCAAATCTTTGATCTTTAATAACTCAAAAAGTATTGATTTATTTTAATAATTAAAGGTAATAAATTTTGCTTAAAATTTGTCCCTCTATCGATTAGTGGGGTTATTTTTAATAAAATAGTTTTCACCTCTGAGAAGGTGTGGCATCCACCCCCAGGGTAAAAGCGCACGTTGGCACCATATCAGTTTTATTTCTTGAGGTATGCTCTAACTACTCACCAATTTTCATGTAAATCGATGGAGGTTTAACAAAATAGGAGGTGAAAACCTTTAATGACTGCGTTAACTTTCCCCTTTCATCCCTTATTGCTACTCCCTGTATCCACTGAGGTGTCAGCCTGAAAGGGGTCATAATTATCAACATACAATAGATACATTTCACATGCCAAACTCCATATTACTTATGACGATGATTTCTCGCCTCTAGCTCTTAGACTAGTCGGGGCGACAACGGGGACGAGCGACGTGGTGAGCGACGTGTACCTGCTGTGCTCGCCCCGTGGGTGACGATTCTTTTCCCGTACCCGTCACGTGCTTCTACGCAGTCGTATTTAACATAATTCGGTAGAATGGTAACGAAGATTTCCCGAATTCCAAACAGTGAAGACTTGAACCTTTTAGCTTTTAGTTATCGAACGATACTTTCATTAATATGATGTTTTCAAAGACCGATTTAATAAATCAGCACACAAAAAGAAAAGCTGAAACATTTTGTTCCTCGCGTTTCGTTATTAACACTTTAGCATTTAGTTTATTAAGTAAATATATTAGAAAATCTATTAGATATATTATGGTTCGTTGGTATTACACTGTGTAATAAGAAGAAAATAAAAAGGTTTTAACGTGCCAACTTTCTACTATTATTATGACTATAATGCTAATTTACGGAAAAGATAATATCGAAAAGCTGCCAATTTTGTAGCAAATACTTTGGCGAAAATATTTTTTTTTTTAAATTTTACTTATAGTCCAGGGCGCATCTGTTTTGAGATGGACGTTGAGAGGTGACTCAATTTTTTTTGCAGAAATTGCTTAAAAATAACTCAAATAATAATATTTGAGTTATCCTCCCACTCAAAATGGTCCGGAACATTGTTTAAATAATCAAAATGTCAAAATATGAAGGAAAAAATCGAATTTTTTATTGGTTTTTTGATTATAACTTTAAAACTATTCATTTCTGAAAAAAGTTGTACTGACATAAAAGTTGCGTAATTAAATTTCCTACAATATAAAATTGGTTAAAAACTTAAAAAATAGTCACCCTTGTTGCAAATTAGCAATAATTGCGAAAAATACCATACAAAAACAAGTATTCGCATTTTAGGTTTTTAACCATTTATGCTACACTTAGGAACTTCATATTTTACCCAGAAAAAACTTTATGATATAGTAAAACAACACTGTAAATTTCATTAAGATCGGTTTAATAGATTTTGCAAAATAAATTTTGCAATCCAGCTTTCGCAGAAAAAATTCATTTTTTTAAAATGTTGCAGGACTGAAAATAAAGCAGATAGCAAGTTGAATTTTTTTTTTGGTTATAGAAGTGTACTGTACCTTTCATTTGCAATTTGCAAAATTAAAATCGATTAATTACCACGGCGTCGGGAAACTTTTTAAATAAACATTAATTTTTGGTTCTACGCGCAGGACAGCGGTGTTCGATTAACACAAGTTGATTTCCACCAAAATTTGTTCCAACCTTTATCTAATATATTATTTTCTTACTCTATATTTTGTTGTATTTTAATATTTTAATTCCAAAAAAATCAAACTAATTTTATTATTGTTTGTGAAATATTGTTTAAACAATTGCATATGTTTAAAAATAATAAACTCTTATTTTCTAAGTTAAAATATATGAACAAAGAAAGTTTTTGCTAAAAAGAGTGTTACTTCAAAGGATAGAGTATGTGTTTTTATTTTGCAATAAACAAATTTATTTATTTATATCGAAATGTAATAAAAATTAAAATGTATCAATCACTATCAAAGGTCATTGGAATGCCCAATCAGAGCAAACTATCCGCTGTCCTGCGCGTAGCACCAATAATAAATAATTCCTGACGCCGTGGTAGTTAATCGATTTTAATTTTGCAATTTTAACTATTTATAATGGGAAATAAGCCACAATATTATTAAAAAATGATTTTTATTAATTAAATTATTAATTTAATTTTGCAAATTGCAAATGAAAGGTACAGTACACTTCTATAACCAAAAAAAAAATTCAACTTGCTATCTGCTTTATTTTCAGTCCAGCAACATTTAAAAAAAATGAATTTTTTCAGCGAAAGCTGGATTGCAAAATTTATTTTGCAAAATCTATTAAACCGATCTTAATGAAATTTACAGTGTTGTTTTACTATATCATAAAGTTTTTCTGGGTAAAATATGAAGTTCCTAAGTGTAGCATAAATGGTTGAAAAACGTAAAATGCGAATACTTGTTTTTGTATGGTATTTTTCGCAATTATTGCTATTTTGCAACAAGGGTGACTATTTTTTAAATTTTTAACCAATTTTATATTGTAGGAAATTTAATTACGCAACTTTTATGTCAGTACAACTTTTCTCAGAAATGAATAGTTTTAAAGTTATAATCAAAAAACCAATAAAAAATTCGAATTTTTCCTTCATATTTTGACATTTTGATTATTTAAACAATGTTCCGGACCTTTTTGAGTGGGAGGATAACTCAAATATTATTATTTGAGTTTCAAGCAATTTCTGCAAAAAAATTTGAGTCAACTCTCAACGTCCAAATGTACTAATATTTTTACAGATGCGCCCTGGTCTATTATAGGAATAAGTTAGTAAATATTCATTTTATTAAAAAATACTAAGTTTTCAATCTAATAGCACATAAAACT
Source organism: Diabrotica virgifera virgifera (assembly GCF_917563875.1). Taxonomy (NCBI): domain Eukaryota; kingdom Metazoa; phylum Arthropoda; class Insecta; order Coleoptera; family Chrysomelidae; genus Diabrotica; species Diabrotica virgifera. The sequence goes on along the minus strand of NC_065445.1, from coordinate 110,859,565 downwards.
ATATTAAAAATATTACTCTACATCCCACTAGATTGAAAACAATGGGCGCCTTCTCTTGTTACACCTCCGAGGCTTCTAAAATTTGCAAGCCATAACGGATGCTGAGACTAAAGAAGATGAGGGAATTTTACAATTTATAAATCACGTCCCATCTGCTCAGCGCGGTAAGTTCCAAGTAGTTTTTTCGATTTCCTGCCATTATTTTCAATTCCTCGAGTGATTTTTGCTTAACTTTTCCCGCCTATACTACTTTCTGTATCCAGTTTTTTCTCTTGGTCTGCCTCTTGTAATTTCTTGTAATTATATTGGGTTGCATCACCATCAAAATAATGCCCATACCAGTTCATTTGTCTCTTTGCTATTTTATTCATTATTGGTTCTTGCTGGCCATTCTCCTAATAGTCATGTTCCTTAATCTATCCCATTTTGTCTATCCAACTTTCCCTCTTAGGTTAGGTTAGGTCCATTGCATTTATCCTACTCTTATGTTTTTCCAGAATTGTCCAGTTTTCTGTTGCATAGAGCACAGTCGATATAACATTGTGTTATATACAGTATGATGCAAATGTTTGGAATAAATTCGTTATTTCGTAAGCCAGCGATTTTAAGGAAAAATCCTGCAACAGGTCGATTTTGTGACATTTTAGTGACGTCATCCATCTGGGCGTGATGACGTAATCGATGATTTTTTTAAATCATAATAGGAGTCGTGTGCTAGCTCATTTGAAAGGTTACTAAATTTTCTATTCAGTACCTAATATAAAATTTAACATAATTATTTATACAGGGTGCCCAAGAATTTTTTTTTTAATCAAATTAATTGACACAAAAAAAGAAGAACGTATGTCATTTGTTTAAATCAAAATATATTCTACTGCTGCCAGAAAACAGAATAAAATGTTTTTTGATAAGTAAACATTGCTTTTTGCTCAATTTAGATGTTTAAGCTGCCACCCATCTGCCTCTTGACAGTTTGAACATTTAATTTAAGCGAAAAACAATGTTTATTTGTGAAATAAACATTTTTTTTCTGTTTTATGAAAGCAGTAGAATGTATTTTTTTAATTAAATAAATTACATACATTCTTCTTTTTGTGTCTTAATTCAAAATAATTTTTCTTAGACACCCTGTACAAATAATATATCAACGCTTATATTAATGAATAGAGAATTGAGTACCCTTTCAAATGAGCTACCACACGACCCCTATACTCATTTAAAAAAATCATCGATTACATCATCACGCTCAGATGGATGACGTCACAAGTATGATATATATGTCAAAAAATCATAATTCAAAAATAAAAATCGAACAGCCACAAGATTTTTTCTTAAAGTTGCTGTCTTACAAAATAATGAATTTGTTCCAAACATTTGCCCATATTGTATGTTCATCTTTGTCTCTCTTGTAAGTTCTCTTTTTCCCAATATTGGGGCTAATGCATAGTATAACTTGTTTGATTTTTTTGCTCTATTTGTTATTTCCTAGTCTATTTTTCTGTCGTTACTAATTATACTTCACAGGTATTCGTAAGTTATATGCTTCTTTTCATGAGCATTTTTCAGTGTGCGTCACAAATGATAGAAAAAAAGGTAAGTCAGTGATAAAATACATTTTAGTGACATGATATTTTAGTTAAATCTGACAGTTGTCAAATTTTATTTGCAATTTGGAAATCAATTGTGTTTATTGCATTTATAAAATGGTATTTTCTTTTGATTTGTATAGTCTTTTAAATTGTTCATATTATATTCGTAGATATATTATATAATTCGCAAATTATTTTATTTTCGATTATGGCGCCATCTATTGACAACTAGAATAAATGTTATAAATGTCACCGACGAAATGTAATCACCGACTTGCGTTTTTTTCTGTCACATACAATTTAATGCGTTAGAAGGAAATCGAAAAACTGTGACGCACTGAAAGATCCTCATGAGAAAAAGCATAACTATTTACAGTTATGAGCTTTTACATTTTATCTTTATTTCATTATCTTCTTTGCCGTTCTTTATCATTACCTTACTTTATTTCCATTTTTAGTTATTATATTTGCTCTATCCATATATCCACTAGTTTCTGCATTTTATTCTCGGAATCTACTATTATGACTTTGTCGTCTACATACATTAATGATTTTATTGTAATCCTATTGTATCCTATTATTGTCTGTAAGTTGATTGGTTCCTAGTCTAGTATTTCTTATCAAATCATTTATTACTACTATAATGGAAAAGGGCTGAGATTATCTCCTTGTTTAATACCTTACTTCCAATTAAATTCTTCGGATCTTTCCCCTGTTATTTATACCCTTCCTTTTACCTTTTTGTAAGTATTTTCTATAATTTTTATCGATGTATCATCTGGTACATTTATTTTCGTCAAGCATTCCCCTATAATTTGTCTGTCTATAGTGTCAAACGCTGCTCTTAAGTCTATGAATAAGAAAATAATACTACCAGTTTTCCCCCCATGTCTATACTTCTTTCAACTAGGTTCCTAATGATATATATGTTGCCATTTGTCTGTCTTCTTGGTATAAATGCTGCTTGTTTTCCCAATTCCATTTCCACTTCTTGTCTTAGTCGCTTCTCTATGAATGATGGCACGATGATGTTGTTCTGCCAATCTTTAGGGATTCATTGTTTTTTCTACACCTCTTTATATATTTTCCATAGCCAGTGTATTCCTTCTTCTCCCATGTATTTTACCATTTCCGGTTCAATTTCATCATCTCCACCTGCCTTTGATGTGTTTGATGCTTGATAATCCTTCTAATTAATTACTTCTTCTCTCTACTTATTTGCTATATCTCTGTGTTTTCTTCATCTTCAAGTCATAAAATCTATGCTTAGAGATGGCACTCTTTACTGTTTACTGTTTTTTGACCTTAATTTGTTAATAACTAAGTGAAGTCCAAAAAATAGATTGCAGGAAACATATTGGTTTATTATGTTATACTTAGAGGTCCATATTACTCAAAACAACGGTTGTTTGCCTGGCCCAGTCAGTGTCACAAACAGATTACTTTTTTTGCTTAGTTCCATGTTCCCTGGACTATATATGTTGTAATTTCAATATTAAGAACTAATTTGGATATTTAATTATTCCGTGATAAATTATAGTACAGCCTTAAATCCTTATATACGAAAAAAAGCAAAGAAGTGATTAATAAATATGGTACACAAAATAGTATCAACCCCTCCCATTATTTAGATAATTATTCAACATTGAACATTTTAATGATGTTAGTTGAACTATGCATGATTGTTGCCTTTATTTGTTATTATTATGCTATGATTATTATTACATTGTTGCAATAATAGCCATGGCATTCCACAATGCCAGTTAATATTTAGGTACAAGGATTATAGTAAGGAAGGCAAGTATGCTAAATTTGCAGCTACTCGAGACTTATGGGGAATTATTGGGTTGTGAAGATTAGGTCATAAAACCAAAATGAGTAAGTTTTCCATTTTAGTGGGGACTTTCCATTTTTAATTTAATTTTCCATTTCCAACAATCGTTTTTTCTGATTATAGTGCCATCTATCCATAATATGAAAAAATGTCTCGAATAAAAGTTACTTATTTTTATGTAAGGAATCCAAATCTGCAATAAAAAATGGGGGCTCCTATTTAAGATTTTAAAGTAACCCCTTACCCCAACTCCGTGAATGGTCGTGTTTGATGTCATTCGATAGATTTTTAAAAAATATTGAACACATATTTTTTAGTTTTTTGATCTGATGTTAATTTTGCGAAATATTCACTGTTCTTTTGTGAAACTTTATGACTCATCCATTTCCTTATGCGCCGCTCAAATCATCATATTTTTAAAACATAGACTGTTCTGCATGTAACTTTACCTTAATCTGACGATTTTGAGTTTTTCTAAGGATAAATTTTTTGGGCCCCCTTCGAACTCCTCTGTATTAAGAGTCCATATATGGTAGGGGCATGATACTATGACAGGAAGATATGCACACTTGCAATTCTAAATTCAATCGACTGGCGCATGACGTCACTGCGAGACTAAACTAGGGAACTTGTGTGTATCTTATTTTGACGATGAATCATATGGCAACGCTGTTTCATTATTATAAATGGATAACATGAAACTTGAACTGTAACGGTGAGTGGCCCTTGATGCCAAATGTTGCACTAAGAATGCATAACTAGTTACTTTATGTGAATACGTGGTTTGAAAATGCATAATTAATTTGTAAAATTAATTATAGAAATATATGAATCTACGATTTGATTGTGTACATTAGAAATAAAATAAATAAAGATATAAGACATAAATTAAATATTATACAAAGCCGGTAAAACGTAAATAATTTGAAAAATAAACGAAAAGCGTGTCATACTTGAGACTTTATGAATGTTATTTATTATTATTTATTTATTTACGATATTATTTGACAATTTTTATGATTTTTCTCTTGCGGATATTATAATTTTAACATTTTTATTTAGCATCCTTATTTTAAAATACATTTTACATCTAAAAAAAAGTAATTTTACGTTGTCACTGAGATTTACTTGTTTTGCGGCTTCTAATAGGTTTTTCAGATAATGTTTAGTAATTTTTAATGTACTGCGATTATAAGTACGAAAAATATGTTCCAGTTCACTACATTTAGTTACAAATTCCAGGGTTGACCACCCTCAGAAACGTGGTTTACCCAAGTAAACGATTTATCGTTAGCATCCGGAATCCCATCGTCTTAACGTTCCTACAGCTGGAAGGTTGTAGCCTCTTTTTCTTAATTAACGATAGGACCTTGCCCCTGCAGCGTGCAAATTTTGCAGCTTTGCAGCGTTGCTGAAGCAATTATCTTCAATTGACCACTTAATCTGTTTTTAGTTTTTAATTTTTTTAACTGCCTTTAGTAAAAATTCTTTGTGTACTTTTTCCTCCTTCTCTCTACTAAGAAGTTCCTTCAATTTTTATTTTCAGTTTGCAAATTCTTTATTTGTTCCATGGCTTTTTTGACTATGTTGTTTTCACTTAAATTAAATAATTTTTAAGTAGATCATAACAAATATGTATTATGTAAATGTGTGGATTTTAAAAATAGGTTTTGTCTCTTACATTTCAGTTTGAGTAGCGATATCGTTAAATTTTGTGTCGCAAGTTTTTTCTACTGCTTTTGTTTTGCAATCTGATCTAACACATTTGACATTTCAGGTTGTAGTTCATTTGTGTTTTCTCTTCAATAAAAGTTAAATATATAAAGAACACATTCCATTACCATATTCGTAGTAAAAAATACATCCAAAATGAGTTATTTATGGAGCTATCAAAAATAAAGTGTTACTTCGAATTCAGAGTTCTATTGAAATGGACATTAGTATCTATAGAAACAGTTTGTCTGTCATTAAATTGTGTATAAAATCAAAATACTCACATGTTTTTAATACATTTCTTATCTCTATTCTTCTTTGGCGTGTATTTTCAATCGATGTTTTAGCACTTCGGGTCTTTATTAAATGAAGAGAAGGTATTGCATCAGTTCTTAACTTCCACTTGTCAGGTAATCCCAATAGTGTTTCTTTTAAACAATAGTCAGCTTCTGTAAAATGTTCTCGCGGTATCTACATTAAATTTGTCTCACTGAAAACTGAAAACACTTGGAGACCCACACTTTACGTATGTGTTTGTCTCTAGGAAACACGAAAGAACGACACTTCAAAAAAGTTTTACTTTTTTTATTGTTATTGTTTAAACAACCCACCACTGCACAATACACGGTAAACAAAAATTAGTCTTCTTTATAAAGTAGGTACAGATAGCTGAGAGCAACTTGCATTAGATAAACAAATTAGGTGATACATATTATTAACACAGTAAACTGAACGTTTTCACCAAAAAATTTATATGACTATATAATATAAAAGTTTTTACTACATAAACGAATAAACAAAAATCTCATTCAATACGTTTTGAAGCAACACGTGAGAGATATTCAACTTGGCAGAGAAGAATTCAACTTGGCGCCAGGAAAGTTGTCTCTGGTTTACGTCACAGTGAGCGATAGTGATGCAAGACCATCATGCGCGTTGATTTATCTTCTTGTCATAGTATCATGTGGTAGGGGTACATTTATAGGGTACAAGGTTTCTCCCCATGTGATTTTCTGATGTGTTTGAGTAACTGCAAAAATCCCTGTTTTGGGCTCCCCTACCATTATATATTTTCATTCACCATTTCAAAGCAAATTTAAATTTTGGATGCAGAAAATATTTTTTACAAAATGAATAATTAAAAGGAAATTTCATATTATTAGTAGGTAAGTGGGATTTCCCAAATAGACTACTTCATGATAAGGAAAGAAGACATACGTGAATGCAAGGACTGCAAGGTAATAGTTAGTGAGACAGTAAGCCAACAACATAAGCTGCTTGTTCTGGACATCGAAGTAAAAAGCGAAACTAAACAAAAATATCGGGGAGGACCACAAAAAATCAAGTGGTGGCTGCTGAAAGATGAGAAAGAAGGTCTATTCAGGAGAAGAATAGTAGAAAAAATATGTTGGAACATGAAAGGAAGCCCTAATACAATTTGGAGAAAAATGGCCAGTAGTATTAGAGAGACTGCTATTGAAATACTTGGAAAAACGTCAGGAAAAAAGTTTGAAGATAAAGAGACTTGGTGGTGGTCAAACGAAGTACAAGGAAAAATAAAAGAGAAGAGAAAATTGTATAAAAAGTGGCAAGAAACCAGATCTGATACAGATCTTCAAAACTGTATGGTGGCGAAAAAGGAAGCGAAAGTAGCAGTAGTAAAAGCCAAAGCAGAAGCATATTCAAACCTATACGATCAACTTGATATCAGGGAAGGCGAAACGAAGATATATAAAATAGCCAAACAGAGAGCAAAGAAAGCAAAAGATTTTAATCAGATTAGATGTATCCGAGATGAAAATAATAAAATACTAGTTCACGAAAGGGATGTCAAAAAGAGATGGAGAAAGTACTTTGACAGCTTATTAAATGAAGAATTTGACAGACAGCCTGTAGAGTCAACGGAGACAGTAGCAGCAATGGTCACCAAAATAACTAACGAGGAAGTGGCTCAACCGCTTCAAAAAATAAAGAAAGGAAAAGCGGTAGGACCAGATGATATTCCTGGGGAAGTATGGAGAGAATTGGGAGAGACAGGAACAAGGTGGCTAGCAGGTCTATTTAATAGAATTATGGAAGTCGGACAAATGCCAGACGAATGGAGAAGCAGTATACAGGTACCTGTTTACAAAAACAAGGGAGATATACAACAATGTACAAACTACAGGGCTATAAAACTGCTTAGCCACACCATGAAAATATGGGAAAGAGTAATTGATAGACGGATACGTGAAGAGACCGAAATATCCGAGAATCAATTTGGCTTTATGCAGGGTAGATCAACAACAGATGCAATTTTCATTATAAGGCAGTTGATGGAAAAATACAGGAGTAAAGAGACAAACGCTCATATGGTATTCATTGATCTTGAGAAAGCATATGATAGAGTTCCTCGAGAGATTCTGTGGTGGGCACTCAATAAGAAAGGAGTCCCTGGTGAATATGTAAAGATTGTGAGGGATATGTATGAGGGAGTAATGACTAGTGTTACGACACATGTGGGAGAGACTGATAAATTTCATGTGAAAGTAGGATTGCACCAAGGCTCTGTGCTTAGTCCGTATTTATTCTCATTAGTTTTGGACCAGATAACAGCGAAACTACAGGGTAACATTCCATGGTGCTTAATGTATGCTGATGATGTCGTGTTAGTAGGAAATAGTGAAAGAGACTTAGAACAAAAACTGGAATAGTGGAGAAAAGCTCTGGAGGAAATAGGTTTAAAACTTAGTAGGACAAAAACAGAGTATTTGGAATGTTCATTCAAAGATGGAGCTACTACAAATAAAATGGTATCTTTGGATGGTGAAATGATTGTGAAAAGCAATAGTTTTAAGTACCTAGGATCGGTATTACAGAGTAATGGAGAAATAGATGGAGGTGCATGCAGTAGAATTAGGGCTGGATGGATGAAGTGGAAAGAAGCGAGTGGTGTGTTGTGTGACAGAAAAATTCCAATGAAGCTGAAGGGAAAATTCTATAAAACAGCCATAAGACCGGCTATGATGTACGGAACTGAATGTTGGGCAGTGAAAAAGAAAGAGGAACAACGAATGCATGTGGCGGAAATGAGAATGCTTAGATGGATGAGTGGAGTGACAAAGAAGGATAAAATTAGAAATGAGTACATTAGGGGAAGTCTAGGTGTGGCACCAATTGATGCCAAAATGAGAGAGCATAGGTTAAGATGGTTTGGTCATGTTCAACATCGAGACGTTAATCACCCAATACGAAGAATAGCTGAAGTGCAGATTCCTGGAAGGAGTAGGAGAGGAAGACCAAAGAAGACCTGGGGGGAGACGATAAGGCAGGACATGTTGGTAAAGGGGATTAACATTGATATGTCCCAAGATAGAATTGTGTGGAGAAATGCAATTAGGGAAGCCGACCCCGCATAGGGATAAGGCAAAGAGAATGATGATGAGTAAGTGGGATTTGCAGTGTGTCTTAATTAGTGATGTAAGAAGAGAATATTCTCAAGAGAATATTCTCGTTTTCGAGAATATTCCCTTGAATATTCTCGTTGCTTCGTCCTTAATCGTGTCAAGACGATACATAAAAAAGAAAAATGAAAAACGGAAAATGTGGATAGGGCTTTTCTAAGTAAACGTGAAACAATGAGTAATTTAACTATGGAAATAATGCTATAGTATTTTTACTACAAAAACGTTATTACGTAGGTCAAAATTTTTGACGTAAGAGAACTGTCAAAACATTAGAATGTGACTTTTCATTATTGCCATGATTATTATAAACATGGCAATAATGAAAAGTCACATTCTAATGTTTTGACAGTTCTCTTGCGTCAAAAATTTTGACCTACGTAATAACGTTTTTGTAGTAAAAATACTATAGACAATTATTTGTGTATGTTTTGACAAAACCAAATTAAATTACAACAGAGTATAGGAAATAAAGAGGAAATACAGAGCAACATGCAAAATTTTCCACAGCAGTTTGACTTTATCGGCAACACATCAGGCACTGCAATAGTTTTCAAATACCAGTAAGATTTTGGCCACATGGTTCAGCCAAACGGCGATATTTTCATTAGATGGCTGTAATGTTGCCAGAAACATACCAAATATATATTTTCGGAAACATATTGCTTCAAAAACTAGCCCGTCTAAATGCCCCTTTACACCTTCTCATCAGTAATTGAAATGCAGAATGTAGATGACCATGATGAGATAATGATAGAAATATATTCTGAACCTGAGGCCTCATGTTTTTCTGATTAAATCATCACATCCATTACTTGCATTATTTGTTGTTAAGAAGAAACCTTCATTTTTTTATTAAATAAATTTTGTGTTCTCTGTTGTTTTTGTATTTTGTTTATATATAAAGAACACTGTTGTTTAGTCTCATAATTTTGTATATAATTTCATGATTTTTAAGACCCTATTTCATCTTCAACAATATCCCTAAGTGCGTCGTAGGGTTCATTCTCAGAAAATTCTCCATATCGAGAATATTCTCTGATTTTTCATTCTCGAGAATTTTCCAACACTAGTCTTAATATCATTATCACAAAATATTTTCTATTATGATATAAACAGTTTACAGTTTGGATAAGGTAAGTATTTTAACCCTTGTAAGCCAGTGCAGGGTACAACTGCACCCAGGCCATTTTCTCACTTATGTTTTTTAATATATTTTTTATTTTTGTCCATTTTTTATTTGCATTAAATTCACCCATTTCACCTATTAGTTTTAAAACCCATTTTGCGGGGTGCACCCCGCACCATCATTAAAATTTTCCATATTATTTTAAAATTTATAAATTCTTAAGTGCGTTCTAGAGAGAATTATGTTAAATTTTATGTCTTTTGTTTGAAACAGTAGTGTTAGCTTGGTAATAAAATCCGCATCTTTTACTAGAGTCGGTGTAGCTTCTTCTTGTGTAGGAGGATTTATCACTGTCGGAAGCTTTTGTCAGTAACTATTTCAATCGAATCCGCCAATACATATGTAAGAATTATTTGTTTTGGTGGATCCAGTTTATTTTTCAGTTTCTTCCTAAGTCTCGTTGAGTGTACTAAATTGGTTTGTGCAAGTAACACTTTAAATTTTTTTATTATCAAGAGATGGCTTGTTCATCTAAATTTCACGATTCTCAATTTTTAGACAAAATGACAACAATACACAACAGTATTTTGTTAATTAACAGCATGTGAATATTTTCTGTTTAAATATTTGCATTCAGGAGAGCAAAAACAAGATGTTATGTGAACTCTTCATTTTTTTCCTGCAATTTCCTTATCTAAGTTAACCAAATTCGTGTTGATTATGTGTGTAGCTATTTAATGCTGTTATTTATTTTTAATTATTGACATTGCTTTACAATGAAATTCACCCTTAAAATATGATAAGGCGCTACTGCTAAAGCAGCCATAGTAAAAATTCGAGGCTTAGTGCGTAATCAACCTGCCATATCACAGGTTATGGCACTAGGACCAAACTGCCTTGTGGTGCGCTTTCTAATGCTGGGAGAGCCCGGATATGATAATAACGACACAGGTGCTCTATGCAGATTACTAAAGGAACCGTTAAGCCAAAAACCAGATTTTCCATTTTTTAGGTTTATGGCACTCAGGTACGATATGCTCGGTTTTATAGTAATTTCTAGCAGCTAGCCGTTGGTAAAAACCAACATAGCAAAAAATAATTACGAAATTTCCTAGACAGTTGGAACTGGTATCAGCAAACCGAGTATAAAAATGAATTGCATGTTCTTTCTTATTCTGTGATATAATCCAATTATTCAAAGGATGCAACTTTCATACACAATGTAGTAACCAGTGACCAGAAATTTTTTTGGGGGAGTTAGTCATGGATCTTGAGGGCGATTTAATTACTTTTCTCTGATGCAAGGTCACTTAGTCTTACCAACCCTAGGATAAGAGGGTTTTCAATTATTTTTTTGGTGGGGCTAAAATTTTTTTTTGAAGGCTCAGTTTTTCTTTTTTTAGGATTAATAAATTGATATTTATTTTCATCTAGGGGGGGAGGTCATGACCCTCTTGACACCCCCTTGTATCCGCCACTGGTAGTGACAAAATACAATTGGCGTATTTGATATTATAACCATCACAGAAAAGTAAGAAAATATGGAGTAATAAAAAAAGTATTTCAATACGTTATTGTGAGTCAGAATTCTATAAGACAATGAATACTAAAAGAAGAGAGATAGGTACTCACAGATCGCATTTCTGTAGTAAAATTTTTAACACTAACAACATAGCTTTAGCAAGTCAAAACAAGGTAAATAAAAATGTGACAATTAGGCCATAAACTCCAAACGTAGACGTAGAAAAATAATTGATAATAAATTCAGTCTTAAGTTTTGTTTTTCAGCATTCTATGGCATCCATGGATAAATAGTTATTCAAATGAAAATCAGCTTATGATCTTCTATGTTTTAAAGTTGGCATTCTATGTTATTTCTTATCTTTAAAGTGAAATATTGGCAATCCTTATGGGATTGGTACTCACCAGAGGAACTACAGATGTTCGGATACAATTAGTGTCTCTTTGTAAAGACAATGAAGTCGACTTTACTAAGTAACAAGACATTTACTCAACACTCGCACACACACTACACATTAGACTAGCTGATTGCGAAACATAGTACCATGTCAATGGCCATGAGTTCTCAAGACATTAAGCTAAATAAAAAAAAATTATCACAAACTATGAAAAAACTCAACACCAACAATACATTTTTGTTTTCACTTTCATTCTTAATGTATGCTTTGATAAAAGCAGTAAGTAAATATTGTAACTGGTAACTTAACCGTTCAATAAATAATTCAACTGTAATCAATATAGAACACTAAATGAGTTGGGTATAAGTTTATTTATACATCTCACATTTGAAATTACACCAATGAGCCAATAAGAAACCTTAGTAGGTATCATATTCAAAATTGAATAAGTACTACATGCTACATGACACATCACATAAAATTATAAGTAAACTTTGGTAACACTCAATTAAATCATTGTTACTCCGCAAAAAATAGGAAAAATGACCAGGACAATAATTCAATAACTACTCCCATACAATTAACTTAAAAAATATTTTAAGGTTACTTCCAAGAATTTTTCTAAAATATTATAATTTAATTAGGCTTATTATCATCAGATTTGGTAATGTTTAGTTTAAAAATATAAAAATATGATTAAAAATTTAAAACATCTAAAAATAAATTTTGAAATTATAGAATCATCATCATGGGAAAAACCATATTTGGATAAATAAATCATAATATATAAAAGTACTTACAAAATGAGATCTAGGAAAAGACATCTTCAAAAGTCAATTCAATTTCACAAAGTAAAAGAGTAAAAATGTTCAATTTCAATCTGACTATTTTCGCTACAGAATCATCTGGAAGGTTCCTAAATATAACAGTTTACACAATGCTCTGGAATAACCACACACCGTCTAAAAATATTTTCCATCCAAGTTCAAGTTAAAATTGCACAGCATTATGAAAGTATGTCTTTACTTATTTCATCTAACTGAGGAACAAGATTTAATGAAAACATTACAAAAACAGCAAAAATGTTTTGAATAAAACTGGTTTCATTTTGGAAGAATTCACCTTAAGTTACGTAATATCGAAAAAAACATCTAAAGCCTTATTAAAATATTTAAAAAATAAAAAAAACTAAAATACTAACCCACTTTTTTCACTTAAGAAACAAGACATATCAACCGACAACTGACAGTTGACAGTTGACCGTGACAGTGAATTTGCACTCTTGTGCAAATTTTCTTCTCTTCGATATGTTTCAATTTCACTTGATCTATACATCCCTATACACTATATGTACTGCATTTTTAACCGCTGTGTCTAGGTACACGCTAACGTGTACGCAAGTAAAAAAGTTAGGTACACGCTTAAACGTCATCAAGTCAATGACGTCATTATTTAGCGTGTACTTATGACTGGGTTTTTGGTACACGCTAATTTGAGCCGTGTATATGCTGTGGTATTAAGTATCTGTAAGTATCGCGAGTGTCCGGAGTGTGGTTAGAATTTGTCTAATCGCGTTACGTTTACACTTTAATATTGATTTGTAAAGAGTTTTTTTTTATTAACTGTGGAGTGTGGACAATTATGTAGTTCTTTTAATGAGTTTAACAACATTCTAAAACAGTATGAAAAAGATAAGGGACAAAAATTCGTGATTAAGGGTAGCAGAAGTAATAAGATAAAATATACGGGGCGATTGATTAGTGTGATAAAGCTCAGTAGATCCGCTCTAGTAATAGATAACAATAAATGTTAATAACAAAAATTGTATCAAACTTTGAGCTTCATATTACAAACTTAGAATGTTACAGGGTGTTCGATAATATAGAGGCAGACCAAACTTATGTTTTTTAAATGGAACACCCTATTATATTTTATTTTACGTTCGAAATCTGCTTAACTTCCATATCACAAAAATATAAAGGTTTATTATGTTATACAGGGTATTTACAAAGTTATAACCAATTTACTATGAAAATCGTAACAAGTTCAACTCCCTGTATAAATAAAAATAAACACCACAGCAAAAATAAACACCAATATAAACTGGTATAATTAAAAGTTACGTATAAAAATTATTTCAACAGTATTTTGTATATATCATGTTAACTAATATTTATTTTGCTAACCTAAATATATACTTTTATATACCTACACATTGTTTTATTACAGTTAAGTTTGAAACATCTGAATAGCTTTGCTTCCCTGCCCCTTTCCTTAATAAAAATATTTTCTATCAAACAAACGCTAATAAAACATATCAAAATAGCGTGTACCAAAATATAAAGTCACTGCGCACGCTAAATATTGACGTCACTGGCTTGATGAAGTTTAATTCGCGTGTACCTAACTTTTTTATTTGCGTACACGTTAGCGTGTACCTAGACACAGCGATTTTTAACATCCAAAAAATATACATCCAAAAAACCAACTGCATTTTTAACTTATAACCACTTAAATGTCTGATAAATTATTTAAAATACTTTATTAGAATACAAGGTTTGAAACGATATAAATTACTATCTATCTTAAACAATAGATTAATATATCTGAAGATAAGTTGTGCATAACCAATTACACTTGGATCTACAGGTCGAGCGCGTCTCGTAAATTGCACAGCTTCGCGCAATCGTACTAACTGTGTCAGGTGAGGTGTTCGACCAGCAGGCGCATCTGTAAAAATTACGAGCCGTTAAATACCGCTATGAATTCCACGATTTTATTGGTTAGAACTACCCACGTGATATCTGTGTTCGTATTGGTCAGAGAATTAAGCAATAAAGACAAATAATGACAATCAGCTGTTAGACATCATTATGTGATGGAATTTTTATTTTGATGTAAATAAATATTATTACTGATAATTTGTATAAGCAAAATTATTGTACTGCACCTACAGTGACTCACAGCTTCAATTCTGAAATGATACAGTCGTTACTCAATAAAACTAGCTTGTGTCAGTGACCCAATATAAGAAAAAAAAATTACATACTGACAGTAAGTTACTAACTATAAGTCCTCTAAAATAGCAAAGCTATGTTTTGGGTTTCAAATATACCATACTTAAATAACAATAGTTCTTTAATTATTTTGTGTATGATTTTGATATCAGCTAAAATGATGTAAACTTTTAAAGGAGAATATTAATAAAGAAAACAAAACTCCTTGTTGCTTATTTCTTTGGCTGATAAAAGATTTATTTCTTGCAGTTCAGCTATGTAGGTAGATTATTCTTTTGTAATATTCGTTTAATTGTTTTAGGGTTACCTATTTTTCCAAACTGTGTTTCCACCTCATCTCTCAATTTTGGTGCACTTTTTTGGGATTATTTGCTATTTCTCTGACAATACATCTTAGCTATTAGGACTTTGCAGACGACTGCTCTGAAAAGTTCATTTGATGTTCATCCGTACCATTCTCTCAAGTTGCGCAGCCAAGATATTCATCTCCCTATGCTTCTTTTTCCTTGAATCTTTCCCTGCATAATGAGTTGGAGCAAGTTGTTTTGGCCCATACATGGCAACATTTTTCATACGAATTTCTAGTTACATACAATCTATCTTTTTATGTCATAAGGCCAAACCCAGTTATACCAGGAAATTGGCTCAGGCCATAGCATTATTCTCTACATATAAAAACTTAGGAAAGTGTGTCCTTTTAGGTGACACAATAGATCGAACACAACGAGCCATGTGTATCTTTTTTAGTACACAGTGTTGAGGACAGTGTATATCTAAAAGGATACACTGGCGCTGAGGGTGTTAATTATTGCATATTTGAAACCCAAAACATAGCTTATGCTATTTTAGAAGACTCATACTAACTTACCTACCTTCAGTATGTAAGTTTTTTCTAATAAATATTGAGCGACTGACACAAGCTAGCTTTATTGAGTAGTGACTGCATCATTTAAGCTGTGAGCCCCTGTATATGTTTATCAGTCATGGCCTAGCTACACGTTAAAATTGTTTCGTTATCATTCCCTGCGTTGCTTTCTTCAGCGTGCACACTGATTTTTGTACAGCAGCTTTTGTAGCCAATAGTTACTCTTGTTTGTTTTCTAGATTTTTCCTAATCAGGACTTGATTTCTTTTTGGTTTGTTACTAACTCCCTTCTACAATAGAGAGTTTGGGGCTTATTATTCGCTAAAGTGTTGGAATGCTTGTGGGTTTTGATATATGTACCTACTACCACAACTCTCAATACAAACTTTGATCAAACTGATAGTGTGACGACTAGATTTTTATAATTTGAACAAACTGCAGTTGTGACGGCACTTCCTGAGTTTGCTCAAACTGTTTGATCAAATTATTTGATAGTGAAACCACGACTTTAAGGATTTAAGTAACATCAATTTAATTTGCAATAAAAAAGATCATGAAGATTTGACAATGCTTGTAAATACATACACCCGATTTAGATAATTTAAGTGACAGCAATGTTTAGATTGTTTTGTCAAATATACACATGCAACAAAAAATTTAATAAAAATTTGCATAAAAAAATTGAAGTATTTTAAAGGTTTCAATATGTAAAAACATTGAACCACAGAAACGGTTTTTCTCCACAAAGGAACAAAAATCGTAGCAACATATTAATAAGTGATACGTTTAAAAATCCAAATGTAAATGAAATTTCAGACTTTTTAAAAGGACACTAGACACAACATGCCCTATACTTCACAAAATGCCGAAGAAAATCATAATTATTATATAATATAACATATAATTTCCCCTAAATTACTTTTCCCCATATCCAGTACCTATATTAACTTTTATGTAAATTATCTCTTTTTAATTTTCATGCATTTATAATTTAATTTATAAGATATATTCTAGTACTGCCGTGTTTGTATTGAACAACTGAAATAAATTAAAAGAATATTATAACTATACAATAATTGTTTATATTTTTTATGAGATAAAAAGAAATATTTTATGAGACTAGGTAGAGTCTAGAAAGAAGACTAGTAGAAACGAATAAATAGTGTTTTTTAATCAATACCGTTTTTCAATATACATATTGATTTTCTACCACACTTTTATTTCTATCATAAAAATTGTCAAAGATAAACAAGAAATTAATATTTATCCATCATCCTCAGTCAGCTGACTTGTTTTCTTGAAACGACACTTTGCATACAATATTGGTATTTAAATATCCCGCTCTGTCATTCTTAATCATTTGACCAATACGAACACAGATATCACGTGGGTAGTTCTAACCAATGAAATCTTGGAATTCATAGCGGTATTTAACGCTTCGTGTAAAAATTGTGGGGGTATGCTGTGGTAAGTAAAAATATTAGTACATTTGGACGTTGAGAGGTGACTCCAATTTTTTTTGCAGAAATTGCTTGAAAATAAATCAAATAATAATAATTGAGTTATCCTCCCTCTCACAAAGGTCCGGAACATTGTTTAAATAATCAAAATGTCAAAAAATTAAGGAAAAATTCGATATTTTTCTTCGTTTTTTGATTATAACTTTAAAAGTATTCATTTCCGAGAAAAGTTGTACTGACATAAAAGTTGCGTAGTTAAATTTCCTACAATATAGAATTAGTTAATAATTTATAAAATAGTCACCTTGTTGCAAAATAGCAATAATTGCGAAAAAAACCATACAAAAACAAGTATTAGCATTTTACATTTTTCAACCATTAATACTACAGTTAGGACCTTCATATTTCACCCAGAAAAACTTTATGATACAGCAAAACAATACTGTAAATTTCATTAAGATCGGTTTAACAGATTGTGCAAAATAAATTTTGCAATCCAGCTTTCGTAAAAAAATTCATTTTTTCAAAATGTTACAGGACTGAAAATAAAGCAGATAGCAAGTTGAAATTTTTTTGCGTATAGAAGTCTACTGTACCTTTCACTTGCAATTTTGCAAAATTAAAATCAATTAACACCACGGCGTCAGGAATTTTTTTAAATAAACATTAATTATTGTTGCTACGCGCAGGACAGCGGATAGTTTGATCTGATTGGGCATTCCAATGACCTTTGATAATGATTGATACATTTTAATTTTTATTAAATATCGATATAAATAAATAAATTTGTTTATTGCAAAATAAAAACATATACTCTATCCTTTGAAATAACACTTTTATGAGCAAAAACTTTCTTTGTTCGTATATTTTAACTTAAAAAATAAAAGTTTATTATTTTTAAACATATGCAATTGTTTAAACAATATTTCACAAACAATAATAAAATAAGTTTGATTTTTGTGGAATTAAAATATTAAAATACAACAAAATATAGAGTAAGAAAATAATATATTAGATAAAGATTGGAAGAAATTTTGATGGAAATCAACTTGTGTGAATCGAACACCGCTGTCCTGCTCGTAGTACCAAAAATTATTGTTTATTTAAAAAAATTCCTGACGCCGTGGTAATTAATCGATTTTAATTTTGCAAATTGCAAATGAAAGGTACAGTTACTTCTATAAAAAAAAATTCAACTTGCTATCTGCTTTATTTTCAGTCCTGTAACATTTTGAAAAAATAATTTTTTTTTTGCGAAAGCTGGATTGCAAAATTTATTTTGAAAAATCTATTGAACCGATCTTAAGGTGATACAGTAGCGATCAACAGGTAGCCAAAACGCGTTCCAAGATTGCGGCTGTAATTTTGAATATTTTTTCGAGATATTTGGCACACGTATTCGTAATATAATAAAGAATGGCGGTACAGAGCCGAATTTGAAAACTATATTAATATGTGGAAATTACTCTGTAATTAAATACAATATTAAAAAAACGAGCCTGTACCGCCATTAAGAAGAATAAAAAAATACACTTTCTTCAAATAAACTTTTTTATCCGATGCCTAGATTTTGTGTCATTTTGGAACTACTAATGAAATAAAAAAATTTAGTAGTTCCAAAATGACACAAAATCTAGGCATCGGATAAAAAACTTTATTTGAAGAAAGTGTATTTTTTTGTTCTTCTTAATGGAGGTACAGGCTCGTTTTTTTAATATTGTATTTAATTACAGAGTAATTTCCACATATTAATATATTTTTCAAATTGGGCTCTGTACCGCCATTCTTTATTATATTACCAATACGTGTGCCAAATATCTCGAAAAAATATTCAAAATTATAGCCGCAATCTTGGAACGCGTTTTCGCTACCTGTTGATCGCTACTGTTTCCTCGTAATGAAATTTACAGTATTGTTTTACTGTATCATAATGTTTTTCTGGATGAAATATGAAGGTCCTAAGTGTAGCATAAATGGCTGAAAAACGTAAAATGCGAATACTTGTTTTTGTATGGTTTGTTCACAATTATTGCTATTTTGCAACTAGGGTAACAATTTTTTAAATTTTTAACCAATTTTACGTTATAGGAAATTTAATTACGCAACTTTTATGTCAGTACAACTTTTCTAGGAAATGAATATTTTTAAAGTTATAATCAAAAAACGAAGAAAAACATCGAATTTTTCCTTAATTTTTGGACCTTTTGATTATTTAAACAATGTTCCGGACCTTTTTGAGAGGGAGGATAACTCAAATATTATTATTTGATTTATTTTCAAGCAATTTCTGCAAAAAAATTTGAGTCACCTCTCAACGTCCATCTCAAAACAGATGCGCCCTGGACTATGTTTGAAAATTTGAGTAACTTGATTCTGTGGTGTGAATTTCTAAAACTTTTAAGTGGTTTTTGACCGTTGAGATAAATTATTTATTTAGTGTTGTGTTGTGTTTATAATTTAAACTTTTGTTTTATTTTCAAAGTGTTCTTTTGGTTGTAGTAAATAATAACAACAATTAGGTAGGTACTTGTATTGAAAACAACATATTTTGTAATTTGAAAAAAAAAACAACATATTTGCAACATAGATAACAAAACAACATGCTTTGTTACGTATTTTAAAAAACTCTCCATCATGCATGATCCATGAGAAAAGAAAATATAAAACTAATTTCATCCTTATCGTGTCTCAGATGGCGTAGCTACTTTTGCTATAACTACTATCAACGCTTTGCTACTCTACCTTACCTGTACATACCTACATACAATTTGTATTATTTTATCAAAAAACAAGCATTTACATACTCTGCAAATTGTATATTTTGCTTTGCATTTTCATATGAAAAAACCGCGGTATTTATCTTGAACTTTTTTTGAACAAGGTGCAATACTTAGGTACATAATATTATTATTAATAAAACAAAGTATATTAAAATACAATGTTAAAAACTTTAATAATATTAGCAATATTTAAAAACTTTAATATATTATATTATAGTATACATATTATGAATCAGTAGAAACGATTATATTTAAATTTGGTAAATTCTAGACCAGAGCACGACCACACAACCCAAAACACAAATACGGTTGCGTGAAGCGTGGCTCGAAGCCGCGCAATTTACGAGACTCGCTCGATCTGTAGATCCTTGTACCAATTACAGAGAAGATTGTTATGTAACTGTCACTGTCAAAATCTTAAATAAGCCTCCTAGATATTGGGGTTCATTTATTTTTTTAAAATGTGGTTCGAAGTTTTACCAGGTTTTGGAATTATTGTGGCGGCTATGGCTCTTCCACATGTTTCTGCGTATGTTATCAACAATTTAGTTGTAGGCAATCAATACCGACGTAGTATGTACACTATTGAACAAAGGTTACAATATTTGAGGGACAGGAGACTTACTGGACATCCCTATAAAGTTCAAGGATTGGAAGCAATACCAGATGCATAAATAAACATTAGTTTAAAGTTTAGCAAGGTAATTGAAAGAAAATCCACAAGGAAAGAATTTTCCTGTAGCTGGCTGTATACCATTAACACCTTGGTTGCATTTAGAGATATTTATAAACTTACATTGAGTGTAGGAGGCATATATGTTCCGTAGTGAACCTTTGCTATAGTGTGTTAAGACACAGTCGACACAGCCAACCATTAGTGTAATATGAGGTCTATTTGTCTCGTAACGCAATCAAGGTGTTAATCACAAAATTTTTTATTGAAAATCCTTTATTAAAGCTATATAATTTTATTAAAATCACTTCAAGGACTACATCAAATTATAGAACATTTTCGATATAAACATATCAGTGCTAGTCTAGTACAGGTTAATCACATGCTGACCCACCAAAAATACTTAAATGTGTTAAATTTACATTAGAGTAGAGTAGAGTAGAGTAAATTTTTATTTGCATAAATTTTTAACATAATTGAGCAAATAACGTGACATTACTAACAATCACATATTAAAAAATGTTACTAATAATCACATATTAAAAAGATGTATTAACCCGCCATTACACGCGCTATGAGGGAATCCCTCACCATATTTGTTTATAATCAATGAAATTGTGTAAACTAATACGATAACCTTAAGCACCCAGGAATGCCTTTAGCATGGTTCATGAGAGGGTATGAAAAAGTTATAGAATATTTCAGGCGGTCTGTGTGATAGTTGAAAGAAGAGACATCCCTCTTCAAGTGAGGGAATTCTTCACTGCGCGTGCAATCACAGTGAAATCACGTTTCTATTATCTCAAAGAAACTTTTAGGTTTTTATTTAATATTTAGGTAGGTTTAATTAAAATATTATTGTTTGGATTAGGTTTGGAACAGTAGCACACCGAGCGGGGGGTTTGGGGGTTAAAATCCCACCCAGAGCATATAGAAATATATATAAAAGAAAGTAGGAAAATGTAACTTGTCTTTCACAAATAATACAAAAAACTTTCGGTACCCAAGCAAACACCCCTCCCCCCCAGAGGAAAATTCTAGGTGCGCCACTGGTTAGGAACCCATTTTTAAATTTACCTATTCTAATTGGGAAATAAGCCACAATTTGACTTGAAAAATTGATTTTATTGACGTTTCGAATTCCACCTCGGACGTCGTTATCAAAATACAAAATATTAATAGTTAAATTACATAAACGCCACAAAGAAATAGCTTCAGAACAGTTGTTAATTTTAATTTGTATTTTTAGTAAAATAAATTCGCGTAAAGGAAGTTAATTTCTTAAGTGGCTTGCTGAAATTGAAAATTAAGAAAATTTGCTTTTGATCTATATTATTTTTACTTTTGTGTTGTTAAATTATTAAAAAAATTGGTTTACGAGACTTTCTATAATATATGAGTACAACCCATTTTATATTTCTACATGTTGACATTCATTCTTCCTCGAAATAAGTCGAATTTATGTAGGTGAGGGCGACGCTCATACGCGTGCAACCACGTCACAATAGAAGACGCGTGTAATGGCGGGTTAACAATACACTAAAATATACAAACAATACAAATTACATATATGCTGATCAAGGCTGATAGGCCAGGTACTCCACCACAGTATACGGCTCAATGTTAACCAGGTGTTGAAAAACCGTTTTTTTAAAAGCTTTATAGCTTGTTTCCCGTTGAATGTCAGATTGTAGACTATTGTAAAATTTAACGCATGCATACAAAGGACTTCTCTCTGTTAGGGACAATCTGTGAAGTGGAATATTCAAATTAAGGCTTCTTGTCTTATATTCATGATTTGGTTGTAGGTGATAAAATAAAGTAAAATTTTTAAAGAGAAACATAATACATTCATATATATAGATAGCTGAGAAAGTGAGTATATTGAGTGATTTGAATCAGCCTCTACAGGATTCTCTCGCCTTTAGTCCTAGGATCACCCTGACTGCCTTTTTTTGGACTATGAAGACAGTTGAGCTATCCACCGAAGCACCCTAGAAGACTATTGCATATCGCATAAGAGAATAAGAGTTTGCATAATATACCGATAGTAAGATTCCCTGGCCTAGATAGTTTTTCAAAACTCTTAATGAGTAGCAGGCTCTATTTAGTTTTTTTGTCGCATTATTAATTATAATTCCAAACATTTGCTGAAATTGTTAGAGATATGGCCTTTAGGCATCACATGACTCCCCACACACCACGTGGGTTGCTAATCAGATGGATATGTCCTTACATTAAGGACAATGAATAGCAACTTCATCCGTAATTTAGAGTTGTCATCCATCTTCACTAATGTAAGGACAGATCCATCTAATCAGCAACTCAGGTTATGTGAGGGGAGTCACGTGGTGCCTAAGGGCCATATCTCTATTAATTTCCGTTTAGAATTATAATTAATAATGTAAATTTAACACAGTTTCATAACATTTATAGGGTTTATATTCAAGTATTTTTGGTGGCTCAGCATGTGATTAACCTGTATTAGCACTGATGATGATATTTTTATATCGAAAACGTTCTGTGATTTGATGTAACCCTTGAAGGGATTTTAATAAAATTATACACCTTTTATAAAGGATTTTAACCACACCACCATCTCTTTTTTATTTAATTTTATGTTTATTACATATTTGTTTCACTTAACAAAACCAGTAAGTAATTTATACTATTTGTATTTTGCAGGCTGAAATAAATTACAGGACTTCAGTACAGAAACATATGTAGAATATACAGGCTAGATATACAACTTTGTTTATTTCTTAATATATTTATTACTGAAACTGTTTAGGGCTTTTATTTTATTTATTACATTTAACCATTTCACTGCTACATTTTTTTGGAAGACTTGCCCAGGTGCTTACTTTCTACTGGCAATGGAAGTTTGAATGTACATGTGTGAAGGATCCGGGCCATGTGAATTGAGCACTGCCAGGCGCAGTGAAAGGGTTAATTTGAAATAGTCTATATTTGACATTACATCGTCTTTGGCTACACGAAGTAACTTTGTTGTAAGTGCCAGGACATAAAAGAATTGGTGGTAATGAGTATGCTAATAGTCTTGCTAAAGAAGAAGTTAATCCTCCTTTTATTGTTCATAGAGCCATTCTGTGAACATCATACCTCGTAGTGGATGATCTGGGCTTCATCATATTAACATTACATGCCAAGGAAACCAAAACAAATGAACCGGCTTACTGTGCAAAATACTCTCAAAATATTGAGTTATCTGTGACTGCAGGGTAATTGTTCAAGTTCAAAAATGCCAGTACCTGCGACAGGTCTTTTGGAACCTGACCAGATAATCAATGTCACTACTAAGATGATAATCTTTCAATGCTTCTTTGAAACCTAGGCCTGTTTTACTAAATGTAGAAGTAAGATATACAGAAAAGATTTGTCAGATCTCAGTGTGGAAAGGTCTAGTATACCAAATAACACCTTTAAAATCTATACCTAACTTTACTGAAAAGTTAAGTGAATCATTGACAAAGTTTGGCACATACATAGGCCCGATTTTCAAAATCAAGAAATATCTTCCCATTACCTACCTGAAACTGTTAAAATCTTTTCTACGTGAGAAATACAACCATAATAATATTCAAATAAGTCAATCGGGCCAACTGACCTGAGAAACAAAGTAATCTTGTCGCTGGAGGAGACCTCACCAAGCCAACTCCTTTCCCTATTTGTATGCGAAAATAATATGTACTTGTTACAAAATTAGAGCAGCTTCTTTGATTTTTTTCTTTTTCTCATCTGTTTCTTTCAGGACTATCATTTCGATTTTTTATTATCTTCAATTTTG
Source organism: Diabrotica virgifera virgifera (assembly GCF_917563875.1). NCBI lineage: Eukaryota > Metazoa > Arthropoda > Insecta > Coleoptera > Chrysomelidae > Diabrotica > Diabrotica virgifera. The sequence continues at coordinate 110,835,335 of NC_065445.1, read as the reverse complement.
GTAATGATAACTTTTTTATTAAGAATTTTTTTTTAAGTTTTTGATGTATTTATGGAAAACCGCTTAAAACATGCATTTTTCACGAAAAATTAAAATGTTTGATCTTCAGCAACTCAAAAAGTAAATAGGTATTGATTTATTTTAATAAGTTTATATAACAAATTTTACTTAGAATTTGTGCCTCTATCGATTTATGGGTTATTTTTAATAAAATAATTTTCACTCCAGAGAAGGGGTGGCATCCACCCCAGGGTAAAAGCGCAAGTTGGCATCATCACCCTTTTGTTTTTTGAGGTAACTTCTAACTATTCACCAATTTTCATGAAAATCGATGGAGGTGAAAACCTTCAGTGACTGTTGTACTAGTCTGGGAGTATTTTAAATTGTACATATCTAAATGTAAACAGTTTAAAATTTCGGAAGAAGGTATTTTAAGAGAACAAGTAGAATATTCTGTGAAAATTAAAAAAAAAACAATGTGGTGCTTTCATATTGTTTTATTTTTAATCTATCCCCTAATCAGCGTTCTAAATAAACTGCTTACAATAAACTTTCTCATATAAAGTACTGATGTGTATTCTCAAAATTCTTTTTCTTCCTGCTTCACTAAATTACTTTAAAATTTCACATTGGGGGCTTTTCTCCAGTATATGACCTAATATGATGTTTTCAAGTACTCCCTTGAGTAAACAGTTTAAAACAAATTGTACACTTGTAAGGCTTTTCTTCAGTGTGTATCCTTAAATGTTTTTTCAAAGATTCATCTCGACTAATGGTCTAAGAGCTAGTGAACCCTCCGACTAACGGTCGTCCTGTAAGGCTAGAAATTTTTCTAGTGATAATTCATAGCACACCAAGGCTAAAAACCATGACCTGGCAGGCATCAGCGGTGCACATGTATCTACCAGGTGAATCGAAAAGTGCAAATTTAGGGGGTAAAATAAACTTTCTCCTGTAAGGTTTAAATTAATTTAAGTATGTGTTTGAGTAAGTCATTTAGAAGAAATGTGTACAATGACAGGCGATTCTGAAGAGCATAAGACCTTGCCAGGCTAGGGGAAAGATTAGGGGTTTTTCCTAAAATTATTTTTTTTTGCATCGAACAATTTTTTTTTAAGTTGCTTGCATCATTCCAAACAGAAAAGGTCTTTAGTGATTTTTCTCTTAAGTTAATAGTTTTTGTTATATAAGCGATTGAAAATTTAGAAAATTGCGAAATCGGCCATTTTTAACCCTAAATCGGACATTTATCTAAAAATTTCAAAGTTGCCAAGGTAGCTAGATATTCTTTAGACATCGATTGATGAAATCCCAAAGAGTTTTTTGCAATGCGATATCGGAAACCCCTTTGTTTTTTAATTGCTAATGAAGCGGGCGCGACACTGTAGTATATGTGAGGACGTTTGAGTTGGCATAAATTCATTATCTCGAGAATGGGCAAATTTCAAGAGAAATCCTCAGACAGGTCGATTTTTATTTTTAAATTAGGACTTTTTGGCATATATATAATACTAGTGACGTCATCCATCTGAGCGTGATGACGTAATCGATGATTCTTTTAAATGAGAGTAGGGGTTGTGTGATAACTCATTTGAAAGATTACTTAATTCTCTATTCATTAATATAAACATTAACATAATTATTTGTACAGGGTGTACAAAAAATTTTTTTTATTAAATTAACTTTGATTAAATTTGACAAATAGAAGAAAAATTTTTTTGTACACCCTGTATAAATAATTATGTTAATGTTTATATTACTGAATAGAGAATTAAATAACCTTTCAAATGAGCTATCACACAACCCCTACTCTTATTTAAAAAAATCATCGATTACGTCATCACGCGCAGATGGATGACGTCACTAGTATTATATATATGCCAAAAAGTCATACTACTGTGCAATTATAGTACAGTAGCAATTAAAAAAACAAAGGGGTTTTCGATATTTTATTGCAAAAAACTCTTCGAGATTTCATCAATCAATGTTTAAAGAATATATACGTACCTTGGCAACATTGAAATTTTTAGATAAATGTCCGATTTAGGGTTAAAAATGGCCGATTTCGCAATTTTCAAAATTTTCAATCGCTTATATAACAAAAACTGTTAACTTAAGAGAAAAATCACTAAAGACCTTTTTTGTTTGGAATGATTCAAAAAACCTAAAAAAAATTTGTTCGATGCAAAAAGAATAATTTTAGGAAAAACCCCTAATCTTTCCCCTCGCCTGGCAAGGTCTTATGCTCTTCAGAATCGCCTGTCATTGTAAACATTTCTTCTAAATGACTTACTCAAACACATACTTAAATTTAAACCTTACAGGAGAAAGTTTATTTTACCCCCTAAATTTGCACTTTTCGATTCACCTGGTAGATACACGTGCACCGCTGATGCCTGCCAGGTCATGGTTTTTAGTCTTGGTGTGCTATTAATTATTACTAGACAAATTTATAGCCTTACAGGACGACCGTTAGTCGGAGGGTTCATTATCCCACATAACAATGATGTTCGCATCATGTTCTAAGCATATCCTGCCAACATTCGTCGAAGTATATCCTTTTTAGTATATGCGTAGTACAAGCATAGCATGTAACATAAAAAACATTCTAAATTTCATGTTCTTTGCATGTGCTTCGAAGAATATTCTTGCACCGAATATACTGAGCACATTCGTGTACGTACACGGTTCCCGGGAAGGGGGGTTATCGTGGGAGGTCTTGTCACTGGAAATTTTCCGGCGTTAACTTATTTCTTAATGATTCTTTAGTCAAAATTCACTGAGAGCGAAATCGCAGCACGTTCTTTTTTTAACTAAGCGCGAAATGCATTTTTTCTGCACAAAGCTCTACTATTCCGTAAGTATTTTACATCGTTTGAAATTCATATTGTATTTCCAATATTTTTTTTCTTTCCCAATCTATCAGAAGTAGTTTTGGGGACATTAATACATTAGCTTGAATTTTTTTCAGATTTTTCTGACTGCTCTAAGACCACTTTTTGAGGCTTTGAAAATGATTTTTTCACTTTTTTGACACTTTTAAACGCTTTTGAGATAGTGCTCTTTTTCAGGGTGTAAGTATATAAATATACTTGATTAAATTTAATGATAATATTAGTATATATATATATAAACACAAAATACAAGCTTAAATTAGGCGCCAATTTGAAAAATAAACTAATATACACTCACGGACAAAAATTTTGCATATTTTGAAATTAACGTGTGAAATAAAAAATATTGTGCTGCCCTCAGTGTCATAGAAATAGGATTTCTTTTCAGAATCCGATGTTTTAATGTTTCATATAAATGGTATAATCGGATTTAAATTTAATGTGGGCTATATGGTGGCCAATATAATTTTTAAATTGAATCTCATCAAGGTAAGTATTCACTATTCTACCGACATTAAGACCTGCGTCATGGTACACGAATTTGTTATAGAATATGGCTGGTAAATGGCAAAACATGATCTTCTAAAATGTTTTAATGTACATATCAGCTGTCATTCACCCAATCACCTCCACAAGTTCAGTATCTCCTTACCAAGAAATACCACTCCATAGCACTATGCCGCCACCACCAAAATTAACCCTCTGTATGTGGTTACATCTGGCATACCGTTCACCATATGGAAGCAATATTTACAAAACTTCGTCTATAATAGAAAGAAAATACCACAATTAGTAAGTCAATAGTCGAGTTAGTACATATTTTATATTTTAGTATTACTTATATACCCATGTATTATTGATATTATTTATAATTTAAACAAAATTATAGTAAAGTCAGAATTTGGTATTAATTTTGAGAGTAAATTAAATGTAAGACCAAATACTTACGATGTCGGGATAGTATCACGAGGTTTTTCCTGGTTTTCCCTCGTGATTTACTATGAGATCTCTAACGCGAGAATTTTAATGTCACCGTTGCATGTGGTTGTCTTTTTAAAGACAGATCACATGCTATGATTTTTTTGTGACGGATATTCTTGAGTTGGAGTTGATTTCATGTAATCGAATGAACTATCTTTCAGTAAAGTCGTCCCAGGAACGCAACTCATAAATATTGGCAATATCATTTTAAAGTCTTCTACTTTAAAATGTATCATCATATGTATCTGAATTGCCGATATAAATGAGTCAAATTAAATAAATTATTAGAAGAATTTTTTTACTAAGCAACAACATTTTTGTTTATATTAATAGTATTTTGTATTTTGACAACGGCACCCGATTTGGGCGTCGAAACGTTAATAAAAATCATTTTTTAATAATATTGTGGCTTATTTCCCATTCTAAATAGTTAAAATTGTAAAAATGCCACAAGAAAATAGCTTCAGAACAACATTAATATATTAGTAGAACCTAGGATGAGATTGGGTGATGTTGAAAACATACTTCTGAGAAATATAGCACATCCTTGGAATATTCTTCCCATATACTAAAAATATGTGCGATAGTACATTCTAAGTATATATATAGAAGGTATATAGCACTTCCTTGGAATATTCTTCCCATATACTAAAAATATGTGCCCTAGTACATTCTAAGTATGTAACTAGAAGGTATATAGCACTTCCTTGGAATATTCTTCCCATATACTAAAAATATGTGCGATAGTACATTCTAAGTATATAAATAGAAGGTTTATAGCACCTCCTTAGAATCTTCTAAAAAGTATGTTCTTGGTATATACTGAAAAGAAGTGCGGTAGTACATTCTAAGTATATACATAGAACGTTTAAGTACTGTAATGTAGTATATACTCAGTATATGCTCTGCACATTCGCAATGGTAATTACGCATATTCTAAGTATATACTTTTTCTGAAAAGTATGTTCTATGAATCTACTAAGAACATGAAATTGTTATGTGGGTAGCTCTTAGACTATAAATAGTTTAAACAAATTTCGCACTTGTAAGGCATTTCTCCGGTGTTTATTCTCAAATGACTTTTCAAAGTTATTGCTTCACTTAATCGCTTAACATGAAGAGGACTATATTTCTTACTATTTATTTCCCGACAGCATATGTCTATATCACGCACCGTTTAGCGGGGGTGGCGCCCCAAAGTTGACAAATTTTTAAAAAAGATGTTTTTAAAAAAATATATTTTTCTCTAACTGTTATGGCAATAAAGAAGAAACCCTACGACAATTTATCACAAATAAGTGGCTGATTTTTTCTTATAGGTTTCATTAAGGACAATTGCCCATTTTTTAATTACAGGATGTTACATTAAAAAAAAAACCCTTTTTATACCATCTGAACCGCTTATGCTAGGTAAAAAAACTTTCAGCGATTTCCCATGTACAAGTATTATTTACAAATTTGTATAATGCACCCCCATATTTTTCCCGGAACCACCCAAAAAAGGAGAATTAATAAAGAACATAATCAAAAATTGATTTTATGGGCCACCACTGTGGCTTTAGGTTGCAAAGAAAGTAAACTATGCATAGATCATAATGTGTAGCAGACAGTGTGTTCTTTTATTTTCCATAAGTACGTTATCAATAAAATGAATAGGTGACGAAAAAAAAAAACAAAAACTGGAGTCCGCCAAAGTATTTCTGAAGTTTACGGCGCCACTCCTTATTTGTAGAGAAAATAGTGGTCTTTAATTTTGTATAAGTTTTGTTTTAAAAGAATGCATAGGTAATGAGAAAATCGCAAAAACATGCTCGTCAAGGGATAGTGGTAGTTTCCGCAGTTTATTTTTAGGGATAGGGGTAGTTTCCGCAGGGATGTTGCAATTACCATATATATTTATGAAAAACACTACCGATGGAGCATATGACCATATGGGTCAAAAAGCAAAAAAAATGTTTTTTTCAACCCCCCATTTTATTTTATTTTATTGGCTACAGGGGTTGCACCAAGAAATCGCTTTTGATGTCCATGCATGAGTAATATGAACGTGCACAAAATGATATACGAAGCATTTTAATAAAGGGCAGGGTGTGTTGAGGATTCCAAGAAAATCACTTTCTTTATTAATTCTCCTTTCTTTTTTAAGTGGTTCCGGGGAAAAATGGGGGTGCATGGGTAATCGCTGAAAGTTTTTTTACTCTAGCATATAAGCGGTTCAGATGGTATAAAAGGGAGTTTTTTTTAATGTAACACTTTGTAATTAAAAAATGGGCAATTGCCCTTAAATGAAACCTGTACCAAAAATCAGCCACTTATTTGTGATTAATTGCCGCAGAGGGTTTCTTCTTTATTTCCATTACAGTTAAGGAAAAATAACTTTTTTTTAATATCTTTTTTAAGAACTTGTCAACTTTAGGGCGCCACCCTGCTAAATGGTGGGTAATAGACATATGCTTTCGGGAAATAAATAGTAAGAAATATTGGCCACTTCATATTTCTGTTAAGAAATTTTTTTGTAAAACGTACCTACAGGAAGGGCTACGTTTCGCAAAAACCACAAATTACCCCCTTTAAAGGGATGAAAATAAGGGGGGTTCCGGGACGAAATTTTTTAAGAAAAAGGTAATCTCAGAATAAGCACTCCTTAATCTACCAGAAAAAAAAAAATAAAACAGGACTTGTGTCCATTTTGCGAGGTTCAACCTCTGTTTCCTATAGTCCAGAAAGCCACTGCGCATCCGCTAGGAAAAATATTCTGATTCGGATTTTTTGCACAGTCTTACTCAAAAAGGGTTCCTTTTAACAAATTTGCATGTTGCCAGGTCCAAAAGTGGGTCAAAAATTTTTTAAATGTTTTTTTTTTTGTTTTTTTTTCGTAAAATTATGTTTTTTGCATCGAATAAAGTTCTTTTAGGTTTTTTGGATCATTCCAAATATTTAGAAAAGGTCTTTAATGACTTTTCTCTAAAGTTGATAGTTTTTGACATATAAGCGATTAAAAAATTGCGAAATTGGCTATTTTTAACCCTTGCGAAAACTATGAAAAACTGAAAATTTCAATGTTGCCAAGGTAGGTAGATATTCTCTAAACATCGATAGGTGATCGAAAACTCCTTGGTTTTTAATTGCTAACCAAGCGGGTGCGACACTATTTTCAACCGTTGTATGTATGTAATATGCGTAAATATCCGTGCGGAAAAATATTCTGATTCAATTATTTTTCACCATCTTGCTTGAAAAGGTCAACTTTTACCAAATTTGCATATTGCCAGGAAAAAAAAGCAGTCAAAAATTTTTTTAAATGTTTTTTTCGGCAACTAATTTTTTGGATCGGACAAATTTTTTAGGTCTTTTGGATCATTCCAAGGTTGAAAATAGTGTAGCGGCCGCTTGATCATTAATTAAAAAACAAAGGGCTTTTCGATATTGTATAAAAAAACTCTTATATATATATATGTAGTATAATTTAGTATTCTTTTGTCATTGTTTATTTTATTGATTAATTGTTTTGTCATTCAAATTAATTCTACTGTCAAGTTTTATGTGAATAAAAGCCTAATTTTGTAAAAGGCATTTTTACTACAATTTTATTCACATAAATATACCAAATATACAATGGAGAAGTACTTTAGACCTGATAAACTAGAGGCTGATCCAAACTCCCAAACTGCCGCCAAAGAATTTAAACACTGGTACGAAACATTTAAGAATTTTTTGGAAAGCAATAAATCTACAGAAAAATCGCTAGAAGATAAAGACAAGTACATGCTTTTAATCAATTTTGTCTCACATTCAGTATATGATTACATAAGCGAAGCAAAAACATACATTTCTGCTATCAAAATTTTGGAAGAATTGTATATTAAACCTACAAATGAGATTTACGCAAGACATATTCTAGCTACAAGAAAACAACAAATAAACGAATCTATAGATCAGTATGCTCAACAGTTAAAGCTTTTGGCTAAAAATTGTAATTTTAAAGCAGTTTCTTCAGAAGAAAATAAAAATGACTATATTCGTGATGCTTTTATTAATGGTCTCGTTCAATCTAATATACGTCAAAGATTACTAGAGTTTAGTTCTTTATCTTTGGACGAAGCATTATCTAAATCTAAATCTTTAGAAGATTCTCAAAAACAATCTGATACATATCATGCAGCATTAAATAATATAGCATCTTGTAGTCATCCAAATTCAGAACAAACTACTTTAGCTTCTGTTCAAACAAAACCTGGTCAGACTTGTTATTTTTGTGGACATCCAAGACATCCTCGATTTGTATGTCCAGCAAGGGCTGCGATTTGCCAAAACTGTCATAAAATTGGACATTGGTTTAAAATGTGCATGCAATCAAAGAAAAGTCAAACGAGATCAAAGAAGATGATACACATTTAATTAAATCAACAGCTCCGTTCGAAAGATTGAATATTGACTTTAAAGGTCCAATACCCGGTTCTTCTAGAAATTCTTATATGCTTACAATCATTGATGAATTTTCAAGATTTCCATGGGCTTTTCCATGCTCAGATACATCCAGTCAGACAGTAATTGAATGTTTGAATCAAATGTTTTGTTTATATGGAATGCCGGCATATATACATTCTGACAGGGGAACTAGCTTTACTTCACAAGAATTTATTAATTATCTACACTCTAAAGGAATATCTTCAAGTAGAACAACACCATATAACCCTGGAGGAAATGGTCAAGTCGAGAGATACAATGGAATTATATGGAAAGCAGTGAATCTAGCATTGAAAACCAAAAATTTAGACATCACTAAATGGGAGACTGTTCTACCAGATGCTCTGCACTCTATAAGAAGTTTACTGTGTACAGCAACCAATTGTACACCTCATGAACGTTTGTTTACATATCAGCGAAGATCAACTAGCGGAACTTCTATTCCATCATGGCTTAAAGATTCAGACAAAGTATTACTAAGAAAATTTGTAAGAAAAAGTAAGTTTGATCCTTTAGTTGAAGAGGTTGATCTTTTAGAAGCCAATTCAGATTACGCCTTAATACAGTATCCAAACGGAAAGAAAAGTACAGTTTCAACGAAGCATTTAGCTCCTAGAGGTGACCTGAAATTATTGAATCAAGATAATGATGAAGATGAAAATGAAAGTCCAAATAATACACTAGAGAATTCCACTACTGAATCAATACCAGAGGACATAGAAAATTTATCTATTCAAGAACCCAATCAAGTACCTGATGATAATCATGAACCAAGATTGGAAAATTCAGATTTTCATAATCATGAACCAAGATTGGAAAATTCAGATTTTCAATCTAGCCGTAAATCAGCTAGAACTAAAAATAAACCACGATATTTGCAAGATTTTGTTCAAAAATAGGGCCGGGTGAATGTAGTATAATTTAGTATTCTTTTGTCATTGTTTATTTTATTGATTAATTGTTTTGTCATTCAAATTAATTCTACTGTCAAGTTTTATGTGAATAAAAGCCTAATTTTGTAAAAGGCATTTTTACTACAATATAATACCTATATATACTTTATATAAACTCTTATATACTTTATAGGCATGTCATCAACCGATGTTTAAAGAATATTTACCTACTTTGGCAAATTTAAATTTTCAGTTTTCACCTAGTTTTTGAGGGTTAAAAATGCCCGATTTCGCAACTTTTAAATTTTTAATCGCTTATATGTCAAAAACTATCAACTTTAGAGAAAAGTCACTAAGACCTTTTCTGTTTGGAATGATCCAGAAAACTTTTTTCTATGTAAAAAAATACCTAATTTTAGGAAAAAACAAAAAAAAAACGTTCAAAAAATGTTTGATCTACTTTTGGTCCTGGCAACATGCAAATTTGTTAAAAGGGGTCCTTTTTGAGTAAGATTGTGCAAAAAATCAGAATCAGAATGTTTTTCCTAAATAGCGGATGCGCAGTAGCTTTCTGGACTACTACACTATCTCACTATCCCAAATCTAAATCATGATTGACAATATACCCACAGTTGTGCAAAGGTTTACTCAAACTTTTTTTTTGTACTTATACTAAATGGAAGAAAAGAAATGATTTTTTTATGTTAAGTTTGAGACACCCTGTAGGGAGGACGAGGTACAAATCGGAATCGAGTAGAGTAATTAAGTAGATGATCCCATACCCTTTTTTCAGTGCGTCATTAATTTTGACGTCATATTGGATTTTAAGAATGTCGCAAATCATTAAGTACATTCAAATTTACAGCGCCGTAATGCTTGTTTGTAATTGGTCTAAAATCTAAAAGGTGTAGAAATGTGGTAGAAATGGGCCACGGAAATGGGCAGTATCCATAGATGAGGGGGTGCAGTATCCAGTGGCGTAACAAACTCCGTCGGGGCCCCCCCGCAGAATTTGAAATGGGGCCCCTTTTAACCCGGGAGCAGTCGCGCCGTTAGAAAAAAATTCAACTTTTTATCATTTTCCGTGATAACTTAATGAAAAATTTTGCAACATAACTTTCCTCTTGTAAGTGCCTCGAAAAAGATTGTAGAAATGCGTAGGATTTTTTAAAAATTTTTAATTTCATTTTTATTTTTTTTGTGGAATTTATGGCTTTGGTGGGAACCAATTAGTTTTAAAATTGTTAGAAATAGATATTTTTAACATAACAAGCAAACAAAAATATTATATAAAATTGAACTTTGTTTTAAATTCGTATTGTTAGATTTTGTTCTACACGCGACTGCTTAACATGACAGAAGTGAGCGCAGGAGCGTCATTTGAAATTTTAATAGGGGGGGCAAGCATTATATATACAATACATTTATATGCAAACATAATACAAAATTGATCTATTTTTTGTAAATTTCAGTAATTTTCAGGGTCAGGGAGGGCAAATGCCCCCAAATATCAAATGACGCCCCTGAGTGAGCGCGACTGCTCCCGCGTTAAACAATTACTAAATACGACTTATTTAACAAAAACTTTTTTGTATTAGCGTTATCATTCACTGTTCATAACAACTTACATTTCTCATCTTTATTGGTATACAGACCCATTTCAAATAAACAACTTCTTTTGTTGTTTCCTGTACAACTTACCTACAATACATTTAATAACCAGCTTTAAAAATAGTAAATGTTAAAACAATTCTTTCTTGATTTCTTATACAGTGTTTTTGCGTAGCTTGGAACCTATGGGTAACTTTTTTATTACATATCTATATTACGAAAAAAAAGTTATTCTTCATAAAATGCTCTGCATGGTATAAAACTTAAGTTATTAAATTTTATTGATTTTATACGAGGTATATCAAAAAATATTAATTTCGCTCAATAGTACCTATACCACCTTTATATTTTACAATATTGAAAAATTTTATTATAAAAAGTTGTTCGCAATTAAAAACTATGTTTAAATATGCAATTATATCGTTCCAGTTGAAATATTGTGAACTATAAAGGTACTTAACTCTTAGAGAGAAATTCATATTTTTCGACATACCTCGTATAAAGTTGGTAAAATGTGATATATTACGATTGAATCTTCGTTTTGAGATAATGCAGAGATTTTTATAAAGAATCATAAGAATTTTATAAAGAATTTTTTCGTAAAATTAAAACATTAATAATAAAATAGTTATTATAATTGTAATAAAATGATGTTGGTTATCGGTAACTTGAGAAATATTTGGAAAAATTAATTTTTTATTTACAAAGATGTAATTACATATTAAAATTAAAATCGTATATTGTTAAATATAAAAGTACTTTATCCTTGAGTTAAATTCCTATTTTTTGACTTACCTCGTATAAAATTGATACGCTTTGATATCTGATGGTTTATTTGGCTTATTTTGTATCTCAGATTTAAGACCATTCAGAGCATTTCATGAAGAATAACTTTTTTCGTAAAATAGATAATAAAAATGTTTCCCATATGGTTCGAAGCCACACAGACATACTGTATAAGTGCTCAAAAAAATTTATTTTGAATTTTCAAATTGTAATGTCTGACAGGGCCGTAACTACCATTGGGGCAACCGGGGCAGTGCCTCGGGGCCCCGGCGAAGGGGGCCCCGCGATTGTAATCGCGTTATACTGCCTATAGGCAATATAACGCGATTAACAACCTACATTATAGCCGAAGAATGTAAGTAACATTATATGTAGTATACTTTTTATGAAAACAGAAAAGATGGTATATTGATGGTAAATATTTAGCTTAAAATAATGTGATTTCATTTTTTTTTGTGTTGGTCAACTAAAATAGCAATATGTAAGTAGGTACAGGAAACTTCAGTCATGGAGTAACATTAAAATGCGTTTTCAAGTGGTTAAATATCAATTTTCCCGGACTCCTTCTGCTGGGTGATTAACCCCAGACCCCCTGATAGGGGCCCCCTGATCACGTTTGCCCCGGGGCCCCCAACATCGTACTTATGGCCCTGATTTAATGACATATTCGAATTCAGCATAATCAAAAAGTAAATAGAAACATTTTTGAACAAAGTAAAATGATGAATTCACTATTCACCGATATCTTTTAAAATTATTTAATATAAAACCGTTTTATTGTTTAAAGAATTAATAAACAATTAGAGGCATCTGTGAGTAGAACTTTTCACTTTAAGATAAGATATAAACTAACAAAAAATGTTTTAGAAAAATATAAGCTTGTTTGATTTTTTCCGAAACCCAAACAATGCAAGTTTTTCTACATTGACTTCCCTAAAGCGTAAGTGTCATAATTTCCTTATCTTACCGCTTATCTGTTGAGATATTGTCCAATGATTACACAAGAAAAGTCGTCAATAATTGTTAAATAAATGCTTACCAAACTGATGCAACTATAAACGTAAAACAACACAAACATAAATAACATTCAATGCAAATAACCAATATGAAATTACTGGCGATAATATTGTATCGAAATACTAAAAGTAGGTAAAGAACAGAGAGAAAGAAAACCCATTTTTAGATTTAAAAATATTGTTCTTAAATTCGGCAAATTGCAATTCTAATATCTTTCAATAGTCACGTACAAAGCATTATATACCTATTTTATTGTCGCTGCCATAAAATTTCGGTAGGCCGGAAGGGATTAAGTTTCTAGATTATGAGGTGATTCACTTGGCAAATACGTCTATTCATAGTTAGAAATTTTTTCGTATTTTTTAAACAGACAACGTAAAAATAATATAACAATAACATATTTTTACATAATAGCAGATGACAAGATGGGGCCCTTAAGCGATTGGGGCCCCCCCGCAAGCTTCATGCTGCGGGGCCCTCTGTTACGCCCCTGAGTATCATCCAATCAGTGATATGGGAGAGAGTAAAATGTGCAAGGCCCAGTTGTGCACCAGTTGTGTGCATCCAATCAACATATACTCCATCCAACCAAAGAATACATATCTCTCACAAGAACCGACACGGACGGCGATTCTTTTGTTGTTAGCATGTACTTAATTTTAGTATCGAGTTGGCAAGTGTACACGCGAGTACACTGAGAAAAGTCTCGCACATTTCTGGCGTGTATCAATAAAATTTTAGTTGCACTGAGAGAAAGGTTGCATGCAGGGCCGGCTTTTGTTGACATTCTTAATATGGTGGAATTATTTTTGATTTACAAAAGGTTGCAAATACAACCCAAAGTAATGGTGAGAATTATATTGATTAAAACCATGGATAAAATACCTTTTGTATCCTGATTTTAGCATTGAAAGACCAATAATAAAATATATTATAGTGGCGTGACATTCACTAATTATTCTTTTTGGCTTATATTGATGCAACGATACAAAATATAATTTGTTGTTTTCACCAATTTTGAAAAAGTGTGAACAAGTTGGTGAGAATTTGAACGACTTGGTGTGACCTAATAGGCTGTCTGTCCGTCCGACCGCGAATATAACTCCTTCAGTCACTATACCAGGTAGAATGACAAATGAGGTGTCAAATGAAAGCTTATAATCCATTGATGGTACTCAAGGTGAGACATTTGACCTAGACTGTCTGTCCGTCCGACCGGAAATGTAACTCCTCCGTCACTATACCAGGTATAATCACAAATGAGGTGTCGAATGAAAGCTCATAATACATGGATGGTACTAAAGGTGGGAAATTTGACCTAGGACTTCCGGTTTTAGAAATGCGACCGGAAGTACTCTTTTAAAGTCACCGCAATAGCACAAGTGATATATTATTCGACGCGCATTCGCAAGACGAGAACAAATATATACTTCTGGTTTCATGACTGTCTGTCCGTCCGACCGCGAATACAACTCCTCAGTTACTAATACAGATAGAATGACAAATGAGGTGTCGAATGAAAGCTTATAACCCATGGATGGTATTAAAGATGAGAAATTTGACATCGGACTTCGGTTTTAGAGTTACAACCGTAGGTACTGCTTTAAAGTCACTCAAAATATGATATGAATGTAAAACAAGATGACAAAATTAGTAAAATCGTAGATCAATCGACGCAAAGTTACACGAAGAGTTCCAATATCGACTTCCAGTTCTACTTTCAATTACTTTGGGTGAAAACCTAGGACCAATTACTTGTTTGTCGAGGTATTTCCTAATTCATTATATTCGTTATTTCGTAAAATAATCGAAAAATAACAGCCGTTGTAACCGTCACGGAATCCAATTCTTTTTGGATGACAAATGTTCGTGATCAACAACAAGAAACTGTATGTTAAAATCGAATGTCAATGTTTTCAATTTTTATTGTCTTGGAAACCAGCCAAAACATTCCGTACATTCCAGCCAAAACCAGCCAGTACATTCTTTAAAGTCGAATATCGGGGTAAATAAATAAAAAACCAATAAGTATTGTACTATTTTATTTCTATAAATATAAAGATGTAATAACTGAAAAAATATATATAGTATACAATAAAAACTAATAAGCAATCGAGAAAAGAGAAAAAGTAATTTTTTTAATTAATATATTAATTAATATATATATGGAAACGTTTTGATCATTATGGTCAGAAGCTTATATTCCATATGAAAGCAGCCTTTAGCTTTTTTTGTTGGAACGCAAGTATAATCAAGAGAATGTAAACCTATTATGAAGAGTGTATTGTCAATTATCAAGCATTAACTTGAATGTTGAAACAATTTCAAGTGATATTGGATCAAACTTTTTGAATTAGCTAAATTATATAATGTTACTCCTGAAAATCCTGAATTTCAAGTAGTCAGTAATAAATTGTTTTATATATTTGACCTAAGTTATTGTTTTATACAAACTACAGAAACAATTTAATGAAACATAGTTTATTAAATTTAATTTAGGTTTGCTGATAAAAGTACTTTATGGAAGTTTTTGTGAGTATTGGATTCTCAACTTTTTAAACACCGCACGTGGCTTGTGGAATGAACATGTATGATATAGCTTAGGTTGGTTGGCAACACTAGGCGTGAAGGCAGGGATCTCATACAGATCAGCTGTCAATAAGTTGACTAGGTTAGGTTAGAACATAGATAGGTTAGAAGATAAAACAGCCAAGGAAGTAAGTGATAAACTCAGAAATCTGTTCTCAACTCATGGCATTCCTAGCAGTCTTGTTGCAGATAATATGCCATTTGGCAGCTGTGAGTTTAGAAAATTTTGTGAAAGTTGGAATATAAACCTAATCACCTCTAGTCCGTTATATCCAAGGTCCAATGGACTGGCCGAACGAGCTGTAGGAATCTGTAAGGGCATATTAAAAAAATGTAATGACTCTGGTAATGATGTGCAGCTGGCACTCTTAGAATATAGGACCTCGCCGTTATCAGGACTAAATATTTCTCCATCAGAATTGTTGAATAATAGACTGTTAAGAACAACATTACCAGTATGCAGTAAAATTTTAGAAGAGAAACCTACAGTGGAAAAAATGAAATAAGAAAAAAGAGGGCAGAGAGGAAATATTATCATGATAGACAGGCAAAGGAAAGAGATGGGTTTTATAAGAGACAAAGTGTAATGCTTAAGAAAGACAGGGTCTGGGTGCCTGCAGAAATTGTAGACACACATGAGAGTCCCAGGTCCTATATTGTAAAGGATTTTGAAAATAACGTATATAGAAGAAACTCATCATTTATAAAATCTTCTCCACATCCTTTTAATACTCATACTGAATTTCATCCTAGTTTAGAATTACCTGCTAGAGAACCTTCTAATCAATCTTCTAAAAATATATCTAATACATCACCAGACATACTTGATAACAATTTCCATAATAATATTAACAGTTCAAGTGATAGTAGTGAAAATGATATTCCACTTCAAACTAGATCAGGTAGGAGAATAATCAAGCCTTCTAGATTTAGGGAGTAAAAAGGGAGATGTATGATATAGCTTAGGTTGGTTGGCAACACTAGGCGTGAAGGCAGGGATCTCATACAGATCAGCTGTCAATAAGTTGACTAGGTTAGGTTAGAACATAGATAGGTTAGAAGATGAACACGTTGTAAACATAGATTTATAATATTCTAGATTGCGCCTTACGATCTTAAAATGGGTGACGGTTGCGACAGAGATAAATGAGCCTATTTGGTCGGTAGTCTCTTTCTAATTCAAGGGGAGTATCGACGACGTCACTATCCTACTCTGTCGTCGAGTATTTTAGATGGTTTGACAGTTCGAGCGGATGGCGACGAGAACTGGTCGTTTGTCTTCGGACGTGGATAATCCTGGTTCGAATCCCATACCAATCTTTACTTTTTTTATTTTTTATTTAATCAATATTGCGTTTATTAGATATTATTACATCTCTAAAATAAATCTATGCAAAGAAATATATATACAACAAATAAGAAAAACTGTGTAGGTACCTATAGATTTTTAAAAATATAAAAGCCAATGTTATTTTTTTTAATAAGTTAATGGTAGAATAGTATAAAGTAGGTAATTAAAACTATTCGTAAAAAATTACCAATAATTAATATCAACATAATGTACCATCGATTTATTAATTGAATCGGTCATTTCAAAAACAACACGAGTCACATATTCCTAATTTTACAGAAGAGCAAAGAAAACTTAACTATGTAGTCGAAAGATGGATGAAATGGATGACATCAAAATTCAGAGTTATATTGTAGTTTTGTTCCTAATGTTTTTACTGGACTGGTGTCGTTTTTGCACACAACGTTTATCTTAAAGTAGTCTATTCCTCTCAAAAAGTTAGTTTCTCAAAATTGTGGACTTTGCTGTTTTTGAAATGACCGATTAAATTATAAGTAATTAGACATTATTTTTATTTATGAAACTATTGTTACAATTTTTTAAAAAAGTAGAAGCCAAACAAATATTATTCACATCATTCGAATAAGGACGAATTTATATTAACAACGAATGACTTTTATTTTACTATGCAGTTCACAAATTATGTATTCCAATATTAACTTACTATACATAGGTACATTTATTATCTGCTAGATTAACTTAGGTCCATTTTTCAGATGTAAAAATATCTAATAAACACAATATTGATTAAATAAAAATAAAAAAGGTAAAGTTGGTATGGGATTCGAACCACGATTATCCACGTCCGAAGACCTAAGACCATTTCTCGTCACCACCCGCTCCAACTGTCAACATATATTACTCGATAAAGTGGGATAGTCACGTCGTCGATATTCCCCTTAAATTAAAAAGAGACTACCGACCAAATAGGCTCATTTATCTCTGTCGCAACCGTCACCCATTTTAAGATCGCAGGGCGCAATCTAGAGTATTATATATCTATGGTTGTAAAGAGATACTGAATAATACTTAATAAAATATAAAAGCTAATGTGTGTGTCGTTACATGTCAACAATAAACATAATAATACAGAACAAATATAAAATATGACTTTGTGCTCTTTCTGCAGATGCATTTGGTACTTACAGTAGAGGTCAAAGAAAGGTTAGAGAATTTGTATGATATTTTAGATTCAAATTCTTTGTGAAATCCCAATAAATACAAAATTAATTTTTTATACGATAGTTTATAGTTCATGAAAAAGCTTAAAATAATTAATTCACATAATCAAGATATCTCAAAAAGAATTAAATTGTATAAATGTTGGAAAATAACAATTAATAGTTGTAGGCTATATAAGAAAATATATATAGAAAATAAGTTTATACAAAATATTATGAGCTACAAACTGATACAAAAACAAAATACTAACGCCAAGCCAAGCCAAACAAACAACTGTGACAACAAACGCCGATCCTGTACAAGACAAATGTCACCAAAATCATGTATTCTTTGCCAAAATTATTTGCTATTCATACAAATTGAGAAATGGCCGATCTGGCACATGCGCATAAAAATTTAGTTCGTAGATAATCCGTTTGTGTCGGTTCTTGGGAGATATGTATTCTTTGATCCAACTAACAAAACAAACCGAGTTTGACAACTCGAACGAAAGTGTAGTTCAGAACACAAACGCTAAATGAAAACATTTGACAGCTTTGAATCGTCAATCGTCAGCTCCGATTGCTGATTGGACAGTAAGCTGTCAATATTGGTAGATAAATCCATTTAAAATCTTGCTTTATTTTGACAGATTGAATGATTGAAAGGAGGAGTAAATGAAAAACAAAAACATTGCAAAATTTTAAAAATGTAATATTAATTTATCACTGTGTTCATTTTAAATAAATTTTAAAATTTAGGGGCTAGTGAGGGTTCTACGTAAGTTTAATATTTAGTTAAGTATGTTATGAAATGTTGGATAATTTTAAAGAAATTGGGATACCCAAAAAATATTTAAGAAAAACCAATAAAGAGGATAGATTTGCTGCTGTCGTTAGTAAATTATGGATTAAGTAAGTAAAGCTGTTGGATATTTATAATTATAAGATTACATGTTAACTATTAAACACATTTTATAAATGTTGAGTCAATTCTTCTGCTGTGTTAATTATACTAATTATTGTAAAACACTAGCAATAGGTTTACAATATTATGGTCATTTCAAATATGATAAATGTAGTTAAATATTCTGAGTTTTAAAATGGTATTGAAACGATTAAAATACACTCTTACCAATTATCAGCTACTTTCAACCATCTATTCTTAGGATTGAGGATAATGGGGTTTTTTTAAATTTGCTTACTGGAAAGTAAATGATTTTATATTGGTGCAGAATCATTTACAAATTGTGGAAGCATCTATTTTTTCACAAATGAAGTTATAAGAAAGTAGAGTTCTGTGTGCTAAACTAATAGTGAAAGGAAAGATCGAGGGAAAGAGGGACTAGGAAGGAAAAGACTATCGTGGCTAAGAAACATCCAACAATGGACAGGGCAAAATTTTGAACAGCTAACAAGAACAGCTGAAGACAGACAAGAATTTGCAATTGTAGTAGCCAATCTCCATTGAGGAGAGGGAACTTTAGAAAGAAGAAAAAGAGTGAATGAGAGAATGAGAAGAATGAGTGTGAGATATCATTGTTGTTTACACTTTGGTTTATAGCAATAATTTTAACATGTTCCCTGTCACATTCTATCTATCGATGGCTTAGTGTGAAAACCTCGTATCTCATTAAATTACAATTTTACAGGAGAGGCAAAAAACTGATTTTCTGCATAATATAACCTAAAAACAAAAATTACTGTTACATAATTTTAATTCGAGCACATTGAGACAAATATCTGATATTGGCCTAGAGCTAAAAGTATTAAATGTTGCTATTAAATTGGAAATACAAATATTAACTATGAAAAACACGTAAATATCCTTGCAGTATATAGAGCCTTTGCCCAAGTAACTATGATAACCTCGTATATCTTGATATATGTGTTTTTCATCTTAAATGAGGTTGTGTTTATTATTATTTACGAGGTTTTCATTTTTCATAGCTTAATGCACACCTCAAAATACTAGGTTGATACAGTACAAATCTTTTGATTTAAGGTTCATAAAATGTTTCTGTATGCAGGACTACCTTTTACCGTTCACAAAAAACATTTCTCTAAGGCGAATCTCTAAAACAAATACTCCAAATTAAGTACCAAAGTCTTGGTTATAAATATACGTGGTATTCACACTAAATCAAGAGAGCAATCGATATACATGGTTTCTTTTTTCGGCTGTAGAAAATAGTCTTGTGTATTTGGATCTTTTCTAACAGTTGTAAATCGTGAGAGACAAGGTTTTCAAACTAAAACAACCAAAATGTCATTTTCGAAAAAAAATGAGATACGAGGTTTTCACACTAAGCCATCTCTATGTATCAGTAGATATTGAAGGTGGGAAGGTAGGACCTCGTAACTGACAAATTTGCATAAAATGAGTTATTTCAGCTTTTGCTTTATAATAAGTGTAGTGGCATCTATTAACCAGCGGTTAAAGCTGGGAAAATTTCCAGAAGGCTTTAAATTACAGAAAACGGTACTACTAAACATAATAAGATACTACGTCCTAAATGAAAAATTATTCGGTTTTTTGGTCTCCTGTAAAATCATCATCTTGCCACTACGAGTTCCTGCTTTTCCGCCGTCGATATACTACTTTAAGCTCTTATTAGTTTAAAATCAAATAGAGATGAGTTGATATAAATTCTCAGATCCTTATTTACTGATTACTCGTGATACAATCAATTTATTGATGTGATAATTGAATTTTATATTATGTACCTTTCTTTTGAAGGAAGATATTAACTTTTCAGCATTAATCTCCATGTCATTCACCTTACACCAGTGGTAGTAGTAGTAATGTTTATTTCTAAAATTGTAGATATATAGTTCGTCCGCTATAACTTTTCCTGCGCAACACGATTCATTTTCAAACAAATTAAGTCAAAACATAAAGTGAAATGAACATCGATGTGTATATACATTTTGTATACTGTATACTATATACTACACACAGCGGCGTACGTTTCACTTTATGTTTTGACTTAATTTGTTTAAAAATGAATCATGACTCATGGGAAAAGTTATAGAGGCGAACAATATACACTCATGGACAAACATATCGAATATTTTGATATTATCATGTGGAGTGAAATTTTTTAGGCTGCAATCCTTAGCCCTCCCAAATTCATAACAATAAGATTTCTTTTGCCAATGCGATGTTTTAAGTGTCACATATATGCTCGATTCAAATTAAATTGATATGGACTATATTGTGGCCAATATACACTGCGCGTCATAGAAAACGGACACCCTAAAAAATGGGTCATTTTGATGTCGTGTATCTCCTTAACCTGTTGTCTGATTTAAGTGATTTTTTATAGCCTTATTCTTTGTCAATATCCTTGTAATAATATTTTTGCTAAACAGGTAAATTTTCATTGTATACCGGGTGTACGAATCAAACTGTGTTTTTTTCTCAAAGTTCCCAACACCCGGTGGAATATTCTAGCCTTTATAAAATACAGAAATGAAATCCCTACTATAGCCTCAGGTTTACTGAACATTCTGTTTTTTTATTCATTCTCTTATGTTGGATAATACAAAAGTTATCTACTTTAACAACTAGTCATGTTCTTCATCAGTATAGGTTGTTTGTAAATAAGTGCGACAAACTTTAAGGGACAATTCTGCATGAAATAATAATGACCGTTTGCTTTATAAACTTATGTCTGCAAATTCTTTGTTTACGAGATACGGGATGTTAAATTTTTTTTACAAACTGACGATTTATTTTATTGCCCTAAAATTTGGTAAGTTTTAAGAGATAGTTATTGCGAATTTTTTGACTTGCAATCAAGAATTTTATATTCACTATTGGGGTGCATATGGGTAATGTGACCGATCATATTACCCGTATGCACGCCAGTGGTGAATATCAAATTCTTAATTGTATGTCAAAAAATGTGCAATAACTACGTCTTAAAACCCACCAAATTTCATTTGCATATCTCAACCGGTTTTAAAGCAATAAATAAATCGTCAGTTTGTAAGAAAAAAATCAACATCCTGTATCTCGCAAACGAAGCATTTGCGGACATACGATTATATAGCAAACTGTCATTATTTTTTAATGCAGAATTACCCCTTAAAGTTTGTCGCACTTGTTTAGAAACACCCTGTACTGAAAAAGAACATGGCTAATTGTTAAAGTACCTAACTTTTGTATTATCCAACATAACCGAATGAATCAAAAAACAAAATGTTGAGAAAACCTGAGGCTATAGTTGAGTTTTAATTTCAGCATTTTATAAATGCTAGGATGTTCCACAAGGTGTTGCGAACTTTGAGAAAAAACAGTCTGATTCGTACACCCGGTATACAATGAAAATTTACCTGTTTAGCAAAAATATTATTACAGGGATATTGACAAAGAATAACGCTATAACATATTCAAAAAATCACTTAAATCGGACAACAGGTTTAAGAGATACGCAACCTCAAAAATTACCCATTTTTTAGAGTGCCCGTTTTCTATGACGCGCAGTTTAATCTTTTAAATTGAATCTCAATAGTGATGTAAAATTTCCGGGAAGATTCGAACGCTGAAAAGTTTCCGGAAACTTTCCGGGAATTCAATCCAACTTTATTTAAGACTTCTGCTGATCTGTAATGCAATTGAAGAGTTTCCTAAACTTTTGAGTGCCTTTATTAGGATTACTCATAATTCTTGTGCATTGTTTAGTTTTTACATCCATAATGTCTCTAGGTAGTTTTCACATCTTATATTCCTCCCCTATTGCTCTGGTTCAGTGGTATTTTCTTATCTGTTTATTTTTCGTGTGATAAGGAAGGAGTGCAATAACCCGCTCTCTTATACTATATTAAAATATATTACAGCTCACCTATCTTGACTTGGCCGATAATAAGCCCCTCCCTCAAGTTGAGCTTTAACTAGAATGCTTGTACAGGGTGTTTGGTAACGAATAGGCCATAGCTTAACCTTAGATTCCTGAGATTAAAATAAGTCGATTTAAGCTAACTTACCTAATACAGGGCTTAATAACTTAAATACAGGGTGTCAAAGATAAACTTTTATTTTATTTATTTTTGAATATTTTCTGACTGGCTTTTCTAGCTTCTACCAGAGTCGCATGACAGGGGAAAGTGAATGGTTGACCCTTCCCAAATTCTACACCACTGGCGGAAATTTACTATTTTAGTGCAATTTTTGGATTCTCCTTCTTTCTATGTAAACAGTATACTTTTCATTCGTAACGATAATGTCATTAGTTTTTGAGATATTTGAAGTTAAAAATGAAGGGGCATAATACATTAATCAAAATAACTGTGCCGTTTCATTTTTAACTTCAAATATCTTGAAAACTGATGACTTTATCGTTACGAATGAGGACTATATTATTTACACAGTAAGTATTGGATAATCTAAAAATGATGCTAAAATAGCAGTTCCGTCAGTGGCGTAGAATTTGGAAAGGGTCAGCCATTCACTTTCCCCTGTCATAGTGTCATACGCCTCTGATAGTAGCCAGAAACGATTATTTAACATAATTTAGTAGGGTGTACAGTACAAACTCGTTCTGGCAAGTATGACATGGATATGTCAAATAAACTTACATGTATAAAAATGAACCCACTTAAAAATTTGGTCATTTTTGATGTCTCATATTTCCTAAACCTGTTGGCTGATTTAAGTGATTTTTTGAACATGTTATAGACTGATTTTTTAAAAATACCTCTGTAATAACATTGTTACTAAACAGGTAAATTTTCATTGTATACCGGGTGTACCAATCAAACTGTGTTTTTTTCTCAAAGTTCGCATCACCCTGTGGAATATTCTAGCATTTATAAAATACTGAAGTTAAAACCCAACTATAGCCTCAGGTTTTCTTAACATTCTGTTTTTTGATTCATTCGTTTATGTTGGATAGTAAAATAGTTAGGTACTTTAACAACTAGACATGTTCTTCATCAATACACGATGTTTCTAAATAAGTGCCACAAGCTTTAAGGGATAATTCTGCATGGAAAAATAATGACAGTTGGCTTTATAAACATATGTCCGCAAATGTTTCGTTTCCGAGTTATGGGATGTTGAATTTTTTCTTACAAACTGACAATTTATTTTATTCCTTTAAAACCGATTGAGATATGCCAATGAAATTTGGTGGGTTTTAAGACTTAGTTATTGCACATTTTTTGACATACAATTAAGAATTTAATATTCACCATGAGCGCGCATACGTGTAATATGACCGATCATATTACCCGTAAGCACGCTAATGGTTTTTTTTTATTTATTAAATAAACAATGCACCTAATCTTAAGACTAACCAACATTTTACATTTAACTTAATCTACTACTGTACTGTCCTAGGTATTCCCAACGGTTCACCTTAGAATTTAATAATTATTGTTGCACACATCACTGTTGTGGCTAGGTTCACTGTCCGAATTTAAACTGACACTGACATTTTTATAGATTTATCACTATCACACAAGTTCAAAAGGTTTGGTGCGTTTGAGCCTGCGGACTAGGTTTTGATTATCTAAAAGTTCTAACACTTCCCTGTTTGTATGGTTGTGGAGTCGTTTTTCGTGACCCTTGGCAATCTTCTTTATTTCTTCTTTGATTGTTGCTATACGAATTTCCCGATCCAGGTCTTTGTTGCGGATATACCATGGAGCGTTGACTATGTTTCTTAGTATTCGGTTTTGGACTCTTTGAAGGCAAGCATAGTTACTCTCACTAGTACAGCCCCATAACTGTAGACCATAGGACCATACTGGTTGGAGCATTTGTTTGTAAACTAATACTTTGTTTTTGATTGTAAGTTGTGAGCTTCTACCTAATAACCAATATAACTTCTTATACTTCAGTTTTAGTTCTTCGGTTTTCTTTCTGATATGTTCCTGCCACTTTAATTTGCTATCCAAATGTAGCCCTAGATATTTAACTGTTTTCTTGTACGGAACGATTTTATTATTTATTCTAACTGGGTGACTATTTATTTTTTTGTAGGTGAAATCGATATGGGCAGATTTCCCTTCATTGATTTTTATGCGCTATTTATTATTCCAGGTGTTTATTTTGTTTACTGCAGTTTGCAGTTGTTTCTTCGAATGTTTCACCGACTGCTAGTATTGCAGTGTCGTCTGCAAATGTTGCCAGTTTAATATTTTCTGTAACAGGTATGTCACAAGTATATAATAAATATAGTATGGGTCCCAGAACACTACCCTGTGGGATTCCTTCTTTAATTGGCCGTAATTCTGAATATTCACCTTCCTGTTTAACTCAAAAGTTCTATCTTCCAAATATGATTGTATTAGATGTACAAATTGGATGGGAAGATATCTTTTTAATTTTAGTAACAAGCCTTTGTGCCACACTTTGTCAAATGCTTTTGCTATGTCTAGAAAAATAGCTGAGCATATTTTATTCTCCTCCAGAGATCTCTCTATAATATCTGTTATTCGATGAATTTGGTCTATTGTTGAATGTTTATTGCGAAATCCAAATTGGTGGGAAGGGACAATTTCCCTGTGGTCGAGTATAGGTTGCATTCGTGCTAGCAATATCCTCTCAAATAGTTTGGATAAAATTGGTAGCAGAGATATTGGTCTGTATGATTCTACCTTGTTGGTTGGTTTCCCTGGTTTGGGAATCATGATTAATTCAGATGTTTTCCACGTTATTGGTACATATTGCAACCTGAATACTGCATTTATAAGGTTTGTGACTTTTACAATGGCCTTTCTAGGTAATTGTTGTAGTATTTCTCCTGTTATTAAGTCAAATCCTGGATCCTTTTTGGGATTGATATTGTTTTTGATTACGTTGGTAACCTCTTTAGGAGTAGTAGGCTTTATTATGTCTTGATCAGTATTGTTCAAATCAATTTCAGTGCTTTCATCATCTTCGTTTTCGGCTTGATGATTATTTCCCATTTCGTTATTTTGGAATACATTTTCCAAGTATATAGCGAAAAGATTTGCTTTCTGTTTTCCATCTCTTGCCCATGTTCCATTTTCTTTTCTAATCGGCGGAATCTGTTGCGTTGGTCTATTTATTCTTTTTGTACATTTCCACAACGAGTAGTCAGTGGTTTGGTCATCTGTCAGATCATTTAGGTATTGGTTTACTGATTCATTTTTAATTAAATCTATTTCCCTTCTTAACTGTTGGGTGAGGTTGTTTAATACATTTTAATTTTCTGCAGTTCGGCTTTTTTGCCATGTCTTCCTGGCTTTTCTTTTTCTTTGCACCAGTTCTCGAATTTCTTTGGGATAATTTTGTCCTTTTGTTTTTATTATAATTTGTTTGGTATTATTCCAAGCTGCTTGTTGTATATTTATGGTTAGTGTCTCTGTTTCTTCATCAAGTTGTTCATTAGTTTTGATTGGTACATTAAGCTCAATTCTGTCACTTAACTCCTGTCTAAAGCTAGCCCAGTCCGTTCTCTTATTGGTTAATGTTGGGTTATTTTCTCTTAGTATTTATGCTCACTGATTGTGAGTAGTATTAGAGAGTGATCAGAACTGGGACCATCAACTTCTATTTTCATAAAATTTGTTGCAACTTTTCTTGAAATGAAAAAGTCAATTAAGTCTGGTATTTTATTTTGATCAGTGGGCCAATATGTTGGTTTTCCAGTTGAGTGCCATTTGCCGTTTATCTTTTCTATTGCTGCATGTAGTTCTCTACCCTTTGTATTGGTTAACCTTGAACCCCATACAGTGTTTTTAGCATTAAAGTCTGCACCAATAATAAATTTTTCTCCAAGCGTGTTAAGCAAATGGACATAATTTTCTTTTTTTAGATTGTGTTTGGGTGGAAAATATGCAGCTGCTATTGTTACTTCATATTTTTTGTTTTGACACTTATACTAGCTACCTGGATGGCTTCAGTCTCTATATTTTCTCTTTCGAAGTGAATTAGATTATTCTTAACGATTATTGCTGCTCCTCCAATAGCTGTGTTTCTAGGGTGAAGAGCTTGATATATTTGGTATCCTTTCAGTTTAATATATGTTTGTTTAGTGAAGTGTGTCTCTGATATTAAACATATATCGATTTTTTGGTTATTTAAGGTAAACAGCATCTCCTGCTTATGTTGCAAGAGGCCGTTTGCGTTCCAATGTAATATTCTTAACTCTTCCGCCATTTGATCGTCTTCTAGTTTCTATGCTATTTAATCTTTCTAGGATTTTTTTATTGAATTCTTCTTGATTGTTCATGCGTTCTATTAGTATGTGTATCATGTTTGATACCGAATTGAGATCATTCTCTACTGGTTGTTTTGGCTCGTTAGAGGCTATTTGGGCATATGTTTGGTTTTGGTTTACCTCTCTTGGATGGATTTGCGTAGGATTCTCCATGTCTGCTGCCTTGTTTTGTAGTTTGGTTGTAGGTCTCTGTTTGTTCCGTAATTTTTGAAGAGATATAGCAGTGGTGCAACCTCTATAACTAGCTGGGTGGGCACCACCACAGTGTACGCATTTGGGTTCTTTATCTTGTGGCTTCTTACAATCTTTTGTTAAATGTTTCCCGATGCATTTTACGCATCTCGGTTCTCTTCTGCAATAATTTTGTGTATGTCCGTACTCTTGACACCGTTTACATTGTGGAATCAAATTCGGTTTTCTGAAAGCTTCTATCGTCACTTTCATGTTTAAAATTTCGGTAATTTCATACACTTTTTTTGTATTTTCCTCTTTACTAAAAGTAAGTGCAAAAAGTGGCAGTGGCGATTTGTCCTTTCCTCTTAGTAATTGGGTTACGTTTTCTATTTTATATCCCTTATTTTTTAGGTCTTCCGTTATGTTCTTAACTTGGCAAGTTTGATGCAATTTTCTTGCAACCACTTTTAGAGGTCTATTTTGTTTATCTTCAAACGAATACCATTCGAGATTTGTGTCATTTAGAGTCTTGGTTAGGTTTCTGTAGCTATTTTCGTCTTTGACATTAATTTTTATATTTCCACCTGCAAGCATGCTAGTTTGATAAGATATTTGCTTACCTGATAAGTGGCTGACTAGGGTGTCGTAATTTTCCAATTTGTTTATAATGACTGGTGGTGGTTTACGTGCCGTTTGTGTCTCATCTGGTTTACTTCTCTGTTGGGTGGAGTGGGGCTGTACTTCCTTTGGGGAGTTGCTTATCTTCCTTTTTTTTTTTAATTTTGGACTCGAATCCATTTCGTTTATTTACTCAGTTCTTCGTCGTCTGTGCGATATTCTATATCTTCATTGTGCTGTTGTTTTTCTTCGCCTATCTTCTTTTGTAGGGTATCTATTTGGATTTTCATTTGTTGTATGACGATATGTAGATTTTCTCTTTCTTGTTTTTCCTGTAACCAGGCGTTGTATAATATCTGCCCATTTTGACTTCTGGCTTGATTCTCAGTAAAGAGCACTTGATTTTGTTGAAAAAGTAATGTTTCACTTGATGTTGTCGGTAGGGAAACCATATTGTCTTTTTCCATATTTCAGTACACCCATCTCACACTATGGCCCGAGATTGCCTGGACTATTCCAGGCCATATATTCCATGAAATATTTAACAGTGTAACTATTTATTTGTGCAAATCAAACTTTTGTATCTTATCACAGTTGAATTTTAATTTTGCAAATAAAAACTTTCTAACTTTAATAACAATCGGTTTTTAATTATCACCTTAATTACTGTAATTATGGCTTAATTCATTTGCTAACGATACGATGTGATGTTTACTTGTCGAAAGCCAAATGAATACTGCACGCTAATGGTGAATATAAAATTCTTAATTTTATGTCAAAAAATCCGCAATAACTATCTCTTAAAATCTACCAAATTTCATTTGCATATCTCCACTGGTTTTAAAGCAATAAATAAATCGTCAGTTTGTAAGAAAAAATTCCACATCGCATATCTCGGCAACGAAACATTTGCGGACAGCGGACATACGTTTATAAAGCCAACTGTCATTATTTTTTCATGCAGAATTATCCCTTAAAGCTTGTCGCACTTATTTAGAAACAGAAAACTTATTGATGAAGAACATGTCTATAGTCTAAGAGATAGTGAACCCTCCGAGTAACGGTCTTCCTGTAAGGTTAGAAATTTGTATAGTGATAATTCATAGCACACCAAGGCTAAAAACCATGACCTGGCAGGCATCAGCCCTGCACTTGTATCTACCAGGTGAATCGAAAAGTGCATAGTTAGGTTTCTTGAATCATTCCAAACAGAAAAGGTCTTTAGTGACTTTTTCTCTTAGGTTTATAGTTTTTGACATAATATAAGCATAAGCAATTAAAAAGTTTAAAAATTGCGATATCGGCCATTTTAACCCTGAATCGGACATTTAACTGAAAATTTCAATGTTGCCAAGGTAGGTAGATATTCTTTAAACATCGATTGATGAAATCCCGAAGAGTTTTATGCAATACAATATCGAAAACCCCTTTGTTTTTTTTATTGCTAATCAAGCGGGCGCGACACTGTAGTATAAGTGAGAACGTTTGAGTTTGCATAAATTGATTATCTCGAGAATGGGCAAATTTGAAGAGATATCCTCAGACAGGTCGATTTCTATTTTTAAATTAGGACTTTTTGGCATACATATAATACTAGTGACGTCATCCATCTGGGCGTGATGACGCAATCGATGATTTTTTTGAATGGGAGTAGGGGTCGTGTGATAGCTCATTTGAAAGATTATTTAATTCTCTATTCAGTAATATAACCGTTAATATAATTATTTATACAGGGTGTGCAGAAAATTTTTCTTTTTTGTTTGTGTAAATTAATTTAATAAAAAATTTTTTTGTACACACTATACAAATAATTATGTTAATGTTTATATTACTGAATAGAGAATTAAATAACCTTTCATATGAGCTATCACACAATCCCTACTCTCATTTAAAAAAATCATCGATTACGTCATCACGCCCAGATGGATGACGTCACTAGAATTATAAACATGCCAAAAAGTATATATATATATATATATATATATATATATATATATATATATATACGAATTTCACTATTTTTGGGTATAGAAGTCAAACTGGGGCCCTAAAGTACACTATTATCCAATATTCAAGCTTTCGGAAATGTTTATTTCCTTTCTCAAGAATTTCTACAATGCAATAAGATAAAATTTAGAACATATGTATGAAAGAATAAAAAATATTAATGAGTAACTTACCAGAATTTAGATTATAAAAGAATGTTGATTACAATACATAATTAAAAATACTATTACTCTTTTGAAAAATAATCATAGTTATATCAAATCATTATTTTTTTTTCTAATCTACACTTTATAATTTGACATTAAATGTTAACAAAATTAATTAATATCACCAATATTTAAAAATAAAATTTTTTTTTGCCTTTAAACATTTCCTTATTTTTATTATCAAAAAATGTTTTCAATTCCTTGTAGATGTAGACACCGATATGCTATGACCATAGTTACATTTAATCTTTGTCAGCCATGTATTTAGAATTTATAAATAAATTTTAAAAAGTCAATCAAAATTAGATCAAAACTTCAAAATTAATCAATTTTTTAATCTTTTCTAGAATGTTTTCTGAAGAATTTTTATTGTTTCTATATTTTTTTTAAATGTTTAACAGCCGTTTTAGTAATAGTATTTTTAATTATGTATTGTAATCAACATTCTTTTATAATCTAAATTCTGGTAAGTTACTCATTAATATTTTTTATTCTTTCATACATATGTTCTAAATTTTATCTTATTGCATTGTAGAAATTCTTGAGAAAGGAAATAAACATTTCCGAAAGCTTGAATATTGGATAATAGTGTACTTTAAGGCCCCAGTTTGACTTCTATACCCAAAAATAGTGAAATTCGTATTTCCTAATAAGTCAATTAAGATACTATTTGTATATATATATATATATATATATATATATATATATATATATATATATATATATATATATATATATATATATATCAAACAAATGAAATAGAGAATGTGGAAAAATCCCCTTACGAATATATATATATATATATATTATATATATATACATATATATATATATATATATATATATATATATATATATATATATACATATTATATATATATACATATATATATATATATATACATATATATATATATATATATATATATATATATATATATATATATATATATATATAAACAGATGAAATAGAGAATGTGGAAAAATCCCCTTAGAATTTTACTTAAAAAAAAAAAATAAAAATATATATATATATATATATATATATATATATATATATATATATATATATATATATATATATATATATATATATATAACAGGTATATAATCTTTGCTGAACAGTTAGGAAACAAGGTTGAAATATTGGGGTAGCAGCAATCTCAAAGAAAACTCTTTATAATAATTCCAAGCTTTCGATAATGTTTATTATCATCTTCAGGAAAATTATTTGAGGATGTAGAGCCTAGTTGTTAAATACTGACATAACAATGAAATTTTGTCTTGGTAAATAGTAAATAATATAAATTAAAGTAAAAACTATATAAAAACTTATAAAAATCTGAGTATAAAGCGATAAAAGCTAAAATATTTTTTAAAAAATTATGTATGTCTAATTGGCATTTTGTTATATATTTAGTTAGACATTTTGTAAAATGCCAATTAGACATACATAATTTTTTAAAAAATATTTTAGCTTTTATCGCTTTATACTCAGATTTTTATAAGTTTTTATATAGTTTTTACTTTAATTTATATTATTTACTATTTACCAAGACAAAATTTCATTGTTATGTCAGTATTTAACAACTAGGCTCTACATCCTCAAATAATTTTCCTGAAGATGATAATAAACATTATCGAAAGCTTGGAATTATTATAAAGAGTTTTCTTTGAGATTGCTGCTACCCCAATATTTCAACCTTGTTTTATATATATATATATATATATATATATATATATATATATATATATATATATATATATATATATAATCTTTATCCCTTCTACCCTGAGG
The DNA here is from genome assembly GCF_917563875.1 of Diabrotica virgifera virgifera. Lineage (NCBI taxonomy): Eukaryota > Metazoa > Arthropoda > Insecta > Coleoptera > Chrysomelidae > Diabrotica > Diabrotica virgifera. The sequence continues at coordinate 110,803,586 of NC_065445.1, read as the reverse complement.
TGTAGGGATGCCAAAAAGTAATAATTTAAAAATAAAAATCGACCTATCTGAGGATTTCTTTTCGAATTCGCCCATTCTCCAGATAATGAATTTATGCAAACTCAAACGTCCTCACTTATACTACAGTGTCGCGCCCGTTTGATAAGCAATTAAAAAACAAAGGGGGTTTCGATATTGTATTGCAAAAAACTCTTTGGGATTTCATCAATCGATGTTTAAACAATATCTACCTACCTTGGCAACATTGAAATGTTCAGTTAAATGTTCCGATTCAGGGTTAAAAATGGCCGATTTCACAATTTTTAAATTTTTTAATCGCTTATATGTCAAAAACTATTAACCTAAGAGAAAAGTCACTAAAGACCTTTTCTGTTTGGAATAATTCAAACAACCTAATTTTCCTAAAAATTTTAGGAAAAAACCCTAATCTTTCCCCTCGCCTGGCAGGGTCTTATGCTGTTCAGAATCGCCTGTCATTGTACACATTTCTTGTAAATGACTTACTCAAACACATACTTAAATTTATAATTTATAGAAGAAAGTTTATTTTACCCCTAAACTATACACTTTTCGATTCACCTGGTAGATACACGTGCATGGCTTATGCCTGCCAGGTCACGGTTTTTAGCCTTGGTGTGCTATGGATTATCACTATACAAATTTCTAGCCTTACAGGAAGACCGTTACTCGGAGGGTTCGCTAGCTCTTAGGCTACTAGTTGCTAAAGTACCTAACTTTTTTATTATCCAACATAAACGAATGAATCAAAAAACAAAATGTTAAGAAAATCTGAGGCAATAGTTGGGTTTTAATTTCAGTATTTTATAAATGCTAGAATATTCCACAGGGTGATGCGAACTTTGAGCAAAAAACACAGTTTGATTGGTACACCCGGTATACAATGAACATTTACCTGTTTAGCAACAATATTATTACAGTGGTATTTTTTAAAGAATCAGGCTATAACATGTTCAAAAAATCACTTAAATCGGCCAACGGGTTTAGGAAATATGAGACATCAAAAATGACCAAATTTTTAAGTGGGCCGATTTCTATGCACAAGTTTAGTTTTATTTTGTATTTTGACAACGACACCCGACTTAGCCGTCGAAATGTTAATAAAATCATTTTTTTGGTAAAATTGTGGCTGATTTCTCATTGAAAATAGTTGTTTTTAGTTTTAAAGTATTATTTTTTAAATTAATTTATTCTTTATTTAAAAGTTTAAGAACTACTTATTTGTACCCAGTACTTTAAAACTATTTGATATTTCCTTATCATACTTGGCAAAAAGTGTAGGTACTATAAATACACCCTACTAAATTATGTTAAATAATTAATCGTTTCTGGCTACAACCAAGGTTCTGCCTACGACAGGGGAAAGTGAATGGTTGACCCTTCCCAAATTCTACGCCACTAACGGGACTGCTATTTTAGCATAATTTTTAGATTCTCCAATACTTTCTGTGTAAATAATACACGTCTCATTCGTAACGATAAATCATTAGTTTTCGAGATATTTGAAGTTAAAAATGAAACGGCACAGTTATTTTGATTAATGTATTATGCCCCTTCGTTATTAACTTCAAATATCTCGAAAACTAATGACATTATCGTTACGAATGAAAAGTATACTTCGAAAAAAAAAAGTTACGAATGAAAATAACAAATCCGCCAGGGGCGTAGAATTTGGGAAGGGTCAACCATTCACTTTCCCCCGTCGTACGCCTCTGGTAGTAGCCAGAAACGTTTGTTTAACATAATTTAGTAAAGTGTACAGTACCTACACTTGCTGTAAAGTATGACAAGGATATGTCAAATGATTTTTAGTAACTACAATGGAATGCAAAAAGTTGAACAGTTGAGTTTAGCGATATGAATGTAGTATACCTTTTTTAAATAAAAATGATATGGGAATAATAGTTTTGATCTCAAAATTATGTAGGGTGGCGGATAAAAAAAATGGTGGGGAATTTAGGTACTTAGGAATTAAGTGCTTTAATTTATTAATTATTCGTGATTCTTTACGCCAAACATTAGTTGCAACAAAAATTACGTAAAATTTTATTAGGTGGCAGTGAAAATATTCAATCAAAAATAATTTTTCGAAAAAAAAAATACAGATTAATCTAGACATCCTTAAATTATTAATACTGGATGATATATCAAAATACCTACGTAGTTACGCTTGTTGGTGCGTAAAATATTAATAAAAACATACAATTTTCTATCTAGTTGGCTGATACTAAATTTGCTTAAACATTTGACATTATACTAGTTTTATAGTTCCAGTTGCTTTGTTACCATTAACTAATATGAATTTTTCCCATCGTTTTCTAATGAGGAACTGATTAATATAGTTTTTGTGCTAGAAGAGTATAACAAAAATGTACTACTAGTAATAAGAATATTGTAACAAAATAATTATTGACCTACCCTCGTATACCAGCTCCCGTCTCCGCACAGACAGAACACTATCGATGTTTCGAGATACGCCGATGCAGCGCCGATGACGTGCAAGCGGTCGAGTCACATGGACATAGCTGGAGATATATAGATATTTCTGGAATATCTGTATCGCATATATAAATAGGACATATTTGTAAATAGAGTTAGTCTTAAGCTAAAGTTTGTAAAGTAAACTTGTATAAATAAAAAATAAAGTCGTATATAAATTACGAACCGCTGGTTTTATTGTAATTATAAGTAATTACAATAGTCACGTTACAATATATTATCAGCAATTCCCTGATAGACGACAACCAAGAAGAGCAAATTTTTGAAAGTATGTATACTAAAACGGTTTCAACAGACTAGACACTAACGCCCGGTTTTATAATCAACTTAAAGTGAACATTAACTAAAGTTCACTTTAAAGTTGACATTTACCCATATGAATTGCATTGATAAAGGTACCAACTTAAAATTTAAAGTCCACTTTAAGTGATTATGAAACCGAGCGTTAGATTATGAGAACGATCGTGCTAATATGCAGTAGTTCCTTATTACTTCATATTAGCAGACACTTATTACTGACACTAAGGATTACATTTAATTCATTTGATTCATTTACAATAGTTTTTGTTCGATCAGTTTTTTCTCGTAATCTAAGTATCCAGTCCGTTGAAACGGTTCTAGTAAACTTTCAAAAGTTTATCTTCTTGGTTGCCGTCTATCAGGAAATTGCTGAAGATAAATTATCATTGCTAGCAGCACATTTTTGTTATACAGTTCAAGCACAAAAACCATATGAATCAGTTACTCCTTAGAAAAATTCATATTAATAATGGTAACAAAGCAACTATAAAAATAGTATAATGTCAAATGTTTAAGCACATTTATGCCTGGTTGCACCAACAGATCTTAAGTTCCAGATTAGCTAAGCTCTACTTATAAATAGGGCCTCCTTGAGTATCACTTACGTTGCACCATCATTTTAGATTCTTACCTTATTATCAATTATATCTATTATTATATTATGGTATTTTTATTGTAATATACCGGGTGTCCACTTATATTTTCCCCCATTTTAACTGCCTATAACTTCTAAACGGCTCAAGATAGAAATATGCGGTTTTCGCTGAAATGTTTTATTTTAGTAAAAGTTTTGTCTGAATGGATTTAATTTTTTTAGATCGCTTTTAAATAGAAAATAAAAATGGCGGATTTTTTAAAAAACTTTGTTGACTTTTTTTAATGGAACACCCAGTATATTTCGTTATAAATTGAAAGAAAGTTCATTCACCTATCCAGCGATGTAAAGTTTTTCAAAATCGGTTGTCAAATCACTGAGTAATTAATTTTTAAAATGAGAGGTGCAACGTGGATATCACATACCTAAATAACATAACTAAGCAAATTGATATTATTTTATGTGATTTCCACATTGCATCTCTCATTTTAAAAATTAATTGCTCAGTTATTTGAAAACCGATTTTAAAAATTTTTATATCGGTGGATAGGTAAATGACCGTTTTTTCAAGTTTTTAGGTAAATGACCATTTTTATATCGCTTTTAGATAAAAAATGGCGGATTAAAAAAAAACGTTTTTGACTTTTTTTATTAAAACACTCAGTAAATTTTTCCATATCTTGAAAAAAACAGTCATTTACCTATCCAGCGATATAAATTTTTTTAAAATCGGTTGTCAAATGACTGAGCAATTAATTTTTAAAATTAGAGATGCAATGTGGAAATCACATAACATAATATCAATTTGCTTCGTTATGGTATTTAGGTATGTAATATCCACGTTGCACCTCTCATTTTAAAAGCTAATTACTCAGTGATTTGACAACCGATTTTGAAAAACTTTATATTGCTGGATAGGTGAATGACATGTCTTTCAATTTACAAAAGATATACTGGGTGTTCCATTAAAAAAAAAGTCAACAACTTTTTTTTTAAAAATCCGCCATTTTTATTTTCGTATTTGAAAGCGATATAAAAAATTCAATACATTCAGACAAAACTTTTACTAAAATAAAACATTTCAGCGAAACGGCATATTTCTATCTTAAGCCGTTTAGAAGTTATAGGCAGTGTAAATGGGGGAAAATATAAGTGGACACCCGGTATTATAATTATATTATATTAATTTTTATGATATTCTCGACTTAAGCTTAAGATCTGTTGATGCAACCGGGCATTAGTGTCATATCCAATTAATAGGTAGAACATTGTATGTTTTTGTTAATATTTTACGCACCATCAATCTTAACTACATAGGTATTTTGATATCTCATCCAATATTAATAAATTAAGGACTAGTCTAGATCAATATGTATTTTTTTTTCGAAATATTATTTTTGATTGAATATTTTCACGGCCATCTAATAAAATTTCACGTAATTTTTGTTGCAATTAATGTTTGCCCTAAAGAATCACGAGTAACTCACAAATTAATGCACTTAGGTATAGAGAATGCTTAGGAAATAAAAAAGTAGCATAAAATATCATTTCATGACAATATTAAAATTACAAAATACTCCATTTAAGAAAACTCAGAAAATACTCATTCCGAATTTCCACCAACCCTGTATACTAAAATTAAACGTTTCGCTATATTAATAATGTTTAACAATAGTACACTAAATTAAAAATCGTTTGAACATAAATAGAAATCGTGATGTCAAATCACTACAATTCTACAGGGTGTGAATGTTGCTACGAAATTAAGAAAAAAACGTAATTATCGTTTAAAGTACCTCATATAATATTACAAAACCCTATATTTTTTGAAAGAAGGCATCGAGGAGAATCCGAGAATGTAAAAATGTACAGGGTGTTCCATTAAAAAAAACATAAGTTTGTGTCACCCTGTCAATATAGGTGGCCCTGTATATTTGAAAATATTTTTGTGTTATGGTCCTATCTGTACCCAACTTTTATCTAAATATGTAACTTTTTTTCGCATCTCTCACAATAAAAGTGTAATTGGACTTTGTCACACTAATGCCCCACCCTGTATACTAGCAAATAAGTGTTTCCAGTAACTTATATATTCTGTATATCCACTTTAAATAGGTTATTCACTTTAAGAGAAATTATTTAACAGATTAACTCTCTTTTACTTTCAACATATAATAAAATTTTACTTTTTTTACAGACATCTAATCAAGCATTCGAAGCTAACAGAATTTATAGAAAAACCAAATTTTCAAGCATGGCCTGTAACAGAAGAAGATGTAGGTCCATCGTGGATAAAAGTGTTGATCTCATGTCTGCCAAAAAGAGAGTGCAAAGTGTTTCCCCTCCCAAAGGTTCGCTCTTCAAAAGATGACGCCCCTTTCCTATTTTCCCAATTAATGCAATATATAAGCCAAACCAATTACAATAATCTCTGGAAGAAAGCTCATAAGAAATACATGTCAACAGATTCACACAGAGAAACGAAAATCACCTTAACCGACTACAATGCAGTGTTGAGAGAAATAATTACAAGAATATATGGGTGTCCTATCATTAATTCGTATGATGAAAGTCTAAATGTTGGCCAGTCTGCTCAATTTGATGTACATCTAAATATTTATCCAGCGGTGTGTGCCGTTGAAACCCCTAAAGCAATCTTCTTGTTTCACCTACCTTACATGGAGTACAATATTAGCGACTGTCTTACATTTTCACCTGCAATATTAGAAAAAAGCTATACAAAATCACTATTTATCATATATCAAATACTTAATGTTCTAAAATCTCTACACGAAAGAAGCTTAACTCTTGGAGAAATTACTTTGAAAGATATATTTATAAGTGAGGATATGTGGGTGTATGTTTTTCCTCAGGTTACCTCAAATTTTTTTACAAGTGATTCTTCAACAAACAAGTCCAATTATGAGTGTACCAATGCCCCTATCTGTAATAACTACCAGTATTTCAGTTCTCACCTGTACGATAAAGTTCAGTTAAAAAATGAAAGCCTGAGTGAACTGTGTCAATTGTGGATAAATGGATGGATTTCAAATTTTACTTACATATCAGCATTAAACAAACTCTCAGGTGAGTATATATGGGGGAAAATTAAATATGTGTATAGTCTTAGTAACTTATATTGTAGAATGGCTTTAAAGACCACGAAATTTGATCCCTTCTTGTTTACAATCTACCGACATCGTTTAAATCATTTTATCGTTTTAGTTGGGAAGCAAGTCACTATCCGCTGGGAGAGTTGACATGGAGGATATATGACATGTCGACAGTGCTTCTCATGGTGACGTAATTTGTAAGCCGTCCCCCATGGGCGATAAATGCATTTCTTTTTCTGGATAAAGCACATTATCATTTTTATTATACAAAATACAATGGTTCACAAAAGTTCCTAACCTTTACTTGGGGACTATCACTAAAAAACTAGAGTTTATAGAAGTTTCAGACCGAATTATGGTAGTATTATCTTAAAAAACACTATATTTAAGCAGAAAAAGCAGCAGAGGAAGCTTAATTTCGACTTTGTAGGAATTAAAAAGGGGCAAATCCTGGCTTTTCAACCTTTGTTTACAAAGTAATAACAACTATGGCAGTCGTGACGTCACACTTCGGCTGTCAGCCTTAAAATCTCTTCGTATTTTTCTATATTTAAACTATATTTATGTATTATATCAGACGTTTTCTACCATATAGAGTATTTATAGCAAATTTGTAGTAATGTATTGATACATTTAGCACAAAATTGTTCGTAAAATTTTAAATAATCTCTTGCTTTTGTAAATCACACATAAAGTATACCCATAAGATCGTCCTCCGCGTCTACAGAATGTACCACGTGACCTATAATCATAGTTAGCACTCCCAGCGGATAACAAGTAATTGGACTTCGTAAGTCCTATGTTTTCACCCAAAGTAATCGAAAGTAGAACTGGAAGTCGATATTTGAACTCTTCGTGTAACTTTGCGTCGATTGATATACGATTTTACTAATTTTGAGTCATTTTTACTAAACTTTGGGTCATCATTGTTTAAACAGAAATGATTTCAAAATCAGAACGAAAGACTTTTCAATACGCTTCGATTGATGTGTTACATGTACTATTTCTGCGACTATAACGGCACTTCTGGTTAGAACTTTTTAACCAGAAATGATATTAAAACCAAAATTTTACATTTTTTCTCATCTTGCTAAGGCACGTCGAATGATATATCGCTTATACTATTTCGGTGACTTTAAAACAGTACTTACGGTTGCAACTCTAAAACCGGAAATTTCTTGTCAAATTTCTCATCCTTAATACCATCCTTGGGCTATAAGCTTACATTCGACCCCTCATTTGTCATTATATCTGTATTAATAACGGAGAAGTTGTATTCACCGACGGACAGACAGACAGTCATGAAACCGGAAGTATATATTTATTGCGAAGGCGCGTCGAATAATATATCACTTTTACTATTTCGGTGACTTTAAAACGGTGACTTACTTCGGGTTGCTTTTCTAAAACCAGAAATCCTATGTCATCATAATCTTTCGTTTGTGGATCGAGGTTGACGGCCAGAATTTTAGTGGTTCAGAGAGAATCAAATATGTGCTCTCTGAAGAGACTCTAATAAGAGTCGAAACTAGTTAAAGCACTCTTGGCGCTTCTGAACTAACTAGAATAAGTATCTCTGAACACAACGAAATTATTATTTATTATATTCGTGAATAATTTCATGTAGGTGCAAAGTTACAATGGAAGAACGATTATATAAGTTTTATTATAATTTTGTATTATAATTACAATTTGTATTACAATTACAATAATTTTATTTTTTAGGAAGAGTGATAGGAGATCCCAACTGTCACTATGTATTCCCGTGGGTAACTGATTTTTCATCAACTTGTGGCAAAAACTGGAGAGATCTAAAAAAATCCAAATACAGATTAAACAAAGGCGACCATCAGCTTGATCTTACTTATGACAACAGCCAATCTCAAATTCCTCATCATGTTTCTGACGTACTTTCACCTATTACTTATTATGTTTATATGGCCAGAACAACACCCAAATCTGTGCTATGTAAGAACGTTAGAACCATTTGGGTACCAGCAGAGTATCCAAGCTCTATCCAGAGGATACAGGAATGGACACCAGATGAGTGTATTCCTGAGTTTTATACTGATCCCAGTGTCTTTAGAAGTATTCATGATGACTTGGACGACTTAGCTGTACCATCGTGGGCTTCTGATCCAGAAGAATTTATAGAAATCCATAGAAAGGCATTGGAAAGTCCTAATGTTTCTGAAAAATTGCACTACTGGATTGATCTAACATTTGGTTATAAGTACGTATTACTAACATACAAATATTGTTCCATAAGTTACTTAAAAAACGTTGAAAAAGACATGTATTTTTCAATGTCATACATACATTTAATTTTTAAATTATTTTATCTTATTTTATATTTTTACAGCTAGAACTGTTGAACTAATCAAAACATCCACTAAAATTACGAAAGTCAGGGCTGAAAACGGGTTTTTAAAAAGTTGTCTCTCGTAATAAAATTTATTTTTGAGAACGAATTTCGAAAATACTGTAACAAGGTACAAAACTAAAAGCTAAACTAACTAAGAAACGAGAAGCGGCGAAAAAGCCCTGAAAATTATAAAACACTGGTATATTATATAGTCTCTGTATCCTGCGTCATACATTGGATAATCCAGGGACGTAACACTAATCGCAATATCTATCTCTTCGTTAGAGGGGAGTAAATCTCGTGAATTACAAGCCTAACTTGTTCTGTCAAATACATAATTTTTCATTGCTGAAACACTAATAAGTTGGCATTATACTTTTTGCTGATAATCAACCAATATTGCCTTACAAACAATCCGTGATTTAGGGTTCGGTGTTCCTGATGATTATTCGATAGGATCTAAAACTTTTTGAGAAAAAATTTAGTAATCTATTTGGATAATTTTATTATTAATTTAATATACCAATTAAACTAGGCGTTTTAAAGTTATTCCAACGGATCTTTGCACATGACTGAAATTATTCACGCATTACTTTTTATACCAGTTCTCTTTTTTACTCACAAAAACTAGTATCGCAAAATTAAGGCGCTTGTTCATAGAAACCACAATAAGTTAAACAAGGATAAACGATACGGCATGTCTTTGATATATTATTTACTAAGCATTTTGACGTTTATCATTTTCAGTGACATTAGTGCATTTGTTGTGTTTAAAAATGGTTTTTCATATTATTTAAACTTTTAGTCTTGTTTTTACATTTCATTGTAATTATTTATTTTTAAGCTAATGAGACAAGTATTTTTTTTATTCTACAAATTGTCATGATACTACATGAGTCTGGCTATAGTTCTGTCGGACGGAAACTTATTTATTTATTTTCGAGATAACTGTTTAACTTTTTACCCTTCTATATTTATCCTTGTAATAGTAATAGTCGGTATGATGTTCAAGCTATTTAAATGTTGAGTCCATCAATATCCTCAATAGTGAACAAAGATCAAACACTTCAATAAAATAACTTTATAAAATACGTTCACCGGGATAATAGCCATGTCCTAATAATTACATTATTAGGAAATGTATGTTTCACTTATTGTTTTGATTTAATTTGTTTGCAAATCAATCATTACGTTTGTGCAAAGATCCAAACATAATGAGAGGGAAAAAGTACTCCCTGCTAAGGCTCATAATTCAATGAAAAATCTTGGGAAAGAGAAATGTGGGACGTAGGAGGATTTCCTGGTTGCGAAATTTAAGGGAGTGGTACGGGTTCAGTTCAATACAATTGTTCAGAGCTGCAGCAAATACCGTTAAGATGGCTGTGATGGTAGCCAACCTCCGATAGGAGACGGTACTGCAAGATGAAGAAGAATCCGTTGGAACAACTGTATATACGGATACCGTACACTGGATACGTTGGTGCTCGCCGCTTACCGTCTTCGATTCAACCGTTTTGCGGTTTATATATAGGGGAGTGCATGCCGTATCCATTTGTGCAGTTACACGGAGCACCAACGTATGGATACGTACCTTAAGATATATTCATCTTTCTCTCTTCTTGACCATGGCCGTCGAGAAACTTATACGTCTATCTGAGCTATTCGCTGTGTGCAGTGCAAGTACTTGGAGGGGATACGAGAAACGATCGTGCACGAATAGCGGAGAAATCTTGCAAATTTCTTTAATTCATATTGTCAATTGAAATTGTCATATTGACATATTTCATCCCTACTGTCATTGAAGAAAATTAGATTTCGCAAATGCTGTGTTATAAGTTGTAAAAATACAACAAACAATTGTCAATTTAAGTTATATTCGTTATATTAATACAAAGAGAAATAGTTATTTTCCTAACTAGTGCGCACGCACGAGACTGCCGTTGACCCGAACGACGCGATAGCGGAGTTCGGGCAAGCAGTCGAGTGCGGGGAAGACACTTTCCGCGTGAGTTAGGAACAGTATTTTTTCTAGGGCCGTACGTTTGGAAAAAAGCCACAAAAAATAGAGTCATGTCAATTTTTATTTAGAAGTGAAAATACATAAATTAATTCTTTGACAAGGTTGTCAAAACCATGCCCCGAGCACTCTAGTAAAAAAAATGTAATCGTATTTAGTTTCCTTCCAATTTTACAGAGGCGCTGATGTCGGCATCGTGATTGGTGGAACATGACTTTTGACAAATTTTGCACTGACTGTGACTTGCTGTGACTAGATTTTGTACGGGATTTTCGAGAGAACGCGTGCCGCCAGAGCCAGAGATCCTGCGCTGTCTGTGTTAAGTCATTATGGTCGGTTATTATTTTGTGTTTGTAGTTTGTTTGTGTCACCATAAAAAGATATTCAGTCGTGTTTTTTGATATTTTTGTTATTTTGTAATCGAGAACCTGTTTAAAGGTAAGTTTTTCTGATTGTAAGGTAGAGATTTTCTGAGTGTAGGTACCTACTGGTTATCCAATAGTTTTAAAATACACATTTTATTTCGCGTTTTGTTGTTAGGTCTAATGGCTCCGATCAGCTTTGTGCAGACGGTGGAAAAATTCAACAAGTAAACATATATTTAATCCAAATTAAATACACATATTTCTATGTAAAATGTCACATTATTGTATAAATAAATAATTAAGAAACAAAAGTTGTTTGTGTTGTTCCTTTATTGTCCACTTGAATAAAATATGAAATATTGGAAGTACCGTATGGAGGCTATGATGTACCTAGCATGGAGGCTAGATTACGCCACTCTTCCTATCCAATCAACAACAAGAACGTTTAAAATTTCACACCTATCATGTCGAAGCTACAGACCACTTATGTGGAGGCCTGATTGTAGTATCCTTCCAATGGACAGCCTAAAGTCTGACGTCACAAAATTGGGAGGACCTTATATTGGCTCTATGGAGACCTGTAAGAAGGAGTGGAAACGCAATGCATCGTTTGTGGGCTAACTTTTCAACCTCTAATTCAACTTTCAGCAATCGCCGCTAGAGGCGCAAGTGTTCGAATAGGTGCTACAAATACATTAGCTCTTATGGACTTATTTAATATTTAACTCATTTTATTTTTGTTTTTAGCGTAATTAGACATTAATTTATTGGTGGATTGTAGCTGAATATGTTTTATGCCAAAAATAAATTATTTTAACCTTATAACATATCGACGTGTGGTAAAAAGTGTATTCTTTATATACCATTGTAGATGGAGATGTGACATCAAATTTAAATTTGTCATTACTTTAATATGTAGGACAGCTTATTTTGAAGCGGAAATATTTTGTCACATTATCTAACTGCCACATTTATATACCAATGGTATTTCAACGGCAAATTAATTTTTTAATATCTTTGTAACTGATATTAAAAAGTTTGTTAGTTGAAAAAATTGACTGAACTGTACGTAATTGTTTTTAAAAAGTTTAAAAAGGTATTTAAATAATTTGAAGTTTATTGATCAATTTTTTTTAATTAGGTATTCTTTTTATCAAAATTTAAACTGGTTTTTTTTAATACTTCATTTATCTATATTCTGAAAGCTTACCTATCAGATGTTTAAATTTAGTTAATAAAAATATATGTCTATAAACTACGCAGACGATAGTCTGACTTTTATAAAATTAATGTTAATTTTTGTGAAATATTTTGTCTCAAAAAATGCATTGTTTCGACAGAAAAACTTTCAAGATCGTCCTACTATTATCACTATAATTTTCAGGTTAAAATAAAAACCAATAATAGGCACAAATTTTATTTACACCGAAGGAAATAACATACAAACGAATAGGTTTAATCCACGAACGTTATAAATAACATAAAGACAAATCTTTATAAAAAGTCTTTATTAACTTCGTTAAGTTCCCTTTTGAATTTTTTATCGGAACGATAACTCGATATAAATCCCGGTACGAAGCAAGTTCTTTTAGTGTAAGCTTTCTTGGCACTCATATTTAAATAATATTAACCACCAAAACCAATAATCTTATATTAACTACGAATAATTAATTATTTTCGAAATTTTCACATTCACTCCAATGCAAAAGTAGCATCTATTTCTACGCCACCGCCGCCCTAGCGAGAAACCAAGCAAACAGGCAAAATTGTGTACAAAAATTTCAAGGTCGTCCTATCTCGATTCCTCTCCTCTGTGTAGGTCTCCATAATTGGCTCTAAACAATTTTGTTTGTAACGTTAAATGGTCATAAGGAATTTTTCATTTATGTGCTTTGTGTGGCAAAATAAGACTTCATTTAGGTATTTCGTTAAAGAAACGTGTTAATTAAGAGATTTTTATTCGTTTTTGCTCAGGTGGTTTTTATTCCTTAGTGATTGAAAATAAACATAACCTCAAAACTGTTTACGTTCTAATCATTGCATTAAATTAACTCACCTGGGCAAAAACGAATAAAAATCTCTTAATTGGCACGTTTCTTTAACTAAATACCTAAATGAAAAGTCTTATTTTGTCACACAAACCACGTAAACAATAAATTAAAAATTCCTTATGAGTGTTTAACATTATAAACAAAATTGTTTGGAGCCAAATATAAGCTCCTCCCAATTTTGTGACGTCAAGACTTAGGATGTCCATTAACTAGGTGCTGAAATACGTGACATATTTTTTGAAGAGTAAGATCGCATTCTACCCAATCACACAACACTTTTATCTATGGTCAAAACCAAACTTTCAATATAATGGTTTATCACGACAACGATATTGGTTTTCATGATTGGTAATTGTCTACTGATTTGACTTTTAAATATTATGTCAAAATAATTTTATTTCATCAAATTATCGCGCTAATTTCATTAAAACATGAATACAATAAGATAAATTTGAAATAAATTAGTAAATAATATCTTAAATATTAGTTTATTGCATGCATTATAATATATTATAATGCCATATTACAAGGTATTTTACTTTCCCTCAAGTCGTGCGGAAAAATTTACTTTCCCGCACGCCTTGCGGGAAAGTGCAACTTTCGGAAACGAAATGCGTGCGCGAAAGTGGCTCTTTTAGCACGGCCGTAGAAAAAGTGTATTTCTATACAATGTTTACCTCAGTCCATTGATTATAAACTTACCCATAGATAGCTCACCTCCTGGTAACCGAAAGACGTATCGGCAACTAGATGGCGCTACTCGAAAACCGTATCGAGATTTCTCAGTCGCTGTCTGACTAGCGAGTAGTTAACAGTGGCGTCAGAGCCGAACTTACCCTATAGGTGTATTACCTTCTATTAGCTGCGTATTGTGCTGTGATAAGTTAAAGCGGAATTTAAGACAACAACCACAAATTTAGAAACGTGTGCTGTTACATGTGCATGTTACTGGTTATATTTACTATAAGATTATAAAGAATTTGAATTGGATTAAATGCCATGAAGATTTGCAAGACACTAAAACTCTATTACAGAAATACGAATTCATTTTACTTCTTAGAGAATATGGTGCACATGAATAAAGATTCTTCAGAGATAATCAGATTTGTTTGTTACTATTACTACAATAATGTTAGAAAAAGTTTCACGGGGCCTTTAAATCAGCGGTTCTCAATATTTTTGAGTCATGTACCATCTAAAGTTTCTTTTATTATATTTCTATATTTTTAGATTGTATAATCAAGACTTACTATGTACTACTATTTAAGTTTTTGTGTGTTTTGTGTACCACCGCAAATAATGATATGTACCACCAGTGGTACATGTACCACAGATTGAGAACCGCTGCTTTAAATAATTTAAAGTAGGTAATGCAGTTTTTGACAATATTGAAACCTATTTGGCTAAGCATATTTTATTAACTAAAAATTGGCTTGAAAACTATAAAGACCATAAAAGAAAAAATATAAAATTCTTGGTGAAAATCAAACTTTTAAAAACTTGTCAGTGGTATAACATTAATGAAAGCAAACAAAAAAACAGAAAATTACTTATTTTCGATAAAAGTAAAGTTAAACAAACATGAATATAATACAATAAATAGTCAATTTAACAAGATCTGGAATTATGCATTTATTGAGTTGTGTTACTTTTCTTGCGGGTGAGCGATTATTGAAAACTTTTTTATAAAATTTATGGAAAAAATGCATTCTTGATAAAAACCTGCATATTTTAAAACTCAAAATGAAAGAATTAGATGTCCTCGGCTATTTATATTTTGGAAATTCCCTGTCATTTTATCAATATTATTCATTTAAACGTTGACAACTTATGGTGTTTTGTCAAAGAAAAATATAATCCATAGTATTTGGTACACATCACTATCTGCTTTTAATAACCTCTTTGAAGTAATTCCATCAGAAAGGTCCTCAGGAATTGTTAAATGAAATAATAATAATATCGTAGGGCATTTTTGCCGGAGAGATCCTATCGGATTGTTCCGGCGCCATTTACATCTTTACCTGTTTCAAGTAACTATTGTCGATGTACACTAGCCCAGGGGGACCGATGGCTTAACGTGCTCTCCGAGGTACAGTGAAACGGCTCTTATCATTTTTAGAAATGAAAAATTGATTGTCGTTTGCAGGGCTTGAACCCGCGTACTCTGGCGTATGATGCCAGTGTCTGGATCCCACATGAAAAAAAAGTTGGATAATAGCAAGCTGAAAATTTGTTAATAGCTTAAGGGTGTCTAGTTGGACAAACTTTGATATATGGGAACACTGGAACAAGGGAAGTTTTAATTGTGGAACAGGTTAAAAATTTGGAACGGTCAGACCACGAAAACGGCACATGTATTTTGTCCGACAGAACAGACTTAAACTCTCCGAACAAAGATTAAACTCTCATGCAAAAATCAGACTGCTATTTATCACCAAATGGGCGTTTTAATGAGTGGAACATGTAGAATTTATCAAATGACAGGAATTATGACAGGTGATAAATAGCAGTCTGATTTTTGCATGAGAGTTTAATCTCTGTTTGGAGAGTTTAAGTCTGTTCTGTCGGACAAAAAAAATGTGCCGTTTTTGTTGTCTGACCGTTCCAAATTTTAAACCTGTTCTACAATTAAAACTGCCCCTGTTCCAGTGTTCCCATATATCAAAGTTTATCCGACTAGACACCCTTAAGCTATTAACAAATTTTCAGCTTGCTATTAATCAACTTTTTTTCATACGCGGGATCCAGACCTAGTAGCTCTGTTCTGTTAAATGTAAAAAGTATGCGATCGAACAGTAGATCCTATCGATTTCATTTCACCTCTATACTATTTCTTATTTTGTACAGAATATAATTGACTTCTATTTTACCATTTCTAGACAAATTGTCAATTTTTTGTAATACAATGTTAGGTACTCTCAGAAAAAAATATATAGCTAATTTTTATTTCCGGTAAATTAAAAATGCAGGTATTTGAGTACCTCTAATATACCTAGTACATATTCTAGTATTATTGTTTAGTTTTATAACATAACTGAACTTTTTTCTGAACGATGACGTTATTTTTATGTGACATTTCGAGCCATCACAAAATATGTAGGAGTAATCATTCCATTTACTCACGGGTTTTGCCCCTAATTTATATACGTTCAAAATAAGTCCGGTATTAAAATGAGTAATGCTAATCAACTTTTGTTCTATAGAGTTTTTTTCACTAAGTCAAGAATTTTCGAATAATTTGCAAGTGAACATATTCACTTTTCAACAAAAAAAAAACACCTTTTTACACGGTTTTTCGCAAATAACTCAAAATGTAGGTAAGTATTTGATCGAAAAATTAAATATTGTTAACAAAAATATACCTATCTTATAAAAAAAGTGCAGAATGGTATGAAGTTATATATAATAAACGTATGAAGTTTGTAGACCCAGTAGAAACAGAGTTATAGTTCAGGAAGAGTGGGTTCTAATTCGTTAAATTCCAAATCGAATATTTAAACGTGGAATAATTAAAAAATTAAGCACTTTTGGAGAAAACCCAGTATCTTTTTTAAAATGTTTAAAAAAAGCTTTATTTTTGTTTCTTTTTTAAGTTACTAGCATCAAAAGTAAGTAAGTTACGCTCAGAACAAAATGGTTCCTTTTTTTTGTAAAAAAAGATCGTAAAAATCACCCCCTAATTAGCGTCTAAAATTAAATTAATCGTCACCGCTTGATAAATTACTTTACGTATGTAGTGTTTATATGATCTGTAAGTTTTGGAAAATTTTTAACAGCCATATTTTAACCTATTTTTGTCTTAAAAAAAAACAAAAAATATAAAATATTCAGAAAAGCAAATCCCCCTTTATAGTCTAAAAAATATTTTTTCAGAAATTCAAAAAATTGTTTTTTTACTTTAAAACCAATTTTTTCAAAAATAGGCGCTTTGATTAGATGGAACTTACAGACAATATAAAAAATAAACAAGTTAAGTAAATTGTAAGGCCGTTTCGATTCATTTAATTTCGGATGCTAATTAGGGGATGATTTTCACGACTTTTGTACCAAAAATCAAAATAGGGGCCAAATTTATTTTGACCATATCTTGCTTACTTCGATGCTAGAAACTTAAACAAAAATAAAGATAAACTTTTTTTAAAACACTAAAAAAAGTTGTAGTTTTTCCCGAAAAGTTCTTCATTTTTTGGTTATTTCACGTTGAAATATTCGATTTGGAATTTGACGAATAAGGACCCACTTTTCATTACCTACTACTCTGTTTCTGCTGGATCTACAGACTTCATACGTATACCACTTTTTTACTGTTTTAAAAACTATAGGTATTTCTGCTACATGTACCTTTTTTTTTCGATTAAATACTTACTTATTGAGTAATTTGCGAAAATCATATTTACCCGAAAATAACTCGAAAAGTATTGATTTATTGAAAAAACTCTATGGACCAAAAGTTGTTAGTATTAATCAGTTTATCCAATTTTGGACTTATCTTGAACGTATATTTTTTCACTCCCGAGAAGGAGTGATACTTAACCCCAGGGCAAAAGCACACAGTGGCACAATATCACTTTTTTCTTTGATATTTTAGCTATGTGTATACCAAATTTCATGCCAATAAAATGGATTCTTTAAAATTCGGAGGTTTTGCAATATTTTACCTTGAGTGAATGGGTTAGATCTGAAAAGAAATTCTGTATATAAACTTCAAATATTTTATTTCGCATTAGTTCTGAAAATTAATTTCTTTTACAAATTGCAAAAAATAATTTACATGTGAATTATCACTGCTAATTTTATTATGTGTATTTTCTATTTTGTTGTTTTTTTGTAGTGTATTAATAATTAAATCATTTTTAGGAAACCTCTTCACTATTTTTATTAATCAATATTTAGCGTTTTATCTGAAGTAAAATAGGAATTCCAAAATAGAGATTACAAGCGCGTTAAAATTATTTGTGAAAATGCTGAATACTACCCTTATATCGTTGTCTATTACGCCAGCCAAGCAACTCAAATTTATTTTTCAATCTTGGCAAAAATTTCAATAAATGTCGCCACCGTCCAGTCAGGTAGTACTTAGACTTAAGGGGCAAAGAGGTGTAAGTGGGCGGAGTTTAACACTGAATTCGGTTTTACCTTAAGGTGAGGTATCTATGTGTTTATTAATCAATGCTCAGTCTTACTTTTTCTTCTTATTCTTTTTTGAGCTGTGTCCTTGACAATTATCCAGTAACTAGGACTAATATAATTGGCCAATATAATTAAAAGTGGTACAAATGTTGCTGAGCTATGAAACCAGGTGTCGCTCTTCTGAACTTGCACGGTCCCAATACACTCATACAGGGTGTTTCATTGGGAAACGGAAATACTTGAATGGTGAATAGAGGTCACTGAGGCGGTTCAATATATACTACATTTATTGCCCCACCGATTTTTATAACCGACTTGGTTGTTTTATCGACTTTGCCCATTTTTTGTGAATTCATAACTCCTCACAATTAATTACAAGAAAAATCCAGGTGCGGAGTAACAAAAAATATAAATTCATTGTGACCTTGAAACAACAGCCTGTATATTAAAATATTCAAAATTCGTTTTGCATATTTGATAAAGGCACAAAAAACTAAGTTTAATGCTTCGCTTCAATTTTTTGCGCAGACATTTTAATGACTAATTTTGAAATTATATTGAAATTTTTTAGAACTAATGTGATTAAAAAGCAGGTATTATTAACTTTTAATAATAAATTATTTAAAGTTAATGAAAAAATACTCATTTTAAAAACAACCAATACATCTGTACTACATTGGAACCACCCACTTAGTAAAATCACAAGAAAATCCAGGCCCGGATTAACAAAAAAACAAAGTAATTGTGACCTTGAAACAACACCCTGTATATTGAAATATTCAAAATCCGTTTGCACATTTGAAAAGAGCACAAAAAAGTTTTTTTTTTCATTCGTTGTTTCATTTTAACATTCTTTTAGACTAAGCGGTCATCCAGCAGTTCGAGCTAGAAACGTTTGTCTGAATTTGGCTGACGATCATGAAAATTTGACGAAATCTGGATTGGTTCAGTTATTTACGCATCCTCACCCTCTTAAAGCCGTCGATTCGCCGTATTTCGGAAAAACACCACCAAAGCTATTTATCGGAAAGTTGGTTAAACCAAGTAAGTATATTAAAACTAGGTTTGAATCAAATGTGAAATGTTTTATAACATTTCTCAAATTACAACTAACAGATATTTTGCTAATCTTATCCGACAACTAACAAATATTTCTCCTCATGCTTCTCCATGTTTTCTGTATGTCCCTTTTGATTCCTTTGTACAGAAAACCCAAAGCATTTCGTTTTTTCATATTCAATCGTTTTTACCGAAAGTTTTTTAAGTTTTCTTTCAATGTGATCCACTACAATGCATTGAGCATCTATAGGTTCCTCTTAGTGTATAAAAGAAATTTTCTTTAAAAACTTGGTATACCTACATATTTAGCAGTTAGTTATAAAATTTTAAACAGTACTAATTAATAATTAATATGTACCAATTTAGTAACTTAATATTTCTTTATATGTACCGGGTGTCCCAATAAGAATGGCTCTCGGCCATATCTCAGGAACCGTTTATAGTACAGCTTTGAGAAAAAAAAATTATAACAAAAGTTGTCTCGGGAAAAGCCTGGAAATTATTTTTATAATTGTAGGTTCACCGCTGGAGGGCGTAATTGAATATCAGAAATTAAAAAATCTAAATTTTACAAAATTTGCCTAATGAAAGTGCACTGGAAATCCGATCATCGTATTCTTCATAAAATTCTGCGCATATTTGATTTCACAAGTTTAAGTCTACCTTTGCAAATAAGAGGTAGGGGTGAGTGGGAACCTTGTTATAAAAAAATGGCTGTAAGTCCGGTTCTGCTAAATCGAATTTTACAAACTTGGTCTTGTTGTAAACAATTATTTTTCGTCAATGTAAGAGTTATAATTTCGAACCAGCCTAATAAGTAATATGCCAGTTAGGAGGCGTTATTTAAATTTTTTCAGAAATCTAGTTTTCTTTGGAAAATATGAAATACAAGTATGCATTTTTAATCCTGTATTATAGAATTTGATTAAATTAGCAATAGAATAGTGAAAACCGCATGTCAATACCTTTTTTCTATCTCGAGATATCTTAAGAAACGTGTAAATTTTAAACATAACTGTTACTGTCACCGGTAAACTACGTTAAGGAAAAGTAGTGTGATGTGGAAAATACAAAGAAACATTTTTCAGACGTTAACGTATATAAATATAATTAATTAAAACAACAATAAGACAAACAACACAAAATATAACAAAGAAATAAACACAGCTACTTAGTGACGACCTAAATGTTCAAATTGTTGCCTATCATTTTCGATGCAAGCATTTAAATACTACATTACTCGAGAAAACATTTCGAGAGCAGAAATTGAGATTGCTGTTCAATCTACTTTAGAAAGAGTAAATGCTTGCATCAAAAATGATGGGCAACAATTTGAACATTTAGGTCATCACTAAATAGTTGTTTTTATTTCTTTATTATATTTTATAGTGTTGTTTGTCTTATTGTTGCTTTAATTAATAGGGCTTTTCAACGCTTCTCATTGGTTTCGAGCCTCTGTCATAATATCGTATAATTCGTGTATAATATTAATGTACCACATATGACACAGGTTCGAAAGAAATGTATTATATACGTTGATATCAGGAAAATGTTCCTTTGTTTTTCCATAGCACACCACTTTTCCTTAACTTCATTTACCGGTGACAGTAACAGTTACGTTTTTAAATTTACACGTTTCGTAAGATATCTCGAGATAGAAACAAGGTATCAACATGCGGTTTTCGCTATTCTATTGCTAATTTGGTCTAATTTTGTAATACAGGATTACAAATGCATACTTGTATTTAGTATTTTCCAAAAAAAAACTAGATTTCTGAAAAAAATTAAATAACGCCTCCTAGCTGGCATATTACTTAGTAAGCTGGTTCGAAATTATAACTTTTACATTGACGAAAAAGAGCTATTTTCAACAAGACTAAGTTTGCAAAATTTGATTTAGCAGAACCGGACTAACAGCCATATTTTCATAACAAGGTTCCCACTCACCCCCACCTCTTATTGGCAGAGGTAGACTTCAACTTGTCAAATCAAATATGCGCAGAATCTTATGAAGAATACGATGATAGGATTTCCAGTGCACCTTCATTAGGCAAATTTTGTAAAATTTTGATTTTTTAATTTTTGAAATTCAATTTCGCCCTCTAGCGGTGGACCCACAATTATGAAAATAATTTCCAGGCTTTTCCCGATGCAACTTTTGTTATAAATATTTTTTTCTCAAAGCTGTACTATAAACGGTTCCTGAGATATGGCCGAGAGCCATTCCTATTGGGACACCCGGTACAATTTTATATTTTATACTTAACAGTGACGCCAGCTGTTAGCAGATCTACAATGTTTTATGTATTCATTCGTTCCATTTCCCAAATTCTTTCCGTTTAAGATATTAAAGCAAAACTTATAAAGTAATCAATCTCAAATGCTGTATACATTTAACTTGTTGTTCTATACGTTGTTCTTCTTTCTTTTTAACTGCTCAACATTCAGTATCCGGCCTTCGGAGGTTGTATAGAGTAATACTCTATACCTATACTACTATAGAGTATTTGCTTTTCGGTTTCATTGAAATTATTCCGTCTTACAATTCATCAATCTTCTGTTGCCTGAGAAACGGCTACCAGAACCATAAATATGTATGTCAACATGTCTTCTTCTTCTTTATCTTGTTGGCTTGTATACTTGTGCATCTGCCAGATATGAACATGTCAATCAAATACACTAGAAGTCAAACAATTAGGAATTCACGTCATAGATTTAGTGACATCATAACCCATCGGTACAAACTTAACGGCAAACAAATTCCACAAATTTTTCCTCATATATTAGCTTTTTCGCTACCGTCAAGTTTGACAGGACAGCGCTGTTGCCAAATAAAAAACACATATTATATATTTACCAAAGCTGCTACAGCCTACACTGTTTCTCTTTGTCTTTACTATAAGTGTCATACTGACATTGTCCGATATAAGGTTATGTAAGATGCTTGTTTGTTTATTTTTCTTCTTCTTCTTTTATGGCCTTTGTGAGCTGTGCCCATTTAGCCAGCAATATTTCTTAAAATTAACGTCTAATTAAACCTACCATACAACAAGACCAATCAAGGATAGATCAGGGAAAATGAAGTTGGTAAAAAAATAAACTGTTGTTAAAATATAAACTAAATAAATAAAATATAATTTGAAAACAATAATTTGACATTATATTTAACCTACAATATTATGATAGACGTCAGTTACCATTTACCATTTGACCAAATATAATAATGGCGTCATATATAATCGTCACTACTTCTAGCCAATAAAACGCTCGCTGTAATAGGGCTTTTCATCGATTGTCATCCGTTTCGAGCTTCTGTCATATATTGTATAATCTGTGTATAATTATTAATATACACGATTTATACAACATATGACAGAAGCTCGAAACAAATGTCTGTGAATGAAAAGCCCTATAGGAATGGCATGTCAAAAAAATCTGATTATTCCCTATATATTTTTTCAAATTTAGAATATATCGCAACACGGGGAAAAGTACGTGCATTCCTTATCGTTTGACTTCTAGTTTACATTATGTCTCATTGACGTGAAGTAGGCATTTAACAAGGTCAAATTGTAGGACGTTATCCACTTGTACACAAGGGATACGCTTATATATACCTATATGAATAATCAGAACCAACGAAAATATATATCACAACACAATAAAAGTGTGGACCGCTTACCGACCCAATTGAAGCTGGAAAGGTTAAACAAATATTTTATTTTTATAATTCATTGTACTATCATTATATTTGTATAATACTTTGCAAATATTTAATGTCACCGGCAAACATCTTTCTAATAAAGACTAAAAAAAACACTGTTGAATAGAAAAAAAAATTGGTCCTATAAGTACTAGTACTACTTCTTCTTTGTATGCCGTCTTTTGTTTTAATAGTTGTTAACAATTACATCTCTACCTATTCGTCTCAATATCTGTGCATCGGTCACTCTGCATATCCAAGGTATTCTCAGTATGCGTCAGTACAGCCGCATTTCTAAAGCATCTAAATTTGGTACATTCAGCTCAAGAGTGTTTGTTACATGACGATAATCCGTAAATAATTGTTTATGTAAATTTTCCAAATCTGTAACAGTTCTTCATTGTCTGCGATAAGTTTGTTGTTCTCGTCAACTAACTTTCCAAACTGTCTTTTTTTTGTTAGTATAAGTACACTCTGTTTATTTTATGCATGTTAGAGATATCAGGTTTGTTCCAACATGAACTTTTGGACGGTCCAGAAACCGTCACGAAACTACTTGTTCCGTTTGTTGTGCGCATGTTCGTAATTGTATCGCCCAGTTATCGTCCCATGACGGTAATTTGGAAACCGATGTTGTAACGGTTATCTGACTGATAACTGATTTATCTATCATTATCATTTGTCATTTTTGTTGGCGACAGCTTGTGTTCTTTCAGTCGATCACGATTCCCGCTTTCGATTTGCAAAAAGGCTCAACATTTGCAAGGCTCAAAAAATTTAAAGAATTAAATCCTAGTGCGCAAGTCAGTCCAACCAGCACATGCATTTGCCCGATTATGGCCCGATTACTGAAATGATCATCACAAATGATCGTCACTGAAAGATCACAATTCTTGTTGGAACAGTGGGAAGGACGATCCGATGACGATCATATTTTTGTTGGAACGGATTTTGTTTACTGCGCAGGAGCGTTACCGTTTCGTGGCGGTTCTCGGTCGTGTTAGAACAAACCTATCGTGTCTTCATTCTAGCTCTTCTGTCTGTTGACATTTTTCTCGTAACCATTTTTCTTTAGTCTCTTATTTCTGCTGGCAGTTCTATCTATTTCTTTAAATCGTTCGGGATTATTCTTAGTTTCCCCTGCTTTTGTCCAGAAGATGTAATATTTCGTCTGTGATCCACTCGTTCTTCTTCTTCAGTTCGGAGTAACCAATCACTTCTTTAACACCGTTGCATTAAGGGTCCCTTAAATTGAACTATAGTTTGTTTTTAAACCAAGAGGAGTAATTTAAATTTCCCGCGCCGTAAACCTTGTGTGTAAGGGAGAGATTAAATGTCCAGCAAACGACGGCACTGTTGCCAGATTTACCTTTTTCCTTTTAGCGGGAATTTTAAAATTAGTCTAATGCCACTTTGGTTTTAAAAGAGAGTTCTGTATTCTTAAATTTATAACCTTACTTTTACAAGTAATTAGGATTATTTTATTTACATGTAAATATTGAAACAAGTATTGTACTGTGTCATAATTTAAAACTCATGTTGCAGTATTTTGAAAAAGAATGAAGCTCAAAAGAAATTTACTTATACAGTACAAATTATTTTTTAATGGGAACGGAAATTTACGATTTCAAAGGTGAAAATGTGTTGGGATCCTTGGGATAGTATAGATGGACACTTTTTTATTTTAGTATTAAGTGGTTACATAATTATTCAGAATATTAATAAAATTACTAGTAATTTAAATTAGTTTTAATATGTATTATAATAGTATTAATTCTCATCATGTACCTGGCTAAATAGCTAAGCGCTAAATAATAAAAATTAAAAAAAAAACATTCTTAGTGGCCTAGCACCTTTACTTTGCCTGGGGGCGAGGCGAGTTAATAAATTCTATTTTCTTATTGCAGTCATTTTGTGACGGCTTAAGAAGTTACATAAATGATGTCTTTAGGCTGTGCAATTAGAAATACATCTTTATGACTTGTATTTACATGATATCGGGCTTTTCACTCAGTCATTTGTTTCGAGCTTCTGTCATGTGTTGTCTAATATTAATTAATATATCTATGTCATATGTTATTGATATTGCCAATGATACAAACCAAAGACATATGACGTAGATATATTAATATTATGTGACACTTGACCGAAGCTCGAAACAAATGACAATCGATGAAAAGCCCTATTCAATAGGGCATTTTATTCACAGTCATTTGTTTCGAGCTTCTGTCATGTGTCACATAATATTAATATATCTACGTCGTACGTTATTGGTATATACCAATGATACAAACCAAAGACGTATGACGTAGATACATTAATATTATGTGACTCATGACACAAAGCTCGAAACAAATGACAGTCGATGAAAAGCCCTATTGGCGTCTGCATATCAGGATCCGGTAATACTGTATTATTTATCTATGATCAGGATATTGCTGGGTGTACACAAGTAAACAACACTTTTTTGATTAAAAGGTTTATTTCATTAAATCAAAACTTACATGGATACAATTTAAATATAGTATTTTTACTACAAAAACGTTATTACGTAGGTCAAAATTTTTGACGTAAGAGAACTGTCAAAGCATTAGAATGTGACTTTTCATTATTGCCGTGTTTATAATAAACATAGCAATAATGAAAAGTCACATTCTAATGTTTTGACAGTTCTCTTACGTCAAAAATTTTGACCTACGTAATAACGTTTTTGTAGTAAAAATACTATAAGATATTTTTTCTATTTAAGGCAATATAATATAAGATATATATTTTAGTATAACCGTTGATTGATAAATACGGAAAGATACGAAAGCCTATGCATTATTTTGTTGTCTTTAAAACCTGCCCGTATAGTGGCGCGCCTAGCT
This sequence comes from Diabrotica virgifera virgifera, assembly GCF_917563875.1. Classification (NCBI taxonomy): domain Eukaryota; kingdom Metazoa; phylum Arthropoda; class Insecta; order Coleoptera; family Chrysomelidae; genus Diabrotica; species Diabrotica virgifera. The sequence goes on along the minus strand of NC_065445.1, from coordinate 110,777,501 downwards.
TAAATTTGTTGGAACTAGCCTTAGAGGGAAGTGTAAAATTCTCCCTACTCAAGGAACTAGCCAAGAACACGCGGTTATTTTGCGTGGCCCGTATTCAAAATTTTAACGCAGCAGTCACTATCATATTAATTTGTATTATTTTTTTTTTGTTTTTGTTTCTGCAAAAATGTTGAAAATATAAATTGACTATAGAGTTTTTTTTTCACTAGTCTTGACCTCACAAGTAAATAAGTTAATTTCGAGTTATTTGCGAGTGAATATATTCATTTCTCAAAAAATAGTACTTTTTTAGACGGATTTTCGCAAATAACTTAAAAAGGAAGTATTTCACCAAAAAAAAACATTCATAGCAAAAACACAGCTTATCAAAAAGGGAAAAAATATGTTTTATATAAATATGACATATGAAGTCGTAGACCCAGTAAAAGCAGAGTTGTAGCTAATGAAAAGTGGGTTCTTATTATTTGTCAAATTCAAAATTGAATATTTCTACATAAAATAACCAAAAAATTAAGAACTTTTCGGGGAAAACTCATCATAACTTTTTTAAAAAGTTTAAAAACAGCTTTATTTTTTTGAGTTTCTAGTATCAGAAGTAAACAAGTTGCGCATAAAATAAAGTTGATCCCTTTTTTTTGTAAAAAAAATGCTTTTTCACGCTTCTTTAAAACTATCTTTTACAAAAAAGGACCAACTTTATTTTCAGCGTAACGTGCTTACTTTAATGCTAGAAACTTTTTTAAAAACAAAGCTTTTTTAAACACTTTAAAAAAGTTGCGATGAGTTTTCCCAGAAATGTGCTTTATTTTTTGGTTATTTCACGTTGAAATATTCGATTTGGATTTGACGAATAAGAACTTACTTTTCATTAGCTACAACTCTGCTTCTACTGAGTATAAAGACTTGATACAGACATTTTTTTAAATTTTTTATAAACTATATTTTTATTGAATACTTTTTTCGATAAAATACTTAGTTATTGTGTTATTTGCGTAAAACCATCTAAAAACGTGTTTTTTTTTTGTTAAAAAACGAACATATTCACTCGCAAATAACTCGAAAAGTATTAGCTTAGTGAAAAAACTCAATAGAACAAAACTTGCTACAATATAATCAGTTTATCCACTTGATAGATACTAGATAGTATTAGACTTATTGTTATTATAGCTACCTAGCCTTATACAAAGTGGGTTTAGAAAGTCCACATCTACATTAGACAACCTAGTGGATATTGAATCTGTAATTCATGGGTCATTTGGATGTCATCAAGTATGTTTGGCTTATGGCTATCTTTTATTATATTTTATAATGCGTGCCATTTGGGGATTAGATGTAAGAATTCTTTGAAGTTGGTCAATTCCAGGAAATATAAAATTTATTAGTAATTTCCTATATAGATGAAACTTATTCGAATAGATAACGTTCTTTTAGACTCAAAAATCCAATTAAACGACATTCCTCAATGGTCTACTCGTTGCACTTTTCCTTATTGCCATCAATGACATCGCTAAATCACTTAACCCACTAGTCATTTAGAAATTAGAGAATTGGTCGAACACTACTGGCCTAGAATTTTCTCCCACTAAAACGAAAACAATAATCTTTAGTAAAACTCGAAAGAAGCACATTATACTACCAAAAATCTACCTAAAGAATTTCTTCTTCTTCTTCTTTTTTATATAGGTAGTACTGCCTGTTTTTCTTCAATGGTGCCTTTCATTCTGCCCCTAAGTTGTCATTCCATCTTTTCCTTGGGCGTCCTATACTTCTTCTGCCTAACGGTGACTTGTCCCTGGCTATTCTTACTATCTTTGATTCAGACATCCTGCTTATGTGTTCATTCCACTCTTCTTTTCTATTCTTTACCCAGGTATTTATATTGCCTACCCCACATATGCATCTGATTTCCTGACTTCTTACCCTATCCCGTAGTCCTTTTCCAGCAATCCTTCTTAAGATCTTCATTTCGTTGGTCTCCAGACGTCTTTGTATTTTGCTTGCATCTGGTCTTGTTTCGGCAGTGTAAGTCATAACTGGTCTAATAACTTCAGTCAAATGACTTATATATTCGGTCCTTTGTTTCCACTCTAAGATGTTTGTTTTTCCAAATTGTGTCGTTTAGGCATCCGGCCGTTCTACTGGCTTTAATTATTAGTCTTTAACCTCTTCTTCGATATTATTGTCGGCTGATAGATTAATTCCCAGGTATTTACTTTTATTGTCTAAGTCCAATTTGCATCTTATTGGTTCTTTGGATATTACTAAGCTTTTTGTTTTTTGGGCTGATATTTTCATATTCATTTCTTTTGCGTTAATGTTGAATTCGTGCAGTAATCTTTGTAGGTCGTCTTCGCACTCTTCTACTAACACGGTGTCATCAGCGTAACAGAGTATTTTTATCTCTTTATCGCCTATTTTTTACCCTCTTTTTTTCTTCACTTGTTCTATTATTGCATCCAGCGTTATGTTAAACAGTAGAGGGCTTAGTGAATCTCCTTGCTGGATTCCTGTGTTTGCTTCTATATGGGTTCTGTTATTATTCCATTGACTTTCATTCCTATTTTATTTCGTACGTAAATGTTTTCTATCAGTTTTATAATATCCAGTGGTAAATTTTTTTCATATAGTAGGTGTATCACATCTTTTAATTGTATTCTATCAAACGCTTTCTCTAGGTATATAAAACAGAAAAACCCGCGCTTGTTATATTCTAATGATTTTTCCGCTATTTCTCTTATCACAAAAACTGCATCGTTATGATCTTCCACTTCTAAATCCTTGTTGTTAAACCGATATATTTATGCACGCCATTATTTTCTTCATCAGTATTTTAGTTGTGAGTTTCAGTATAGTGCTCTACTGGGGTCTGCCCTATCACTTTTCTTAAATAACGCTATCATCTGAGTGGTACTCCATTCTTCTGGAATTCTTCCTGTATTTATTATTTTACTTATCAGGATATTCAGTTCTTTGTGAAGTCTCTCTCGTCCGTATTTTAAAAGTTCTTAGCTATTCAATCTTTCCCTGGTGCTTTTCGATTTTTCATCTGTTTTAAGGCGTTTGTTATATCTTCCTCTTTAATTTCTGTTTGCTCATCCGATTCTAATCCTGGTTTTCCAGTTCTTCATGATTAGCTGTTTGATACAGGTTTTCTAGGTAAGTTGTCCATGTATTTGTATCAATATGTTTTACTTCTATCAATTCCTTCATCTCTGCTGTTTGACCTCTTATCATTTTCCACATTTCGTTTTGCATCCCGTATAAGTCGTGCTCCATCTCTTTTGAAAATGCTTACCATTGTTCTGTTTTCTTCCTTCTTACTATTGAGTTTAACTCATTTCAAACTCTTTTATATTCTTCATATGTTTGTCTCGTTCTTTTGAATTTGTATTCTAGCTAGATTTTCTTTTTTTCTTGGCATTTTATTTTTATTTCTTCACAGATCCATGGTGTTCTCCTTTTCTTTCGTATACGTTTACTTATCTTACGTTCTCCAAGTGCGTCCGTTACTGCCATTTTGATATTATCTCTAATCTTTCTCCAACTTTCTTCTATGTCTTCATCTGGTGTTATGTAGTTTTCGTTCAGTACTTTTTGCAGTCTTTTCTGGTATAGATCTCGTGTTGACAAGTCTTGTAGCTGTTCTACCGTTATTCTTGTCTCACATTTAATAGGGTCTTTTTTCCTGTTTTTTTGTAGATGTATTCTGATTTTTCCAAGTACTAGGTTGTGATCACTTCCGATATTAGCTGCACTTAAACATCTTATGTCTAGTACTTGAGAATGATGGATGTTTCTGTTTTTCAATATATAATCAATATCGGATCTGTGTGGTCTTGTATATATAATCAATATATAATCAATATATAATCAATATCGGATCTGTGTGGTCTTTTGAATGTATATTTTTGTTGATCTAATAAGTGGTTCCTAAAGAGTTTACAATAAATTATTCAGAATTGATTAACTTCTTGGGAATAAAACTGGATAATCGTCTATCTTGGTAAGACAATATACACTCACTCCGACAGTCAGTTCAAACGGGCTCAACTTAATGAAAAATATCTCTCATAAACAATGGGATGCCGACTTCCAAACTCTTATGACTGTTCACTGAAAGTTGGGTTTCAACCTGAGATACAAACAATACGCTAAAGTATTACGTTTGGCTTGTTCTCTTGTATGGAATGAAAGCATGGATAATAAAGGCCAGGTCCTAACAGGCTTGAAGTCTTTGAAATGAGGTGCCTGCACCGAATGCTTAAAATATCATGGACATACTTAGGGACATATTGCGAGGAGAACGATATACTTGTCGGCAACTGGAACTCGAAGGAAACATAGAGGGTAAGAGAGGTCTAGAAAAAGATGTCATGGCTGGGTAATATTCGCCAAATGATATTAATGAAATTACTCTTAATAGAATAATGTAATCGTGACTATCTAATATCTCACCTGACAATACAACGCACGGTGGACGCCTACGCAGAAATACACGGCGCCTTTAAGAAGTAAAGTTAATAATAAATAATTCAATAATTATACTTATATTAGTCACTATTTTCCCCCCTAACTCGGAAAATATCGACCGCACGAAAAAACTTGGAAGAAATTGTAGGAAATCGCGATTGCAACAATTTACGAGTCCTTACCATTTTTCTCTCGAAGAGTTTAAAGTGGCCGAGCGGGTTATTAAGTCAATTTCATTTAAGTAAATACGGTTGCAATATCTCCAAACAAAATATACAATAATCAGAAGAGACTGTAATTAACGAAAATAACTACCTAATTTTGTATCGAGATTATGAGGCAAATAAGAAATTTACAATATCTAAAATCACCCAGTGAGTATTTTTCTCGTTAAATAAATTTTTTATTAAATAAATTATATTATATATATTATATAAAATTATTAAATAAACTTTAGAATATTCAATGATTTGTTTCAAGAATTCAAATTAAAAGACAAATTACAACCACAATTATTCTTGCTAATTGAAAAACGAGTTTTTAGAAAGTAATACATAGGTACACTCCAATAATTATTTTAAAGATTGCCATTGTTATCGTTGAATGAAAACTCAAATTTAAATGCATCAAAAGAAATAAATAATTTTTATTATAATCCGTTCGACCCGACCGACCCCAAATTCCGATAACCAAAGCTACCTGAATACGTCTCATCGTTGTCTCAGGTAAATTCGATCTCGTACCTAGAAAGCTGCTAACGCCATCTATTTCTAAAACCACTGGTGTCGTACATAAATGCTCATTTTGTTTCGTATCTTCCAGTAAATTTATCAGTCAACGGTATAACTCTCCTACATTGGGTGCGTTCACCAGACCAGTGCGCTACGTCAGCGCTCTGCAACTGTTTAAGATTTTTCTGGTGAACGTCATGTCAATTTAGGCTAAACTTCAACGTGTTGACGAAGCGGTCGCCATTTTATTGAACGTAGTATTTGTATCGCTTCAATATTGAACGTGTTTAAGAAATATATTGTAATGGCGCGATTATTTGAAAATATTTATTTTACAATGGTTTTAATTATAAAGTAATTGAAAATTAGGAGATACATAATTGTATATGCTCACGAAATTGTAAATCTGTGTATTAAGGAACAATATTTTCAACATAATTCATATTTACGTGATAATTATTATTTATTTATGGTGGGTCATCCAATGGTTCTGCTCTGCCAAGTCCAGCACAGCCAGCAGCACCAAAAATTATTTCTTGTTTATTTCATTATCAAACATCAATAAAGGTAGTATATTATCCATTTTTGAATTAAATTTGTTTAAGATACGTCCAATTTATCGTTGAAGGATAAGTATAATAAATCAACAAAAACAACGAATCTCGTTTTAGGTTAGGTTCATACATAGAACGAAAAAAACAACTATGAAAGTGTCAAACGGAAAAATACCATTCACCAGACTAAACGTAGTTTTAAAGCGCTGCAACATAGCTGTTTAGTTGAAACTTAAACCGATTATTTCTGGTGAACGCAGCCATTAACAAGCTTTAACACATTCAGTGGCCATGACTTATGGGTAGCATCACGAAGGTTTTACGGAAGATACTGACGACACATAAGTTATGTGAGTAGTACTGTGTAACTAAATAAATGATTTAAGTATGTGGTACCAGCCAAGTGGAGCTTGTTCGAGATAAGCACCAAACATGTTAATCTGGTCATGCACAGAGACTTATACTATAATGTGTTATATCTCATATTGCTCACTATTGTAATGAGTGAGCCTGCATACACGAACTAAAATATATTATTATGGTTCTGTGTATGCAGGCTCACTCATTACTACTGTAGTGAACAATATGAGATGTAATATTATGAGATATACCTATTATATATTATGGTATAGCTCTCCATGAGTGCCAAGTTTTAAACTTAACTGATAACAACTAATGGATACCCTTTTATCCAAAATTTTATGAAAATTTTGAATGGTCATATTGGTATTAATTCCACAACCCCTTCCTATAACAATAGGCCCATTGTTGGATGGTACTGCAGTAGTTCTACTGGAAATACTTACTAAAATTGTATGTATCTGCATCACCTAGAAGTCTACCCAAAAAGCTATTAATACTCTCTAAACCATCATTAATACATCTTGTATACATAATAGGATTTTTTTCAGAATCAGATATTTTATTAAGATTTACTTACCATGCCCTATCTATGTGCCAGGCACTTAACAGTCTATTAGGAGCAATACCCATTACATTTGACGAGGCATTGTAAAAGGTGTCACTTATGCCTGATATGAAAGCATTTGACTATACATATAATACCAACACAGACATGTATTTAAAAAAATTGGTAAATTAAAGTAGGTATCTTTTCTATTTGAAAATAAGAAAGCAGTACAAAATCCATTCCCAAATTCATCTTTTACTAATACTGTCAATAAGTTCAAAGTCATAGGAATTGAGCCCATGAGTTCCATCGATTGCGATAAAGGATTTACCAAACTTAATTAACATTTCCTTTTGGCACAGTATTAAGGAAAATAAGACAAAAATCATAAATGTTAAATTCAGAATGAATATCCATTAGTATGCCCTGTTGTTTGTAAAATAATATTGGACATGAGTCTGTAAGCATTCAACCCAAAAATAAACACTGGTTGCATCATCATTGTACATATACCCATCTTTCAAATCAATGCCATAAGAGAGTTTAATGTTTGTGATATCTTTTCTTGTAAGTAAATCAATTCTTTTTAATTCGCCTCCTATGCTATTATGCTATCCTGAACAGTCTGAAGTTTACTAAAAAAGTAAAATATAGGTATAGGAGAATCAAACACACTAGTTTGAAATTGTAAACTGTAGTAAATATTCATGAGTAATATTTAAAAAGTGGTTTAGTGGTAACATTCTTGTTTTAAATTATATTGTGTATATCGACGGCGGAAAGGCAGGACCTCATAACTGAAAAATTTGTATAAAATGAGTTACTTCGGTTTTCGCTTTAGAATAAGTGTATCAGCACCTATTAAACAGCTTTTAGAGCTGGGAAAGCCTTCCGGAAACTTTCCCAGCTGTAATCGCTGTTTAATAGCTGCCGTTACACTTATTCTAAAGCGAAAACTGAAGTAACTCATGTTATAAAAATTTTTCAGTTACGAAGTCCTGTCTTTCCGCCGTCGATATGCAAATATTTTACTTACATTTTGGAAGAAAGTCCCAAAATAAACTTTGAAGAGATATTTATCTGATTTTGGTATTTATGTAAGTGCTCTATATCATCCTCATGCCCGTAATGTGTTTTAAAATAGTTTCAATATTTTTAGATACTATTATTCGACTAGTACACCAAATAAACATTTTGCAGGATCCTTGGGATTTTAAAGCTCTTTCTCTATCTTGTTTTGTAAAATAATTTTTTGAGGATCACATACATATACATTCATAATAAGATGTTTCATGTTCTTGTACTCTTGTTCTCTTCCTGTGCCATCATCCATACAGTGCAAATCTAAAAAAACAACATAACAGGTGATTACATGGGCAGTTATACTACTTACAGCTTACTTTGTATCTAATCTATTATCTAGTATTAATCTATTAGTATCTACCTACATAAAACTATCTTTTAAATCTAAATTTTTGATATCAACATCAACCTTAATACTTAAAAAATAAATAATAATGTGGAAGTTACACGTACCTACCTAAAAGTTTTTGAATTGCAATTTTATCAACTGGAAAAGACTGCAACATAATGAGTTTGAAATTATGACACAGCACAATATTTATTGTTTCAATTTACATGTAAATAAAATAATAATAATCCTAATCACTTGTAAAAGTAAGGTTAAGATTTTTGACTTGAGAAAACAGAACTGTCAAATTTAAAACCAAACTGCTATAAAATTTTAAAATTCCCGCTAAAAGGAATCTGGCAACATTGCCGTCGTTTGCTGGACATTTAATCTCTCCCTGTGTGTAATTGGTCACACACACACACGTGCTCGTATCAACCCCAGCCCCGGGGGACATGTGTGTTCCAATGGAAAAGTGGGACCCACATGTCCGAAGATCAAACCGGTCACACTCCGTAATGGAGTGGTACCTATCTGACCTCCAAGCTATACCACCACACCTCCCCATCGAAAGACATACGACATACCGAATGTGGAGGCGTTGAACAACGTTACTTTGGATGCCCTGGGTAATGGGACATCCTCTGTATTACTTCATGTGGTTAATCTACCTGATTTTAGGGGTAGCTAGAAGAGCTTTTCTCCCTATTAATGACTTAGTTAATTTGTTACTTTACTTTGGACTTGTGTCCTAAAAAAAATGTTTTACGGACATCAAGGCACCGATCTAAATCGGTGTCTCGCTGTCCAGACCGTGTGTGCTCGATTTTGTAATTGGTCCAACCTCAGGCAAGTTTACTTCACTGTTAAAAAATTTTGACACTAATGACATTTATAAAATTTTATGACACTATTGGCATTTCATAGGTTATTTAAGTTATATCAGCGATTTTTTGTATTTTCTGCGTTATTCCTTTAATTTTTAGATTTTTACTCTGTTTTTATATAAAAAACAGTTGTTTTTAGCATTCTTGAGCGACGTATTAGTATAATATAATATTTTTGATTACCGTCAAAGGATGTTATGATCAACCAAAAAAGATGTATTTGGTGATATTTCTAGTGACTTTCTTGGATGTGAATCTGTCTTTTTAGTTTACTCCTCTTGGTTTAAAAACAAAGCTTAGTCTAAAAATAGAAAATAGACGGTTTCGTTTTGATTTAAATCTGTCTCCTGCCATCCCCCGATAGCTATTTCTAGGTCTACCCGTTGTCAAGGAGGCTATGCAAGAAGACAAATTTACATCAAAACTTCCGATCTTCTCGGTATAAAATAAAACTATTTATACCGTAGTAAGGTTAGAACGCCCTCTAACGGGGAATAAGTGAAATAAATGTCGACACGATTTAAGTTCTCTGTTAACCCAGATATGAAAATTCAAAAGGCGCCGCTAGGAAAATATTCCAACATGCGATCTCAGAGAACTCATACGAAATGAGTCCTATATACCTACTCCAACACAGAGTATGGCATTATTAGTCTAGTCGCAACATTGGGGGTCCCGTGGACACTTTTAGTCCGCCGCGACTAGTCGCGATTACTCAAAATGTGTTCTTATTTTGTTAATAACAAAATAATTGTTTATTGGCCGAAAAGCTCGAAATGCGTTATCTACAGCTAATTTGTAGTCTTTTTCATAGTATTTTTATACGCTAAATCGATTGTCACTAGTCGTGATAGCTTAAACCACGTTCCGACTTTGTTATTAAGAGTAAACAGTTGCGATCAACAGGTAGCAACAAAATATAACTTCGGGAGATAGTATTATAAACTTTGGCAACAGTGGTAATCTTTGACATTATCTAAGATTAATATTTTGACAATATCATAGTCGCGCTAAATGGAAGTAATAGAAAACGATTTTATTATTAATAAATAGATATTTATAAAAATAAACCAACATGGGTGAAAATTTTATGTTAAGATAGGTATTTAGAAAGGTATTTGCATGAAATATCGAATAATAAAACAATAATAAATTATCATTTTTTGTTGTGAAGCGAAACAAATTTCGATTTTCGCATCATTTTGGCACGGTTTTTAATGGACTTTTTCTTGCAAGGTTTCACTTTATTTTTCGTTTGATTTACTTTTTCCATTTTGTTAAACTATTGATAATATTTTTAGAATAAAAAATCCTCCTAAAACTTTATATACTCGCATTAGAATTCGAAATATTTTTACGTAAAATATACTTACCTACCTACATGTAACTAAAACTCACAATTAACAACAATCTATTCTTTCAAAGAGGCCAACAATTTATACAAAAACAACAAATATATAATAAATTAACTATCAATAAACACTACTTTCCTATGAAACAACAAAAACGAATTCTTAAATTAACACACTACTGCACTGAACAGATATCGACAAAGATGACAGAACAGATTAGAGAAAATCTGACGCAGGTTTGTCAAAATGACAGTGATAATTTCTTTCTGTTGCCTAATTAGTTATTTAGTTATAATATGTTCGATTTCTTGTTAGAAATAAAAAATTTTAGTAGTTCCAAGATTACACAAAATCTAGGCATGGGATAAAAAAGTTTATTTGAAGAAAGTTTTTTTTCTTCTTAATGGCGGTACAGGCTCCTTTTTTCAATATTTTATATAGTTATAGAGTAATTTCCACGTACTTACATATTTCTGAAATTGGGCTCTGTACCGCCATTCTTTATTATATTACGAATATGTGTGCCAAATATCTCGACAAAATATTCAAAATTAGAGCCGCAATCTTGGAACGCGTTTGTTGCTACCTGTTGATCGCTACTGTAGCCTCTTAATAAATTATTGCAAAAATAACGATTTATAGTACGTTTACTCACGGTTTTTGCTCTAAATTTTAAAAAACCACTTGAAATGACATGAAATTTGGCATGCACGTAGCTAACATGTCAATAAAACAAGTGATGTTGTACCGATGTGTGCTTTTACCCTGGGGGTGAGTTTCACTCCATTTCGGGGGTGAAAAAAAACCTTTAAAATAAGTCGGAATTGGATAAACTGATTAATTCAACTTTCGTTCTATATAGTTTTTTCACTAAGTCAATACTTTTCGAGTTATTTGCGAGTGAATATGTTCATTTTTCACCAAAAAAACCAAATAACTCGAAAAGTATTGACTTAGTGCAGAAACTGTATAGAACAAAACTTGCTTAGAATTGATCAGTTTATCTACTTCCGGAATTATTTTAAAGGTTTCTTTTTCACCCCCGAAAAGGGGTGAAAGTCACCCCCAGGGTAAAAGCAGAAATCGGCACAATATCATTTGTTTTGTTTGAAATGTTAGCTACGTGTATGCCAAAATTCATGTCAATCCAAGTGATTTTTTAAAATGAGCAAAAACCGTGAGTGAACGTACTATAAACCGTTATTTTTGCAATAATTAATTAATAACAAAGTCGGAACGTGGTTTAAGCTATCACAACTAGTGACAATCGATTTAGCGTATACAAATACTGCGAAAAAGACTAAAAACTTGCTGTAGATAGCGCGTTTCGAGCTTTTCGGCGAATAAACAATTATTTTATTATTAACAAAATAAGAACATATTTTGAGTAATCGAGACTAGTCGGATTCGATTCAGCAACCAAAAATACACGAGAGGAGACCTTAACACTATCAATTTATTTACAGGGCTTCTATTAATTCCTGAAAAACGCCTAATTTTACCATAATTTGTTAATAACAATTAAACGCGCCATATTTGGGCTTCCAGACCACTTCCATTGGATTCAGCGACACAAAAAACCTATAATACCACCATCAAATCGCGGCGAACTAAAAGTGTCCACGGGACCCCATATGTTGCGACTAGACTATAATAAAAATAGAAAATAGACGGTTTCGTTTTGATTTAAATCTGTCTTCTGCCATCCCCGATAGCTATTTCTAGGTCTACTCGAGGCTATGCAAGAAGACAAATTTACATCAAAACTTCCGATCTTCTCGGTATAAAATAAAACTATTTATACAGTAGTAAGGTTAGAACGCCCTCTAACGGGGAATAAGTGAAATGAATGTCGACACGATTCAAGTTCTCTGTTAACCCAGATATGAAAATATCAAAAGGCGCTGCTAGGAAAATATTCCAATTTGCTATGTCAGAAAACCCATATAGTCCAGAAAGCCACTGCGCATCCGCTAGGAAAAATATTCTAATTCGGATTTTTTGCACAATCTTACTCAAAAAGGACTCCTTTTAACAAATTTGCATGTTGCCAGGACCAAAAGGTGGTCAAAAATTTTTTAAACGTTTTTTTTTTATTTTTTCCTAAAATTATTTTTTGCATGGAAAAAAGTTTTTTAGGTTTTTTGGATCATCCCAAACAGAAAAGGTCTTTAGTGACTTTTCTCTAAAAATGATAGTTTTTGACAAATAAGCGATTAAAAATTGAAAAATTGAGAAATCGGCTATTTTTAACCCTCAAAAACTATGTGAAAAACTGAAAATTTGAATATTGCCAAGGTAGGTAAATATTATTTAAACATCGATTGATGAAATCCCGAGGAGTTTTTTGCAATACAATATTCAAAACTCCTTTGTTTTTTAATTGCTAATCAAGCGTGCGCGACACTATTTTCCACCGACAGTATGGTGCAAATGAAAGAAATAAATTCGTTATTTCGTAAACCGGCGACTTTAAGGAAAAATCCCGAAACAAGTTTTTATTTTTAAGTTATGATATTGTGGCATATATGGTATACTAGTGACGTCATCCATCTGGACGTGATGACGTAATCGATGATTTTTTTAAATAAGAATAGTGGTCGTGTGCTAGCTCATTTGAAAGGTTCTTCAATTATCTATTCAGTAATATAAACATTTACATAATTATTTATACAGGGTGTAAATGTTTACATTACTGTATAGAGAATTGAAGAACCTTTCAAATGAGCTACCACACGACCCCTATTCTCATTTTAAAAAATCATCGATTACGTCATCACGCCCCGACGGATGACGTCACTAGTATACCATATACGCTCCGAGCTTCGCTGGTATCGCCACCTACCTACAGGATTACTAGTATAACTTTTACCGGAAATTTTCTGGACTGAAAAAGTGTTGCCTATACTCTGTGAGTTTCGCTGGTATGGCTATTATCGCCATCTAACGGTTGACTAGTGTTCCTATTTCGGCCGGAATTGTAAAGAGGACAGTGGAAAAGCAAATAATAGTTGTTTCAAACTTATTATTTAATTCTTATCGTGTAATATTTACAACGTAAAGAAGTAATTGGATTGTAATCAATAAAATTAATAGCAGTAAGTGCAGAATTTATTATTCATTGTGATTATTTTTCAGATTTTGATTATCGTTTTGACGTTTATGTTGACAACTAATATTAGAAAAAATTTATTCTGCAAAAAAGTATAATAATTTAATATAATTATATATACTTCTTAAATATTAACTTATGAATGACAGTTAACGGCATCCTACGTTTGCTGTGATAGGTCGTTATCTTCACGCATTCAAATCTTGTTTCAGGATTGGATTGTAAAATTTCGAGAGTGTGCTAACTGATCCTTTAGCTTAAATTTTTTGTCGTTGAATTACCTTATGCTTAGCGACAGGAAAGTTGTAGAATACACAGTTACTTCGACACTCTTTAATACAATAACTTTCGTGAGACATTTAAAAGCTATAATATGCAACACTTAATTCAGAACGTCAAAAAACAAATTTCCAGTAAAGGTTTACAAACTTGTCACTACTGGCGCTCGCAAATTTTTAATTATCCCCTCTACATATGAGCTCACAGCGTATATGCCACAATATCATAACTTAAAAATAAAATCGACCTGTTTCGGGATTTTTCCTTAAAGTCGCCGGTTTACGAAATAACGAATTTATTCCTTTCATTTGCACCATACTGTCGGTGGAAAATAGTGTCGCGCATGCTTGATTAGCAATTAAAAAACAAAGGAGTTTGGAATATTGTATTGCAAAAACCTCTTCGGGATTTCATCAATCGATGTTTAAAGAATATCTTCCTACCTTGGCAACATTCAAATTTTCAGTTTTTCACATAGTTTTTGAGGGTTAAAAATGGCCGATTTCGCAATTTTTTAATTTTTAATCGCTTATTTGTCAAAAACTATCATTTTTAGAGAAAAGTCACTAAAGACCTTTTCTGTTTGGAATGATCCAAAAAACCTAAAAAACTTTTTTCCATGCAAAAAAAATAATTTTAGGAAAAAAACAAAAAAAACGTTTAAAAAATTTTTGACCACCTTTTGGTCTTGGCAACATGCAAATTTGTTAAAAGGAGTCCTTTTTGAATAAGATTGTGCAAAAAATCCGAATCAGAATATTTTTCCTAGCGGATGGATGCGCAGTGGCTTTCTGGACTAATACGAAACGAGTCCTTTGTACTCCAACACAGAGTATGGCATTAATATCTATTTATTAAGCTCAACAGGCCTTGAAGGTCTAGGGCTGAAAGATTTAATTTTTGTTTACAATTAAGTACTATTACATATCTACACTCACCGGCAGAGAAAACGGGCACCCCAAAAAATGGGTCATATTTAATGTCTTGTATTTCCTAAACCTGATGTCCGATGTAAGTAATTTTTTTAATATGTTATAGCCTTATTCTTTATCAATATCGCTGTAATAATATTGTTGCTAGACAGGTACATTGTCATTGTATACAGGGTGTACGAATCAAACTGTGTTTTTTTCTCAAACTTTGGAACACCCTGTGGATTGTTCTAGCTTTTATAAAATACTGAAATTATAACCAAACTATAGCCTCAGGTTTTCTTAACATTCTGTTTTTTGATTCATTCGCTTATGTTGGATAATAAAAAAGTTAAGCACTTTAACAACTACCCCTGTTTTTCGTTAATACAGGGTGTTTTTAAATAAGTACGGCAAACTTTAAGGGGTAATTCTGCATGATAAAATAATGACAGTTTGCTTTATAAACGTATGCCCGCAAATGCTTCGTTTCCGAGATAGGGGGTGTTGAAATTGTTCTTACAAACTGACGATTTATTTATTTCTCTAAAACGGTTTGTGATATGCAAATGAAATTTGGTAGATTTTAAGAGGTAGTTATTGCGCATTTTTTGGCATACAAATAAGAATTTTATATTCACCATTGGCGTGCATACGGGTATAAATATTTTAGATATATCCCGTATGCACGCCAATGGTGAATATAAAATTCTCAATTGTATGCCAAAAAATGCGCAATAACTAGCTCTCAAAATCTACCAAATTTTATTTGCATATCACAAACCGTTTTAGAGCAATAAATAAATCGTCAGTTTGTAAGAACAATTTCAACACCCCCTATCTCAGAAACGAAGTATTTGCGGGCATAAGTTTATAAAGCAAACTGTCATTATTTTATCATGCAGAATTACCCCTTAAAGCTTGCCGTACTTATTTAAAAACACCCTGTATTAACGAAAAACAGGGGTAGTTGTTAAAGTGCTTAACTTTTTTATTATCCAACATAAGCGAATGAATCAAAAAACAGAATGTTAAGAAAACCTGAGGCTATAGTTTGGTTATAATTTCAATATTTTATAAAAGTTAAAGTGTTTAAATTTATTTATTTATTAATTTTATTATTATTCATAATAGTTGTTAAAGTGCCTAACTTTTTTATTATCCAACATAAGCGAATGAACAAAAAAACAGAATGTTAAGAAAATCTGTGGCTATAGTTGGGTTTTAATTTTAGTATTTTATAAAAGCTAGAACATTCCACAGGTTGTTCCAAAGTTTGAGAAAAAAACACAGTTTGATTCGTACACCCTGTATACAATGATAATGTAAATGTCTAGCAACAATATTATTACAACGATATTGATAAAGAATAAGAGTATAACATATTAAAAAAATTACTTAAATCGGACATCAGGTTTAGGAAATACAAGACATTAAAAATGACCCATTTTTTGGGGTGCCCGTTTTCTCTGCCGGTGAGTGTATATAATGCTATATCCTATACTACTATATACAATATTACATTTGTTTATATAAAACACTCAATACTACACTTAATATTCCTTATAGTCTTTCCATACATTTCTTCACGTCTTCCTTCCATTGTTTTCTGTCCAAAGCTTTTTCTTTCCAGTTTACAATATTACTTTTTTGTAAGTCTTCATATACGCTGTCTTTCCATCTCCTCCTTGGTCTACCTATTCTTCTTTTTTGTATTGGTTTACGTGATAAAACCATTTTTGGCATTCTTTCCTTTCCCATTCTTTCAATGTGTTCCTAAGTATCGGATTCTCTGTGCTTTGATTGACGTCGCTATTTTTGGTTCATTATATAGTAGTCTGGGCTGATTATCGGAGAATAGCATAGATATAAGAGAATAATGGAGGTGTTTTCATTAATCTAAGGAGAATAGGCCATTTTTGGGAAAATTTATTTACCAGCAATTTTATTGCTGGAATCGAATTATAAGATCCTATATATTAATATTATAGGTATGCAAAGTCCTCAGATAGTGTGCTACTTTTTTTATAAACAAAATGGCGCACGAAAATCGTGTTTTTTTCAATTATTGCTCTATAACTCCGAAGATTTTAACTTTACAACAAAAACACCCAAATAAAAATTCACCGTGATTAAATTCTGCATAGAGACGCGTTTTTTCCGATCTGCTTCGACGAAAATTTTCCTCGGAAAATGCGGATTTTCCCAACAAAATCTTTAATTTTCAAATAAGGTTTTAGATAAGTAATTATCTACCAATAATTAAATAATTTGGTGACTTAAAAGCCTTTTTGGTTTAGATTATAGTTCCAGAAGCTGATTAAAATTAAACCAATATTTTAGCAACAATTCAATTGTAAATTAATAATTTACAGTCGCAATAATAACCAAAATAATTATGATAGACTGATCAAGCTTTGAAATCTTATAAAGATGAGATGCCTATTTAATATTTTGTCGACAAAATATGAATTTTTTATTTTTTTGCATAATCTTTAAATGTTTAAAAAAAAATAGTTATAAACAAATTAACGTTTCTCAGAAAGTTTTTATTATATTATAATTTAAAAAAATAGCTAAAATGGGCATTTTAAATATCTTTAAAATGAATGCTTTAAAACTTTTTTGCAACCATTTGTAAAAAAGTTATGAAACAGCAAAGTAATCATATGATTACTACTGTGTTTATACTTTTTTAATTCTTTCAAAGCGTAGAAGTGAGTTTAAAGTACAAGCTAATTATTTACAAAAAAATATCGATTATCAGTTTAATAGTTATATTTTAATTAAAGATTATAAATATATTTTTTTGTAATTTACACGCGCGAAAGTAGAGTAACACAGTACTGTAGCTAACATTTTCACTCGGAGCGACGACCGGCCGCGTGTTGTACACTTTTAATAAATAATGCATGCTGCGTGTCAGTCGCTTCGAGTGAACATTTTAGCTCCGACTCTGTATCAGGCCTACGTTTGCGCTAAAAATTACAAAAAAAAAGTGTTTTTAATCTTTGATTAAAATATAACCATTGCAGTAATTTTTGACATTCTTTGTGAGTAATTAAGTTGTACCATAGACTCACTTTTAAGCTTTGAAACAATTAAAACTAATTATAAACAACGGAGATTTCGTATATTTACTTTGCTGTTTCATAACTTTTTTGCAAATGGTTGGAAAATTTTTTTAAAGCATTCATTTTCAAGACCTATGAAATACGCATTTTAAGTATTTTTTTTAAATTAGAATATAATGAACAATTTCTGAGAAATGTTAATTTGTTTATAACAATTTTTTTTTAAACATTTAAAGATTATGCAAAAAAATGAAAAATTTATATTTTGTCGACAAAATATTAAATAGGCATCACACCTTTATAATCTTTCTAAGTTTGATCAATGTCTCATGATTATTTTGGTTGTTATTGCGACTGTAAATTGTTAATTAACAATTGAATTGCTAAAATATTCGTTTCATTTTCACCGGCTTCTGAATTTATAATCTATAACAAGAAAGCTTTTATTTCACCAAGCTATATAATTATTGATAAATAATTACTGGCCCAAAAAATTTATTTGACAATTCGAGATTTTGTTGGGAAAACCCACATTTTCCGAGGAAAATTTTCGTCGGAGCAAATCGGGAAAAACATGTCTCTATGCAGAATTAAATTGGGGTGAATTTTTATTTGAGTGTTTTTGGTGTAAAGTTAAAATCTTCGGAGTTATAGAGCAATAATTGAAAAAAATAAGATTTGTCGGCGCCATTTTGTTTATAAAAAAAGTAGCACACTATATGCGGACTTTGCATACCTATATTAATAATATATAGGATCTTATAATTCGATTCCAGTAATAAAATTGCTGGTAAATAACCTTTCTTTGTACTTTACTAATTAGACCAGCGTATTATAACTATTTTTTTTTCAAAATTTAAAGATTATGCAAAAAAAAGAAAAATTTATATTTTGTCAATAAAATATTAAATAAGCATCTCATCTTTATAATCTTTATAAGTTTGATCAATGTATCATGATTATTTTGTTTATTATTGCGATCGTAATTTGTTAATTAACAATTGAATTGTTGCTAAAATATTCGTTTAATTTTCACCGGCTTCTGGAATTACAATCTATACCAAGAAAGCTTTGATGTCACTAAGTTATTTAATTATTGATTAATAATTACTTACCTAAAACTTTATTTGAAAATTAGAGTTTTTGTTAGGAAAATCCTCATTTTCCGAGGAAAATTTTCGTCGGAGCAAATCGTGAAAAACATATCTCTATGCAGAATTTAATTGCGGTGAATTTTTATTAAGCTGTTTTGGTTGTAAAGTTAAAATCTTCGGAGTTATAGAGCAATTATTGAAAAAAATACGATTTGTCGGCGCCATTTTGTTTATAAAAAAGTAGCACACTATCTGCGGACTTTGCATACCTCTATTATTAATATATAGGATCTTATAATTCGATTCCAGCAATAAAATTGCTGGTTTTTTAGATTCTTATTTTTGTTTTTCTTGAGACATATTTAGATTTCATTAATGGTCGCAATGCTCCATATTTTTTGTTTCCTTTTGCTATCCTTGCTTTTATCTCCCCTTCCCCATGTCCCTTTTCATCTAGTTTTACACCCAGGTAAGTAAATTCTGAAATGGCATTAATAAAAATAGAAAATAGACGGTTTCGTTTTGATTTAAATCTGTCTCCTGCCATCCCCCGATAGCTATTTCTAGGTCTACCCGTTGTCAAGGAGGCTATGCAAGAAGACAAATTTACATCAAAACTTCCGATCTTCTCGGTATAAAATAAAACTATTTATACCGTAGTAAGGTTAGAACGCACTCTAACGGGGAATAAGTGAAATGAATGTCGACACGATTCAAGTTCTCTGTTAACCCAGATATGAAAATATCAAAGGCGCCGCTAGGAAAATATTTCAACATGCGATCTCAGAGAACCCATACCAAACGAGTCCTTTGTACTCCAACACAGAGTATGGCGTTAATAAAAATAGAAAATAGACGGTTTCGTTTTGAAACGGGTAGACCTAGAAATAGCTATCAGGGGATGGCAGGAGACATATTCAAAACGAAGGATCAAAACGAAACCGTCTCATTTCTTATGGGTTCTCTGAGATCGCATGTTGGAATATTTTCCTAGCGGCGCCTTTTGATATTTTCATATCTGGGATAACAGAGAACTTGAATCGTGTCGACATTCATTTCAAAGCTTAGTCTTTTTCGATAGTATTGGTAGTGGCTGTTAGGGCAACATTATTATTAATGTTTGTTGTACTCTTGACTTTTATCTCGGTATTTTTGAGTTGATGCAGATTTCATCTTTTATTATTCTATTTCAGGATTAGGGTTTTTAGTCAGACTCCTCATTGTGCTATAGGGCTTTTCATCGATTGTCATTTGTTTCGAGCTTCTGCCATATGTTGTATAATCTGTGTATAATATTAATATACACGGATTTTACGACATATGACAGAAGCTCGAAACAAATGACTGTGAATGAAAAGCCCTATAAGTGGAGTATGGTCAGGATTTGCATTAGCTCCAGGACATGTTTTGGTTAATATTATTGTGTTATGGAATCGTTTGTTTGATACTACAAAACTCCCGATTAGGATTGTTATGTCTTGTTTTTTCAGATTTGTTATTATGTCTAATTATTGGTCAACCTTATTTAACTTCTTCATCGATGATCTCAGTTGTGGAAGCATAAATCTGAATTATATTTATATTTTATAGCAGCATAACTTGAATTAGCTCAACATAACCTGAGTTATACACATTACCTAGTACTGGTTTAGGGTATTGATTTGGAATGTTGTTCATTTGTATAACACTTTTAAGGGCACGTAAAAACTATAAGTAACTTTCTAGGCCAGAAATTGACGTGATCTTACACAACTTACAGATCTTACAATCTTATACAACTTTATTATTTTAATAGGATCCAGAGGGCGCAGCAACTCGTCCATCCAGGAACCTATTACCAGCGACGAGGAAAGATATTCGTACGAGCTCCCAAGCAGAATGCTCTCACGTAGCCGTTCCTCATTGTATGAAGAACCCCCTAGATCTACCAGAAGTTCCAGTACACAACGGTGTGAAATTAATAATCCTAATAGAGTAACGGAACAGGCTCAAGGAGCTGTTTCTGACGTAATTTATTTACCAAAGGATTATAAACCAGAATTCTTGTTGGACTCTCTTGAAAAGAGAGACCATTTTTTCTCTAAAACGTTCTGTCGCAATTATACTGATAACATTCCAAATGTTAAACCAGATGCTCAATATGCGCTCGTTCAAAACGCTTTTACCAATATGATGTTCAGTGAAAATTTGGATGACAGAAGTCGGCAGAGATCTCCGAAACTTTTACAACAATACCAAAAATCTAACCAAAGTGATTGTATCGTTACCTGTAATTATATAGATATTATTTCCTCTAGACGAATTAAGGAACTAAAAGTATTAGGCTGTCTTATTTTAGAAATATTTATGGCTAAACAATTGCGTCCAGTGGGTTCTACAGGTTCCAACGTAAATTTAGAAAATCGCCTAGCGTACTGTCTGTCGATATTTAGTAGATGTGATATACCACCTTGTATTTCGTACATTGTCAATTTGCTGTTACAACCCGAAAAAGAAGAATACTCAGCTGTAACTGATATGGGCCTACCTCCGCCCAGTGCGTCTCTACTTTTGGAACCACTCATGCATTGTACAGTTCCATTCTCCAAGCATTTTCCATACTTATACGAACTTCTGCGAAATCTTAAAGAATTTAAAAGCGTCGCTATAGAACTCAATATCTTGTACCATTTCGACTGCGACGGCCATATGTGTTCTGAATACGAAAATATAGAGAAAACCAAAATACTTTTTGCTCAAAATATAGCAGAATGTAAAGTAAAGATGTGCGCCAAACAACTGGATATACTATTAGATGAAATAGATACCAATACTGATAATGAAGTTGTTAATATTATATTACCGCATATAAAAGAACTTATCGAAGATCCCCCTACCTCTGTTTTGGCTGCTTGGTACCTTTTTGAACCTATCTCAAGAGTTTTAGGCCCACAAAAAACATCAAAATATCTGTTGGAGCCGATTTTAAAGCTATACGAAAACGAATGTGTCGATACACATCTACCATATATAAAGAAGATTGCTAAACTATATCACCACAGTTTCTTGTTGTGTTTGATGGTAAGATTGGGTTTAAAAACCTTCTTAGAAAATTTTGTGGTTCCGTTAGTAGAAGCAGTGGGAGGTTATAAAGATTATGATCTAGTGGAGTTTGTTCTACACAACCACATTGAAAAGATCGTTAAAAGGGGTTCTCACTTAAAAACGATAGAGTCAGAGCAGATGGATATCAGCGGGGGTGATGATTCTGGTTCTAATGATAATCATAGCAAAGGATTGTCAGGTAGTTTTATAGTTAATGAAGAAATATTTGAAATCGAAGAGGAAAAGAATGACGAGGATCAGATGAAGTTTCTGATGGAACATCTTCAATTGAACGTTTCTTCAGAATTGCCGTTTAATCATTCATTTGCCGAAGAAGCAGTAGAGACTACCGAAGATAACGTGAATTTAATACTTCATCTTGAGGATGAACTAAATGATTCACCAGAAGGTAAGTGTTTTTTTTAACCATTTGTGACGCGTGAGTGACTTTACTAATTTGCAGAAGCTATTTCCTTGTGGCATTTTTATAATCAACTATTTTCAATGGGAAATAAGCCACAATTTTACCAAAAAAATGATTTGATTAACGTTTCGAAGCCCAAATCGAGTTTCGTTGTCAAAATACAAAATACTGATTTTGATAAATAAAAATTTTGTATTTTGACCACGAAACCCGATTTGGGCTTCGAAACGTTAATAAAATCATTTTTTTGGTAAAATTGTGGCTTATTTCCCATTGAAAATAGTTGATTGATTTTTAAGCACTAATAGTTATTTTGAATTGACTTTATTTATTTTTAAATAAGAACATCATCATCATCATAAGTGGCTCGACAATCCGTTGTGGATCTTGGTCTGCTCGCAAAGAAATCGTCACTCCTGTCAATTCCTGGCAATTTCCCTCCATTTTCTGACCCCTAGAATCTTTAGGTCTTCTTGCACATCATCAATCCACCTTCTTCGTGGTCGTCCTCTACTTCTTGTGCCCTCTGGTTTTGAAAAAGTTAATCTTTTAGTGTACTCGTGATCTGGCATTCTAGCAATGTGTCCAGCCCATCTAAGTCTCTACACTTTAACGAATTTCACAATATCTGGATCGGTGTATAACAGATACAGTTCAAAGTTGTATCTTCGACGCCATAGCCCATTTTCATTTACGGCCCCAAAAATCTTTCTAACAATTTTTCTCTCAAAAATACCAAGAAGTCTTTCATCATTTTGAGATAAGGTCCACGTTTCAGCCCCATATATCAAAACCGGTCTTATTAAGGTCTTATATACAGGGTGTTTCATTAATAATTGTCCATATAGTAACTGGAGAAACCTTAGCACAACATACAAAGATTTAACCTAAAATACTTTAATAAAATGTGGTTCCTTACTGAGTTACAGGGTGTTTTATCTAAAAATTTAAAAACTATTTTTGCTCAGCATTTTAAAACTATTCGACGTATTCTTTTCATACTTGGTAGGAAGTATAGGTACTGTACAAGCTACTAAATTATGTTAAACAGACGTTTCTGGCTATTACCAGAGGCGTACAACGGGGGAAAGTGAATGGTTGACTCTTTCCAAATTCTACGCCACTGGCGAAATTGCTATTTTATTTCTATTTTTGGATTCTCCAATACTTTCTATGAAAATAATATACTCGTCATTCGTAACGATAAAGTCATTAGTTTTCGAGATCTTTGAAGTTAAAAATGAAACGACACGGTTATTTTGATTAATGTATTGTGTCCCTTCATTTTTAATTTCAAATATCTCGAAAACTAATCATTTTATCGTTACGAATGAAGAGTATATTATTTACATAAAAAGTATTGCAAAATCAAAAAATTACACTAAAATAGCAATTTCGTCAGTGGCGTAGAATTTGGGAAGGGTCAACCAGCCCCTATCCCCTGTCTTACGGCTCTAATAGTAGCTAGAAACGTTTATTTATCTTAATTTAGTAGGGTGGACAGTACCTACACTTTCTGCCAAGTATGATAAGGATACGCCACATAGTTTTAAAGTACTGGACACAAATAATTTTTAAATTTTAATGATATGAATCATATTAGCATAAATTAATAAAAATAACTGTGCCGTTTCATATTTAACTTCAAATATCTCAAAAACTAAGGACTTTATCGTTACCAATGAAGAGTATATTATTTACCTAGAAAGTATTGGAGAATCTAAAAATGGCACTAAAATAGTAATTTCTCCAGTGGCGTAGAATTTGAACGGGTCAACCATTCACCATCCCCTGTCGTACGCCTCTGGTAGTAGCTAGAAACGTTTGTTTATTATAATTTAGTAGGGTGTCTAGTAGTCGCACTTTCTGCCAAGTATAAAAAGGATACGTCGAATAGTTTTAAAATGCTAAGCAAAACTAGTTTTTAAATTTTTAGATAAAACACCCTGTAACTCAGTAAGGAACAACATTTTATTTAAGTGTTTTAGGTTAAATCTTCGTATTTTGTGCTAAGGTTTCTCCAGTTAATATATGGACAATTATTAATGAAACACCCTGTATATTGAGCTTTACTGGACGTTTTATATTTTTATTTTTTAAATGTTTCCGGAGACTGTGAACAGTTCTGTTTGCTATTATGCGTCTTTTTATTTCGTCACTTGTCGTTTTCATTGAGTTTACTAGCGATCCAAGATATGTGAATTCCTTGACTTGTTCAAGGTATGGTTGTTAATTTGAATTCTCTGTTCGATATTTCGAGAGTTTTTAGAAACCAACATATATTTGGTTTTTTCCTCGTTTACCACAAGTCCTAATTCACTTGCCGCGTCCGCAAGCCTTGTAAAACACTGCACCATGTCTCTCATACTTCTGCCCACTATAACTATATCGTCAGCGAATGCGAGAATTTGCGTCGATCTATTAAAAATAGTTCCATTCATTCTAATATTTAATTTTCTGACTGTTTTTTCCAAGGCAATATTAAAGGGGAGACACGCCAGCGCGTTCCCTTGTCTTCGACCATTATTAATGTCAAAGAGCGTCGAGTTTTCTCCTTGAATTCTAACGCACGAGCTTATATTTTGCATTGTTAGTTGGGTCAACTTAACCAACTTAGATGGGATCCCAAAGTCTATCATTGCATTATATAATGCAGTTCTTTTAACACTGTCATAGACTGCTTTGAAGTCGATGAAGAGATGGTGGGTATCTATGTTATATTCTAGTGACTTTTCTAGAATCTGCCTATGTGTTTGCATTTGATGTATAGTTGACTTTCCAGCAGTGAATCCCTATTGATATTGACCAACAATATCCTTTGTAAAATGTTTAAGTCTTTCAAACAATACATTGCCGAAGATTTTATACGCAGATACTAGCAGAGTAATGCCTCTATAGTTCTTACAATCCAGTTGATCACCTTTTTTTATGCAAAGGACATATTATTCCCTTTAGCCACTCTTCTGGTACCAGTTCATTCTGCCATATAAGTACTATTAATTTATGTATTGCTGCAAATAGTTGATCACCACCTTTTTTATACAATTCAGAACAGATTTATTTTTGTCTTTGAGTTTTAGGATGGCATTTGACACTTCTTCTCTTGTTGGGTCTTCACTGTGTAGTTGATGATGTAGATTTTGTTGATTTTGTATGTTGTAACCTTCTTCAATATCGTTTATATTTAGATGTTCGCTGAAATGTTGTGCCCATCTGTTATGAACTGAGTTTTTGTCATGTAGAATTTCACCATTAGTGTCTCTACAAATTATTAATCGTGGTTTAAATTCTCGACGGCTATTATTTAAGAATTTGTAGTATTTTCTCGTTTCATTTGTATCAAATAAACTTTGTATCTCATTGAGAGTGTTCCGTTCGTATTCCCTCTTCTTACGTCGATGGATACGTTTTTCCTCACTTGTAAGACGTCTATATTCTTCTTTTTTCCTTCGTGTACAAACTGCGTCGATGGTTTTTTGATATGCTACGTTCTTTCTATTGGTGGCCATTTCGCACTCATGATCAAACCAATAATTTCGTTTTTCTGACCTGGTTTTGCCCAATGTTTCAACCGATTTCTGTAACACAATATCTCGAATATTTGTCCATAGTTGGTTAATGTCTTCTTGTTCTAAGTTTTCTGTCCTTACAGAATTCGCTGTCTGTATACGTTTGCTATGTCAGGATCTTTTAGTTTATTAATGTCGATTTTTTCTCTCTTTTTTCCCGATCTCCTTTTTTAAATTGGATATTCTCTCTTTAAATCGTGCTTTAACCAAATAGTGATCACTATCTATGTTTGCTCCCCTAAAAGAGCTAACATCTAATAAGTTAAAGCAGTGTCTTGCATCGATGATTATAATATGATCTATTTGCTTAATCGTTTCATTATCAGGAGATTTCCAAGTTCCCCTATGTATATCTTTATGGGGAAATCGTGTCCCAGCTATTACCATATTCTTAGACATCGCAGTTTATGAATCTGAGACCATTATCATTAGAGCCTACGTGTAGGCTCTTTTTTCCGATGGTGGGGGAAAATATATTCTCTCTTCCGAGTTTGACATTAGAGTCTCCTACTGTTATTTTGATGTCATTTTTTGGGCATTTATCGTACTCCCGGTCTAGTGCCTCATAGAACATGTCTTTTTCATCATCTTCTTTTTCTTCCGTTAGAGCATGGATGCTAATAATGCTAATATTAGCGAACTTCCCTTTAAGTCTTATTCGACATATTCTATGATCAATAGCTTTGAAATCAATTACACTATGTTTGACCTTGCTGCTTACAATAAATCCGGTACCAAATTCGTGTCGGGTAGGATGTCTACTGTAGTAAATATCGCAGTTATTTTTTTCCAGGATGCCTGAGCTAGTCCACCTCATTTTCTGTAAAGCAATGATATCTGCTTTTGCTTTATTCATTTCTTGTATGAGCAGAGCCGTGGCTCTAGGCTGATAAAGGCTTCTTACGTTCCACGTGCAAATTTTTAAATGGTTATCCTTATTTCGTTTGCGAGTTCGTCGTAGGTTAGACAGTCCGGTTTCTTTCTTTGTAGCTCTCATAACAAAAGGTTTTTGACAGGGTTGGGTAGTTAACCCAACGCCTAACCCCCTTTTCGGAGGGCCATTTCACCCGCTCTCGTTAGAAGAAGCTAATTGGAGTAAACTGGAATCGATTCCATGTTTTCGCATTCTACCGTTTATCCCACGTTAAATAAGAACACTTATATGAATTTAAATAAAAAGACTTAATTCATATTATTTATTTACAGCACTAACTTACAAGAACAATAAACTACTACATTATCTAATTTATATTGTACTTTACAAAATTTATCTATTCAAAAATACCGCCAAAACGTACGCTCGAATACAGGACCCCATCACGGCTTTATCCGACTCCCCAACTCATTCACAATCGTTGCCTTAAATACTATTTACCGTTTTTCTAGAACAAAATGAATGATCGAGTCGTTTAACTTTTAACAGATTCTAGACTGAAAAGAATATTTACATAATACATATAACAATTTCTTTTTAACAAGTTTTACCCATTTGTTTACCAATAAAATTTTATTGAAACTGAATGTTTAAAACTTTAAACACGTTTTTTCTCAAAACAATGCGGTGGACATTGTAACTCAAAAACTACTGGACCTATCCACTTAAAATTTTGCATATGTATTGTTATGATCTGCTTCTTATTAATTTTATATTAATTATTATTTATTTGATTAATTATTTAATTGTCGCAAATCATACATAAAAATTGAATAAAAAATCTCAGGGTGCCTTTTTTATACTATTAAAAAAAAATCCAAATTATCTCACGTTATACTTATCTTCTCTCGTGGGTTCAGTATCTCTTAGTTGATCCTAATCGGGAGAAAATAGGGAAAAGAAATAAAGCAAAATATTAAAATAAAAATACAGAATTGTCTTTTATTTATCAAAATCAATACTCTGAAATCTATCGAATCTAAAAACCTGTGGACACAGATGTCCGAATGAAATTTTTACCACTTAAATTTATTATAGTTAAAAAAAAACAATTTATCGGTTTGTTCCCGATGACTTTGGTAAAACAAACTAAACAAAACAAATTTATTGTTTTTTTTAACTATAATAAATTTAAGTGATAAAAATTTCATTCGGACATCTGTGTCCACAGGTTTTTAGATTCGATAGATTTCAGAGTATTGATTTTGATAAATAAAAGACAATTCTGTATTTTTATTTTAATATTTTGCTTTATTTCTTTTCCCTATTTTCTCCCGATTAGGATCAACTAAGAGATACTGAACCCACGAGAGAAGATAAGTATAACGTGAGATAATTTGGATTTTTTTTTAATAGTATAAAAAAGGCACCCTGAGATTTTTTATTCAATTTTTATGTATGATTTGCGACAATTAAATAATTAATCAAATAAATAATAATTAATATAAAATTAATAAGAAGCAGATCATAACAGTATATGTATTTTCTTTTGACATTTCGTGAGGTAACGCTGTCGAGATATTTTTTGTTTAACAACAATAAATATGTTGAATTTCTCCCTTTTTGCAAATAAATTGTTTTGACTTGAGTGATATTGTCGTTAAAATTAAAAAAAAAACTCTACAGCGTCGAGTTCTTTTCAAGCTAATACAATATTTTTAAATTTTTTGTTTCACATCCTATGATGAGTTCTGATCACCGTTGGCTTATTTTTCAATATTTTTCCTTGACTTTTTTTTACTATTCTTTGAATTGTACTGAATATGCTTATTTAATTTAAAAATAAAATAATTCTACCATACTTTCAAAAACATTCACAAAAATGTGCTTGAAATGTTGATTTCAAACCGTAAGCCAGTTAAATTAAAGTTAAAATTAATTAAAAAATATATTACTTTTGTTTTCAGCTTTAAAATCTCCCACCATTCCAATACCTCAAAGTCAGCACAATCATGTCAACAATATAACTTGTGAAGTAGGTAGTAAGAAAAGCGAAAATGAATTCACCGAGCAGTCGGTAACACCCAATTCCCAGAAATTCGAATCTCAAAAAACTAAAAGTAGTACGAAAATATCGGATATGAGTGCAGATAGTTTGGTATGGCTTTCTCATCGATTGGGACCACTGCTAACAGCGAAGTACCTATCTAGAAATTTGTTGAAGATGCTGGCACTTTGCTATATTGGTAAAGACAACATATCCCCTTTTGTACCTGAAAATGTTTGTAGTTTTAAGGATATCTCTATAACTTCTCATTATGTTAAGGGTGATCAGCCGACTGTCAAAGTCCTCGAATGTTTAACCAATATTTCAGGTAAGAGTTTTCATATGTTTTTTGATTTGTAGTAAGTAATTTAAAATGTTTATCACATCGACTTTAAAGATTTTTTGAAAATGAGAAATTAAAGAAGCAGCCCTCATCCTACTAAATGAAGAAAAGGTGTATCAAACCCATCAGCAGAATGCAGCAGACTTTGTTTGTCAATTCTTGAAGAAGAATTGAACAACAAGAATATACCAACAATAGCGGATGAGAAAATGTGAAACGCACGTCTTCAATCATACACAATACATATGCAACACAAAATACACAATACAATACGAACATGCTCCTACCAAGAACCTCATAAAGCACATAGAAATAATGCAGAAAGATACAGAATAATCAGAATTTGATGTACCATAGAGCATAAAACATACACCCTCAGATATTTTCAGCCAAATCATGGCTGTTGCCTACAACACCATAGCCAAGTATATTCACCTCAATTTTGACACCACATAACCTCCTCAACAACTTACGGCCGGTTTCACAAAGTAAAGTTAACTTGTGGTTAAGAGATAACCTCAAAATTACCCCAAAATATGCGTTTCAGTTTCATAATTGTTACCCTCCTGGGTATACCCATAAGGGTAACCCACTCCAACCTCTGGTTAAAAATTCTGTGAGTTAACCATACTTCGCCGTTGACCTGAAACTAAAACGCATATTTTGGGGTAACCTCTGGTTATCTCTTAACCACAAGTTAACTTTACTTTGTGAAACCGGCCGTTAGCGATTATACACTCTTTTAGCACAATTTCTTTAATAATAATCTTTTTGAAAACTATTTCCGAAGTGGAAATCGAAACGTCAAACTTTTTAGGTAAAAATGGTTATTGTCATTACATGCAACTGTGGATAAATCCATATAAACACCATATTTACTTAACTTAGGCATGCCACAAGAGAGACAGAGAACGTTTGGCCAACATTAAAAGTAGCAAACAGCATATTTGGGACTGATGCTTAAAAATGATAAGTGGGAGTTGTTGCAGGTGATTATATGAAGGATAACATCGAAGGAAAAGGGGTCCTGGTAGCATAGACATAATAAGGATAGACAAGGCATACTGAGCAAAATAGCGTAAAACGCGGGCAGTCGATCGGTGGTCTATATATCTCGTTTAACTTAAAATATAGAGTAATAGGCCAATCAAGTTAGGTTTTTACTAGACATAACGGAAAATACGAGGTTTGACAGTTGAAATGTGTAGTATGAGATATTACAAAAAGACTACCATCTTTGGATTCATCAATTTTTTAGTGGAACATTTTTTAAATAAACAATCAAAACGTCAAACTTAGTTTTTTACTCATAACTTAAAAACTTGTTTATTTAGAAATTTGACGTCCACAGGTAACTTTCTCAGAAAAAAAGATACATCGAATGAGATACGCTAAATAAAAATCAGTTAATAAACAAAAAAGTTATTGTAAAACGGATGACAAAATCATTGTTTTTGAATATAGTTAATAACAATTTTATTGTTTGTTAAAATACGTTTTAATATACCCAAAATTGAGGGCACTATGGTGTTTGAATGGTTTGCAAAAAATGGTCCAGATCTGTTAAATAGTTTTCGTAAAATTGAATTTGTTTATAAAATTTTTTGAAAAACGAGTTAATTTCTGAGGCTGGTCCAGTTAATATGGCTGAATGTATCTCAATAATCCGGGGCTCATTTCCTTCGTTAAGATGTATACTAACAGCTTATGAAAAAAAAAAGTAAAAAAAAATACATATACGTACACAAAATTATTTGTTAATAAATAGCAGTTTTTAAGCTTATAAACAATTACAATAATTTCGTAGAAATTAGATCAAATTAAATGGCAATAAAAAATACGGAAAGCTGGTTAAAATACACAACTTTCAAAAAAAAATTTTAGGTCCTACGACCCTTGGGGTCTGAGATAGCCCCTTTTTTTGAAAAAATCACCGTTACGTTAATTAACAACACTAAGAGCTGAAATTAACCAATCTTTTATAAGAAAAGTCAAAGTTTTTAACAAAGTTTTTAGTAAGAAAAAATGTTAAAAATTGTTTAAATAGGAGTGTTATAAACACAGAGTATTTTGCGTTCCGACTAAAGTAAAAAATAGCGGGCCTAGTCGACTGACTGAATAGTGGGCGCGCTTGGCGACCGGCATGCGGCAGCAACTATTAAAATTACGTTATCCCGACCACAAAAATCCACTTTAAGGTGAATAACAAATTTTCGTCATTTTTTATGTTTTCGAGGTCTCTGAATCCGAATATGGAGTTTATTTTTTTCTAGAATTAGTGGAACATGTTCAAAAATCAAATTTTATGCAAAAATGCGAAAAATCAATTTTGATGATTTTTCAATTTTAACTCACTGTATTTTTGGTCGCTATAAATATATCCTTTTGAAAATTATACTGTGTTATTTTTGAAGCATTTAGATAACAATGAGATTTGTCCAAAATGACTCAACGCGTTAAAAGAGAAGTTGTTAATTGTTAAACATTTTGTCGTCAGATTTCGTTAGTTTCATGTTTACTTAAAAAAGTTGAGTGACAAACTTTTTAGTTTATAATTTTAATTAACACAGAAATAAAATATAATTTATGAAGAAGTTTTCCAAAAAAATTTAATTTAAAATATGCAATAGGAAAAATGTTATGTGACTTTATAGACGAGCGGCACACCCCAAAAAAAGCTTATTTCTCGAGATACTGATATTAATTTTGGTCATACTTTATATTTTTGATGGTGCTCAAAACTAAAATTAGGGTTGTTTTGAATTTTACGTGGGGGAACATTATCAAAATCGCAACTGTACCCTAAAAATAAAAAAAAAATCACGTTTTTTTGAGTTTAATTTGCTACATCTCTGTTCCATTGTAATATTTTTTTCTGATATTTTTATAGTATATATTTCTCACCTTTCTGAAGACAATGGGACCTGCTTCAATATTTCTGTCTTGCCATAAAGAAAGTTATAAATTGTTTGACGTAAAAGGTGCAGATTCTTGAATTGCAAAGTTTAATCGCAAAAGTTGAGTAACAAAATTTGAAATTTAGCTGTTTAATTAATTTTAAGTTAAAATCTAGAGTACAGAGAACAAAATGGTTTATAGAAAAAAAGTGGTGTAACTTTTAATTTTAAGAAAAACGTGATTTCATCTTTTTTTATTTTTAGGGTAAAATTGCGATTTTGACAATGTTTCCCCATCTAAAATTCAAAATAAAACTCATTTTCGTTTTCAGCACCATAAAAAGTATAAAGTAAGACCAAAATTAGCCATTCACCACACCGTGGTTGATATCTCGAGAAATGAGCGTTTTTTTGGGGGGGAGTACCACGTACCACTCGTCTATATGGTCGCGTAACTTTTTTTCTGTTGCATATTTTGACTTTGTGGCCTTTTTATTGTTATTTTTTAAATTTATTTATTTAAAATATAATTTTACTAAATAAATGTGCAACATAATAATATTCATAAAATTCAAGTTTCTACCAAAATATATAAATATAATATTAAGCTTCAAATCCGGTATACTGTCAATGTTAAAAATGGGCTGCAACGGTCTAGCGCTAGCGAATGCTAGTCCGCGAATTTATTCTCATTCGGCTGCGCCCATCATTTTTTTTTTACTTTAGTCGGAACGCAAAATACTCTTTCTTTAAAACAATACTGTTTCAACAATTTTTAACATTTTCTCTTGCAAAAAACTTTGTTAAAAACTTTGACTTTTCTTATAAAAGATTGGTTAATTTCAGATCTTAGTGTTGTTAATTAACGTAACAGTGATTTTTTCAAAAAAAGGGGCTATCTCAGACCCCATGGGTCATAGGACCTAAAATTTTTTTTTGGAAGTTGTGTATTTTAACCAGCTTTCAGTATTTTTTATTACCATTTAATTTGATCTAATTTCTACGAAATTATTGTAATTGTTTATAAGCTTAAAAACTGCTATTTATTAACAAATAATTTTGTGTACGTACGTGTATTTTTTTTACTTTTTTTTTTCATGGGGTATTAGTATACATCTTAACGAAGGAAATGAGTCCCTGATTATTGAGATACATTCAGCCATATTAACTGGATCAGCCTCAGAACTTAGCTCGTTTTTCAAAAAAATTTATAAACAAATTAAATTTTGCAAAAACTATTTAACAGATCTGGACCATTTTTTGCACACCATTCAAACACCATAATGCCCTCAAGTTTAGGTATATTTAAACATATTTCAATAAACAATAAAATTGTTATTAACAATATTCAAAAACAGTGATTTTGTCGTCCGTTTTGCAATAACTTTTTTGCTTATTAACCGATTTTAATTTGGTGTATCTCATTCGATGTATCTTTTTTTTCTGAAAAAGTTACCTGTGGACGTCAAATTTCTAAATAAACAAGTTTTTAAGTTATGAGCAAAAAACTAAGTTTGACGTTTTGATTGTTTATTTAAAAAATGTTCCACTAAAAAATTGATGAATCCCAAGATGGTAGCCTTTTTGTAATATCTCATACTACACATTTCAACTGTCAAACCTCGTCTTTTCAGTTATGTCGAAAAACGGCTTATTTTTTACTAACTTGATTGGTCTATAAGTATTTCTTGTAAATTGTTATACAGGGTGTCCCAGACTAATTTAGCCAGGCTATATCTCTTAAACAAATATAGATTTTTGAATGGGACAAAACTGATCTATTCCATTTGTAATATACTTTAATATGGCGTAGAAAAAATCATCCCCTAAATATACATCAATTAGTTACAACCCTTAACTTTAATTTTTTTAACAGCACCCTGTATATTTTTTTATAGTTTTGGATGTGGTCTTTTATGGTCTACGCAACATATTTTTTAAAAATAAAATCGGTTGGTAAATAATCAAGAAAATATCAGTTTATTTTTTATTTTTTTGTGTCCCAGACTAATTTATCCAGGCTATATCTCTTAAACAAATAGAGGTTTTGGAATGGGACAAAAACTAATATATTCTATTTGCAATACACTTTAATATGGAGTAGAAAAAATCATCCCCTAAATATTTATCCCTTAGTTACAACTCCTAACTTTAATTTTTTTAAAAGCACCCTGTATATTTTTTTATAGTTTTGGATTTGGTCTTCTATCGTCTATTCAACAGATTTTTTAAAGATAAAATCGGTTTGTAAATAATCAAGAAATTATCAGTTTATTTTTTATTTTTGTTAATTATGGTATAGTTATTAAAAATTAGAGTTAGGGGTTGTAACTAAGGGATGAATATTTAGGAGATGATTTTTTCTACGCTATATTAAAGTGTATTATAAATGGAATATATGATTTTTTGTCCTATTCGAAAATCTCTTTTCTTTTAAGAGATATAGCCTGGATAAACGAGTCTGGGAGACATAACAAAAAAAAAAATAAACTGATATTTTCTTGATTAATTACAAACCGATTTTATTTTTAAAAAATCTGTTGAAGAGACCATAGAAGACCACATCCAAAACTATAAAAAATATACAGGGTGCTATTAAAAAAAAATAAAGTTAAGGGTTGTAACTAAGGGATGAATATTTAGGAGATGATTTTTTCTACGCCATATTAAAGTATATTACAAATGAAATAGATCAGTTTTAGTCCCATTTGAAAATCTCTATTCGTTTAAGAGATATAGCCTGACTAAACTAGTCTGGGACACACCCTGTATATTAAAAAAAAAAGAAAAAAATATATACAAAAAAATTATAAAAAAAAGAAAGAAACAAATATTACATTTTTTTTAAATATACAAAAAAAATAATCGAAAAAAAAATTTAAAAAAACAAAAAATATGTATATCAAAGTTAATTCGGAACTTGGACAGTCCATAGTAAAAAGCTTTCGAATTAAGTAGAGGGCTAAAGAAGAATGTTGCTGTTTTTGCTGTGAAACTCTGAAAACATCATTAAAAAAATACAAATGAAAATATATTATAAACAAGCTGAACATGCGAGCATTTTCATAACGAAAACTTTCTTTATTTACGTATTTTAATTCATAATATGGAATATTGCTATTATGAAAAGTTGTTTAGAATTAATAATTATGTTTTAATGTGCAATTATATCATTCTAATTTAAATGTTATAAACTATAAAGGTACTTTACTCTTGATCGAAATTCATATTTTTTGACATACCTCGTATAAAATTAATAAAATTTTATATATGATGATGGTTGCATCATAAATCTTCGAATATGAAGAGCTTTTTATGAAGAATAACTTTTCTTCGTCAAATTAAAAATAAAAGAGTTATAAATGAAAATGTTGTTGGTATCCATAATTTGAGAAAAATCTTCAAATATTTTTTTCCATCAGAAGGATGTAATTGCACATAATCAGACCATAAACTTTATTCCAAACAATATTATTTCATATAGTCGGTTCGCTAAATTCAGACACAACTGGCTAGTAATTTTAGTCAATAATTTTGCCAATTTGGCAAAAAAAATAATTACTAAATAGTTAATAAGTACTAAATAATTAGTAATTTTGCCAATTTTGACAAAATTTGCAAAAAACAAAAAATTACCTACTAAAATCAGCCAGTTGTGTCGAGTTTAGCGAACCGACTATAATAACAATTTTCGTTTCATAACAAATGGAACAGTCCATTTATCATTAAAGGGGAGGCCGTATACTCGTATAAACCTTTGTAAAGCTGTTAATAAAAATAAATGTGTATGTATACACCGTTCTTAGGCGTCAACGCCCTTCGGTAGGGATCTATGGAGGAGTATCACCAAGCCGGAAGCCCTTATCCCTTCCCGTACCGCTCCTCCATAGGCCGATCAGACGCCAGTTTATTCCAGACCAAGCCGTAGACTCTATTGAGTTTTATACTACGGCGTTGGCCTTTTATAAATTTCATGACCTAGCTGAGGCTCGAACCAGCGACCGCAAATCGCAAATCCACTAAACTTGTCGATCGACTGAGCCCCAGCTAACTGGACCGTCAATAAAAAAAAAAAAAAAATTATTGCTTTTAAAATATACTCAAATTGTATTTTTGAACATCTCATTTATTTTATATAAAAATTAAATTCCCTATCAAATGTCATTGATATTTTATTAATATGTACTTAATTTAAAATTTAGTTTGACATTCACGAAGTGTCAAACTCAAATGTAAATAACCTGTGCTTTGCTTAACAAATCAGGATTAAAAAACTAGCCTACTTATTAGCATCGATTTCAGCTGACGTTTAGTGTGTCGGCAGAAAATAAATGGATGGTGACTTCACATTTTAGACTTTGAGGTCGATTATCTCGAAAACGGTTAGAGATATCGAAATGCCGTTTTTAGATTTGGATTCAGAAGAAAAAACTACATAGGAATATATCGTTAAATCTGATCTGAGTATTGCAGGAGCGGCAACGCAATAACACACAGACTTTGCAAATTTATAAACGAAAAGTTTTCGTTGAAATATACAAAAAGAATTATTTATTAGTAGAATTGTTTATTAGAGATTAAAATTAGTATTATTTTTAGGATAAGATACGAAATAATGTCTAGTAAAATTGGCGAATGGATTTAGTGTCCGCAGTCATATAAACTCAAACAAACAACAACTAAGCGATCCCGCGAATGTGACAGACAAAGATGGCTAGACCACTCAAAGTGAATATTGACCAATGACGTCCTCGATATCGGCGTTACACCTCGATGCACAGAGCGGCACATACCTTACCTAGTCTATTTTTATTATGTCTATGCCTGGTAGACGACAAATATCCTGGCTGAAATACATTCGCGACTAGACCGGGTTAAACACACAGGCGGTTTTAAGAAAAACAGTAGAGGCGAATTTGCAATGGTTATAGCCAACCTTCATTAGTGAAGTCGGCACTAGAAGAAGAAGAGTCACAAGAAAAGAGTTTCAGAATACATTTTCTTGTCACTCTATAGATTCTTCTCTTGTATTTTATTTTGTGCAAGCATCGATAAACTTCTTTAGGCATAAAACTTAACAGTCCAAGTGCGAAGCATAATTTGAATGGCCTAATCATAGACATATAATATCTAGACTGTGCGCTGCTATCTTAAAATGGGTGACGATTGCGACAGAGAACAATGAGCCTATTAGGTGGGAAATCTCTTTCTAATCAGATGAGTTTATCCAAACCCCGTCGATTAGAAAGAGACTTCCCACCCAATAGGCTTATTTATCTATGTCGAAATCGTCAGCCATTTTAAGATAGCAGCGCGCAGTCTAAATATTAGATATGCCTATGGGCCTAATTTACCTTACTATAACCTAACCTAACCATAATTTTCTACAAAAAATACTAATAGGAGTATTATAATAATTTTAATGTTTTTAGGACTCTATGGAGAACAAATAATAATATTTCAATACATTCCATATATGACTGAGTTAGTTCTATTATGTAAAAAACGAATTACTGTTAATTTGGAAGGAGGATTAATATCATGTGTGACTTTGCTAAAAAACATCATTCCTTATATCACTGACAGTATGTTGATGAATCAACTGCAAGTAAGTATAATATGTTACGATTCTGCAGTTCATCAAAGGTACCCTAGCTGACAGGATGTTTCGTGACGCTGTAGAATGATTCTGGGCCTTTGAAGATTCCTCTAGTCCCCTACTTTATCAACAAGTCTGCTAGTTCGTTTCTTCGGATTCTCGTCTGTAATAGCAACCCTCTCACTTTCTGGGCAGTTATTTAAGTTGTTGATGTTTTCGGATATATCACAATTTATCTCAAAGATGAGTTTAAGGTTTCGACGGGGTGTTAGCTAATCCAATTGTCTAATACTCACTTTAAACAGTCTATGGATACGTTCGGACGACCTCAGCGGCTGACTTTAAGCAGCGGTTGACTGTAAGCTTTTCTAGTGGTTGTATCCAGCGACAATAGGGAACGCTTAGTAAATCTCACAGCGGCTGACTTCCAGTTGTCCAGCCGCTGAGGTCTCCGAATGTACCCATTATCTGACAACTGATGCCCTATCAGTGTCAGAACGAGCAACATAGAACGAGTGGAACATAAATGCTCGTATTTATAGCGCGCGGTTGTGTATACTCCAAATGGAAACCATTTTGAACACAATTGAGTTAATCCGATGTTGAGACTTAGCTATCTACTACATAAGTGCCAAGATTGCTATATGATACTCCTATTGACCCACCTTGACTTTCCAGTACACGAACATACGGAAATACAATCCTTATGGGAGTTTTTAGCGCGGCGATGCAGATTTTCTTCAAAAGAATTTTCAATCGAACATTACCAGGGTCCTAAAAGTGTTAAATTTAAACTAACCCGTTACAGTCAATGGTATTGTAGTAAAACAATATGTTCCATTGTTTTTGTGAATCATTTTCGAAAAGTAATCAGATATTTTATAATCGATATGCGTAAGTAATAACTTTTTTTGGTAAAAAATGTTAGAATATCCAACATTAAAAGTGGATCGTGTTCTATGGTTGTTAATTTATGTATTGCCAGTATAGATAGTTCTGAACTAGTACTTATGTATTGTCAGTCAAGTTGAAGTAAAGTTTTATATTGCCCTACAGTTGAAAATAAATAAAATATTGATGGCCAGTTAACCTAAATTAAATTATAACAAAGACTATCAAATAAGCTTATAATTATTACTGATAACAGTGATAACATTGTATTGAGTAACTTATTGCTTATTTGGAAAATTTGGATCGTAATTGCAGTTTATTTTTATTCTTAACAACTTATTTGCTGTCTAAATGGGCGCAGTTCCCAAAGG
This sequence comes from Diabrotica virgifera virgifera, assembly GCF_917563875.1. Taxonomy (NCBI): domain Eukaryota; kingdom Metazoa; phylum Arthropoda; class Insecta; order Coleoptera; family Chrysomelidae; genus Diabrotica; species Diabrotica virgifera. The sequence goes on along the minus strand of NC_065445.1, from coordinate 110,738,617 downwards.
CCATAAAAGAAGAAAAAAATAACGACTGATTTCCAACCTGAAATTATTGTCATCTTAATGTGTTTACAGCCTCGTTAAAATTTAGTATAAATTCTAAACTTGGAATTAATTTTAGTTAGTTCATTTTTAGTTAGTTCATTTGATTCGTTGAAGTTCATTAATTGTTAGTTAGTTAGTTCAGTTAGTTCATTTGATTCGTTGAAGTTCATATCGACTATAGTTATTATTGTGTTTTTTTGTGTTATAACGTTTTAATTTATTAATGGAGAACAGTACTCTGAAACATCCCCAGGGAAAGGCATTGTCATTAGGGGAGAAACAAATCTAAATCAACATGGTGAATTATCGAGTAAATCAAGGATATGATTCACTTTCAAAAATAATGCAAACAGTAGCAGTAGAAACCGGGATTTTCGAAAAAACAATTTACTCTATAAGAAAAGAAAATTCCTCGGCACTTGGATTACAACCAGCAAAGAGAGGATCCAAGAACAAGCTAACTTCATTATCGCGTGATAAAACTTACGATGAAGGAACAAAGAGTAGCATTCGTCGAATAGTGCATGATTTTTTTTCGTAAGAATACACCCCCAACATTAAATTCTCTATTAGCAGTAGTAAATAAAGACGAACATCTACCTAATTTTTCTAGAACTACACTGCATAGACTAATTAAGGACATGGGATTTGTGTACACCAAACGGGACAGAAAGTCAATGTTGATAGAAAAACCCGAAATTATTTCTTGGCGCCATCGATATTTGCGAGAAATTCGTACATTTCGGGAACAAAACTAAAACATTGTGTATTTGGAAGAATCATGGGTAAATATTGGTCACAGGGTCAATTATGAATGGAAAGACACTTCCGTATCGTCACATAGGGATGCATTTGTTCGTGATCCACTACAGGCTTGAAAACCCCTACTGCACGTGGCCTACGCGTTGTTTTACTGTATGCAGGAGGTAAAGATGGTTTTATTAATGGAGCCGAACTAACCTTTTTAGCAAAGAAAAATACAGCAGACTATCATGACGAAATGGATGGACCTCTTTTCGAAAATTGCTTTAAAACCAAACTTCTTCCAAATATTCCCGATAAAACTGTATTAGTAATGGACAATGCGTCGTATCACTCCAGAAAGTTGGAAAGAAGAAGCTGGAAGTTATTCCAATGTCACAATTCTGACAATAAGGAAAAAATAAAGGAGTGGTTGCGTTCAAAGGATATTTATTTCGAAGAAGATTACCTAAAATCCGAACTGTTGGACGTTGTAGCTCATTTTAAATCGCAGTATGATGAGCGTATCGTAGATGAAATTGCAAAAAGTAAGAATGTTAAGTTGCTAAGATTACCTCCATATCACTGTGAACTAAATCCGATACAGCTGGTATGGAGTAAAATAAAAAGATTCGTGGCAAGACATAACACAAATTTTAAGAAGGAAGAAGTAGAAAATCTTATACATGAAACGTACTCTCAAGTTACTCCACAAAAATGGAATAATTACGTGCAACACGTAATTAGCGTAGAAAAACGGATGTGGAATATCGATAATTTACTGGACAATATAGACCCAGTTATAATAAACCTTAATGACGACAGTGGCAGTGAAAGTGAGGAAGACGGGAGTATAGAAGAAGTCTAAAATACATAGTTCAAATACATTTTAATTATTTATGTAGGTACCTACGTATTTATTAAGGTTTAACATATTTATGCGCTTAAATACGTTATTATATAAATGTTTTATACAAAATTATTTTTATTTTATTCACATAAAATCATTTTTCGAAAACGAAAATGTTTTAGAACCCCTGACAGCCAGAAAATGTCAATAATATTAATTCCTAAGTTATTTATAGTTATCCTATAGAAAAAAGTATATTTCCTTCAAACCTGTTTCTGATAAAATTTGGCATCACTGTTGGTCATAAGAACCTGTACTGTAAAGTCAAGGTGGGACAGACATTAGTAGTAAACAGGACCAGATTTAAGGGGGGGAGGCTGGGCACCTGCCCGGGGACCCCACATTCCGGGGCCCCCACAAAGCCTCAAACGCAAGAGGTGTTCATTTAAACAGATATTGGCAGGATATACAATGACTCGACAATGTATGACAAGTATGTTTAAAAGGAATGAGCGTAATGGTGATATAATACATTGTTCATGGTTGTTTTCCATGTTCCACCGAGGGAGTGTATTGCTTCGTTTCTAAATTATTATCTAGTGTTCGTACACATTTTAGCCACAGTGAATTTTGTGAATGGAAACATGCTTATGGATCACGAAATGCCTAAAGCACACCTTAATGTTATTGCAGTCATTACAGTGGCCTGTAATGCGAAATAATTGGGGCGTATTGATACTGAAATAGCGAAACAGGCTGAAGAAATAAAGAATTATTGGAAAATGGTAACTCAAAGACTAATTAGTGTTATAAGGTTTATTTGTGAACGAGGTTTGTTCATCACAAAATTGAAATTATTTGGGAATACTGGAGTTATTAGCTGAATATGATGAATTTTTACAGCGCGATGTTAATAAACATTCAAATCCTGGAAGCTGACATACCAACTATTTTTCATCAACCATATGTGAGGAAATTTTACATCCGATGGGCCAAAGCGTATTAAATGAAATTGTTTCAAGGATTAAGAAGTCAAAATATTAATCAGTTTCTCCTGACTCGACACCTGATGAATGACACACCGATCAATTAACTGTGATATTTCGTTACATAAAAGGTGTCACTCCTGTTGAAAGATTTATCATATGTTGGCCAAATCGCGGTCATAAAGCACAATATATGGACCAAGAGCTAGCAACGTCGGAAAAAAAAATATTTTAAGACAACTGGTTCTTTAACCTTCGGAGTACGAAGACTGGGTCAAGCGTGACCCGAAATTCAGTTATTTCTTAATATTTTATGAAATAATTTTTTTACAAATCCGATTGATCGTAAGTTCTCCTTATTTGTTTCAATCTATTTTTTCGTATATAATTCGTGAACATGCAAATTACAGTTTTTCCTCTACGTAACATATATGATGCCGGGTCAGTCCTGACCCGGTCTTCGCATTTCGAAGAATATTTTCAATATGTTTGTAGGTACACGTAAATCGCAGCCGTCTCTGTTTACGTACAGTGGAACCCCGATAAGTCGGCCTCCGATAACCCGGAAGTCCGGCTAACCCGAACGGATTTTAATCAGACAAAACAAACATTTTTTCACTTTGACCAAGTTTTTTACCAAGAAATAAACAATCCTGTATACAACTGTACGTAATTTAGATGTATTGTGCATATTTTATGTATTTCATGTTTTTGCAATTATACTGGAGTTTATCTATAAGTATACCGTGTTTTATTAATTTTTACCATATTCTCCGGCTAACTTGGATTTTCGATAACTCGGATCGGCCGCAGTCTCGATTAATCCGACTTATCGAGGTTCCACTGTATTCAAATATGTGGCCGGAGCAAATTTACCCATGCCCGTTTTCTGTAAGATATTAAAATCTGGCCGCCGGAGCGAACTAGTATATGCCCATGGGCAACCATCTTAAAAAATTTAAATACAATAATTTAGGATTTTGTTTGTTTTTTGTTGAATTAAAGATACTGTTTAATAATACTGACTATTTAAAACATCCTTATAAATAAAATGAGAATGGGTCACGCTTGACCCATCATCGTAATCTAAGTAAGTCAACTAATCTCCGTACTCCGAAGGTTAATATATTATTCCCTATGCTTCCTCGAACACCGTACCGGCCATCTGGCTACTGATACAGGTTGCGTTCATTACTGCGCATGCACACTTATACAGGTAAATATGTCAAATTTAAAATTATTGTAAAACGAAAAATTATTTTGTCATTACCTTTTAAACATTATTAGAAATATGAACTATAATTGCCAGACATTTTTGTGGTTTAAAAAGTAATGACAAAAAAATGTTTCGTCCGAAAATAATTTAAATTCAATGTACAGGGTGATTGATGAGTGTGATAAAGCTCAGTAGATCCGCTATAGTAATAGATAGCAATAAAAGTTAATCACAAAAATTGTAGCCAACTTTCAGCTTTACATTACGAGATTAGTTAGATTGTTACAGGGTGTTCGATAACATAGTGGCAGACCAAACTTATGTTTTTTTAAATGGAACACCCTATATTTTATTTTAGATTCGAAATTCTATTAACTTTCCCATTACAAAAATATAAAAGTTTGTTATGTTATATAGGGCTTTTACAAAGTTATAATCAATTTTTTATGAAAATCGTAACAAGTTCAGCTCCCTGTATAAATAAAAATAAGCACAGCAGCAGTGGTTTATTGGTGCTATATTTTTTGGTTGATTGTGAAAATTTTTAAGAATTGTTGATATTGTTAATTTTCCTTATATCGAATACAGGGTGAGTCAAAACCCAAGTACATTCTTTTCTCAGAAATTTTAAATAGAACACCCTGTATTTTATATCACCATCGAAAAGTATCATTATCGTACTTTAAGTTTTACATAATATTCCCTATGCCTAAATTTGTTAGTTTTCAAGATATTTTCATTTTTCAGAGCGTTATTAATTAAGGTGTTCTATTTAAAATTACTGAGAGAATAATGTACTTGCGTTTTGACTCATCCTGTATTCGATATAAAGAAAATTAGCAATATCAACCATTTTTATAAATTTGGACAATCAACAAAAAAATATGGCACCAATAAACCATTGCTGTTGTGCTTATTTTTATTTATAGAGGGAGCTGAACTTATTACGATTTTAGTAGAACATTGATTATAAGTTTGTAAATACCCTGTATAACATAACGAACCTTTATATTTTTGTGATGGGGAAGTTAAGAACATTTCGAATATAAAATAAAATATGGGGTGTTCCATTTAAAAAAACAAAAGTTTGGTCTGTCACTATGTTATCGAACACCCTGTAACATTCTAACTAATTTAGTAATGTGAAGCTCAAAGTTGGCTACAATTTTTGTTATTAACTTTGATTGCTATCTATTACTATAGCGGATCTAATAAGCTTTATAACACTAATCAATCACCCTGATTTTGTATTTACCTGTACAGGTGTGCTGCGCAGTAATGAACGCAACCTGTATCAGCAGCCAGATGGCCGGTACGGTGTTCGAGGAAGCATAGGGAACAATATATGAAAGAATCAGCTGTCTTAAAATACTTTCTCGAAAACGTTGCGTTTTCCAATATATTTAATTCTCTAATGACATTTTTGCAATAACGTGTTCAGGCTAAAATTGTAGAACATAGTATATCTTAGCGTTATGGATTTCATTTTTGCAAAAACGTGTTCAGGCTAAAATTGTAGAACATAGTATATCTTAGCGTTATGGATTTCATTTTCCGCCAACTCTCTAAATTTAATTGCAAAAGCTGCACCTCAGTGTTGTCTTGTTGATATAGCATTCTTTGATTTCTTAGAAGAAATATAGGTATTTTTCAATTTCTCTACATAAATAGATACAACTTGTTACTTGTTAATTGAATGTTTAAAAACCGCGTCAACCACCACCGATATTTGTATCCGGTGTCGAAGATATGAACCCCTTAAATAAACTTCTTATTGAAATTGCTAAAGATCAGTACACCTTAAAAGCCCTGGGTGAAAGTCAAGTAAGAATCCAACCAACTTCGAGTGAAGCATATACTACTATAGTGAAAGCATTGGACAGTAAAAAAACAGAGTATCATACATACCAGTCTAAACAAAGCAAGCCCTTTAGAATAGTAGTAAAAAATATTCATTATTCAACAAATCCTGCCGATATTAAACGGGACATAGAAGCTCTTGGACATGAAGTTCTAAATATATGGAATGTTAAACAAAACATAACAAAAAAACCATTGCCCATGTTCTTTGTCAATCTAAAAATTAAAGAAAATAATAAAGACATCTATAATGTCAAGAAACTAGGACACTCGATAGTTACAATTGAAGCCCCTTATGCTAGAAGAGTTATTCCACAGTGCACCAAATGTCAGAGATTCGGTCATACAAAAAACTTTTGCCATAGAGAATCCAGATGTGTAAAATGCACAGGGTCACATCACACTTCAGAATGTACCATGAAAATAAAAGATGAAAATGTTACATGTGTAAATTGTGGAGAACGGCATCCCGCAAATTACAGAGGGTGTATTATACATAAGCAACTTCAAGAGAAAATGCATCCAAAACTTAGAGAACGAAATGGACAAACATCTAAAGGAAACAGGGCTACAACACAAGGAATGACATATGCACAGGTAACCAATCAAAATAATCAACAAGAAGGTAACATTATGTACCAACAAAATAGTATAAGTCAACCTAATGATATCTCTGACCTAAAAGCAATGATGAGAGATCTCATTACGCAAATGGGAACAATAATGAATCTTATCACCGCTCTTGTCTCAAATAGGTCATAATGGTCCAAACACTAAAAATAGCATTATGGAATGCAAACGGCTTAAACCAGCATGAACTCAAAGTTTCATAACCAACAATGAAATAGATGTCATGCTAGTTACTGAAACTCATCTCACAAATAAAAGTCACCTAGCCCTAGTTAACTACAAAATTTACTTTACCAACCATCCAGATGGGACTGCACATGGAGGCACAGCAATACTAATAAGAAACTCAATCAAACATCACGAACTGGAAAGATTTACAGAAAATCACCTACAAGCCACTACCATTGCAATAGAAGGAGTTACTGGAATCACCAAAATATCTGCTGTATACTGCCCTCCCAAGCACAACAATAAAAGAGACAACTATGAGATTTTCTTCAAAACGCTTGGAAACAAATTTATAGCGGGTGGAGATTACAACGCTAAAAACACAGTATGGGGTGCGAGAGTTACAACTACTAAGGGTCGTGAACTACTAACTGCAATGCAGTGCAATAATCTAAACTACCTGTCAACAGGAGAACCCACATATTGGCCTTCGGACCCTTATAAAATACCAGACCTTCTTGATTTCTATATCAAAAAAGGAATTGACAGTAAACTAGTCACAGCAAGATCCAGCTTAGACATGTCTTCGGATCACACTCCAGTCCTTATGAACATGTACTCCGATATAACTCAGAATCCAAATCCACCCGCTCTGTGCAATAAAAAGACCAATTGGGATACTTTTCAAAAAGTATTAGATGAAGCAATAAATTTAAAAATACCATTAAAAACACCTGCAGATATTGAATGGGCGATAACTAACCTCATAAAAAACATACAGAAAGCTTCATGGGCAGCAACTCCAAACTACAAACAGTCTACAAGAAAAGAATCCTGCCCTCCAACTATAAAAGAAAAAATTTCAGAGAAAAGAAGGCTAAGAAGAAATTGGCAACAAAACAGAACAGTGAGCAATAAAAATAAATTTAATAAAGCAGCAAGGGAACTAAAAAAAATATTACTTGAAGTAAAAAATGATTCTATCCAAAGATACTTAGAAGAGCTTACACCAACAGAAGCCACCGACTACTCACTATGGAAAGCCACAAGGAAACTAAAAAGTCCTCAGACACCAATACCACCAGTAAGAAAAAGCAATGGCAAATGGGCAAGAAATAACATAGAGAAGGCAGATGCCTTTGGTGGCTATCTCTCACAAGTCTTTCAACCAAACAGCTTGGAATCAACACCTGAAGAATTGGAGGAAATAAATAGAGTACTAAATGAACCTTACCAAATGGAGCTGCCCATACCGAAATTTAAGTACAATGAAGTTAAGGATGTAATAATGAAAGAAATTAATCCTAAAAAAGCTCCTGGTTATGATCTGATAACGGGTAGGATACTACAAAAATTAACAAAGAAAGGAATAACGGCAATATTACAAATTTTTAATGCAATAATAAGATTAAATTATTTTCCGCAACAACTGAAAATGGCAGTTATAATTATGATCCCAAAACCAGGAAAAAACTAGAGGAATTAACATCATATAGGCCAATAAGTTTACTGCCTGTGCTTTCCAAAGTGCTGGAAAAATTAATAATGAAAAGCATCAAGCCAATACTAGATAGCAAAAATCTCATACCAGAACATCAGTTTGGGTTTAGACAAGAACATGGAACCATAGAGCAAGTCCATAGACTAGTAAAACATATCAGCAACGACTTTGAAAATAAGCGATATTGCTCAGCAGCGTTTCTTGACATAAGCCAAGCGTTCGATAAAGTCTGGCACAAAGGTCTACACTATAAACTAAAAAACCTATTGCCTCATCCGTATTATGAACTTCTAAATTCTTACTTATCTGACAGATTCTTTTCAGTTAAATACCATTCAGAATATTCAGAATTACACCAAATAAAATCAGGAGTACCGCAAGGTAGCGTGTTAGGACCAATGCTGTACCAGCTTTTTACTGCAGATCTACCAACTTCAAGAACTACAATAACAGCAACCTTCGCAGATGACACTGCAATACTCGCCTCACATCATGATCCAGTAACTGCCTCAAGAAACTTACAAGCCAGCCTTAATAATATCCAAGCATGGTTAAAAAAATGGAAAATTCGAGTTAATGAGACCAAATCAACCCATGTTACCTTTACACTAAGAAGAGGTATATGTCCAGCAGTGTTATTAAATAATCAAATGATTACTCAGAGAAATGAAGTCAAATATTTAGGTTTACATCTTGACAGAAGATTAACATGGAGAACACATATATTTACAAAACGAAAACAATTGGGTCTCAAACTAAGACAACTTTACTGGCTTATTGGCAGAAAATCACAATTAAATCTCACAAATAAGCTCTTAATATATAAAGCCGTACTGAAGCCAATATGGACGTATGGAATTCAATTATGGGGTTCTGCTAGCAATTCAAACCTAGAAATCCTACAAAGATTCCAGAACAAAGTTCTTCGAATTATAGTCAATGCTCCGTGGTATGTTTCGAACAACATAATAGAAAAAGACCTACAAGTTCAATCCGTAAAAACTGAAGTCACAAAGTACAGTGAAAAATACAAAAACAAAACTAGTGCTCATTCTAATCACTTAGTGCGCGAACTGTTTAATGACAACGATGAAGTGCGTCGACTAAAGCGTTTTAAGCCTACAGACTTATTAAACAGATTTAAATAAAATTAATTAACATTTCGTCGGTCTTGACGGTCCAGTTAGCTGGGGCTCAGTCGATCGACAAGTTTAGTGGATTTGCGATTTGCGGTCGCTGGTTCGAGCCTCAGCTAGGTCATGAAATTTATAAAAGGCCAACGCCGTAGTATAAAACTCAATAGAGTCTACGGCTTGGTCTGGAATAAACTGGCGTCTGATCGGCCTATGGAGGAGCGGTACGGGAAGGGATAAGGGCTTCCGGCTTGGTGATACTCCTCCATAGATCCCTACCGAAGGGCGTTGACGCCTAAGAACGGTGTATACAACTAATTAACATTTACCACTACATTATTAACTTAGTTTGTTAATTATATGTTAAAAGAAGCCTCTCATTGGAGAGAATTCCTACATGTCATTTGTTCTTCTAATAATTGTCATAAAATTTACTTATTGTTACGAGTGATATTATAACAGATTGTAAATTAAATGGAGCTTAAAAAAAAACGCGTATTTTCGCTACTGCAACGCAGACCGTGACAGAAATACTCTTGTTCCTAAAAGAATAAATACTACTAGATTGTCATTTAGAGCTGAAGCCGCAAAAAAACCAATTAAAGGTTATAATCAGATTAAAGGAGCATTATCGAAAATTTCGAAAGACGGTGAGCAACAATTTAAAACTCATAATTAGCAAATGGTTTGTACCTATATAATCGAATGTGTATACTGGAAACAGAGAGGATCTTAGAGAGGGCAAACAGCACAAGTATAGTATTCTCCTAGATCCAAATATTGACCTTAATTCAGGAGGGGCGACACTTAGATCACTTAAATAATTTATATAGGCAAGACAATTATTATTATGACAATTTCGATAGATATGAGAACATCAGAGAAATTTAGGACTCAAAATTTTATCACTATTATAGATGCCTTCATTAAGTCTTTAATGTACCTCTTTAAGTCAAAGGATTTCTGCATATGAATCCATTCATTCCAATTTTGGATTTTTACATCATTTGGAAAATTTAACTCTCAATGAAATTGAACGAACTAAAGCTTACCAACATTTGTAGCAATGATTTAGATGAAAACCTAGGTGTCGATCTGGTACAATTTGTAGAATTCTTCAATTCATTTAAAGAGGAAATCGACCCATCAAATATAAGCAAAGAACTTCAAATGTACTGACTGCTGAAAGAAAAGAATGTGAATGATACGTTTCCAAACGTGAGGTGACACTTCGTTTATGTTTAGTTCTGATGTTAACTAATTGCAGTGGGTAGAGATTATTCACAAAACTTAAGTTACCTAATTAAAAATCGACTTCTGTCTATGATGGGCCAGGAGCACTTGAATCATCTCTCTATAATGAACATTGAACATGATGTCTTAACTCCTTCAGCTCCGCTTTAATATTTCCAACCTTAGCTTCTGTGCTGACAGAAATAATAATTTCTTGTGAATACTTACATGCAATGGACGCGCTTACGTGTCCATGGCACCGGAGCTGAAAGGATTAATGCAATTAGTCATGTCCGACGTAATCAAGGAATTTTCAATTAAAATATCTCGAAAAGTACCCGGACTTTAACCATACATCTTACTATTTTATTTTTAATATTTTACTGTAACAAGTTACAACTCTTGTATTTTTTATTATTAAAAAATATATTTATAAAAGTAGATTAACATTTTTAATGGTGTGAGGTAGGGCCCCACACCAATTCTGCCCAGGGGCCCCCACTGCCTTAAATCCGGCTCTGGTAGTAAAAGCTGCATACATATACAATTAGGAAAAGTTTTTTCGAAGTCGTAAATATTGTAGTAGCTGGTCTGAACTTAAAAAGAGATTTAACAAATCTGACTACGCTACGGTTGTAGCTAACAATAAAACACTGAAAACTTTTGTTTTCTGTATTTTCACAAAATTTCCATTAAAATTACTGTCACTACAGCTGTTTCCGCAGAGTGCCTTTGTCAAGTGATGGATTTCTATTATGTGTTTACACTTTAAAGTCTCTAACTTAATAGGTTAGGGAGTGAGAAGCTGTTATAAGATGGCTTAAGGCCTTTATTTTGAATATGGAGTATTTTATACTGTTCATTAAAATAATCATTATGATCTAGATTTAGAGGGTGCAGTGCGTACATAGAATCAGTTTTTCTATTATTGAAAACTCTTTTCTGTTCTGCTATGCATTTGTCAAAGGCTCTGCCAGTTTCACCGATGTAAGTTTTTGGACAGTCACCACATCTCAGTTTGTATACACCACACTGTAATTGCTTTCTCTTTTGACTCTTAATGTTCTTAATATATTTGCCTAAGTTGTTGTTAGTTCTGAAAGCTGGTGTTATTCCTTTCTTTGTTATGTGTTTGGCTATTTTTGTTGACATCTTGCGTGTATATGTGATAGAGCAGAAGGTACTGGATTTTTTCTGTAGTAGTGGTATGGTGGTACGGGGTTGCCACCTCCCGGTGATGGGGTTGATTAGGTTGAAATACTAAATACTTAAATATATTTATTTAACTCGCTAAGTTATACAGTAACTAGTTGGTGTTGGCTAGATGGACACCGTCTCGACTCTAACCAAATCTGTTTCTGAATAATGAATAATCTCTGTATATCTTTTTACGTATCTATAAATAAATCGTATTTGTTTGTTATGATTGACTATTCTTTATCGTGATCACAGAATAACTAAGCACACAGAAGCGAATCTTACTGTCGTTTCCATTGATTTTGTTGGGACCGAAATATTTGACCTTGTGCACCAGTTAGTGAATAGAACTTATGTTCTAAGGAATAGACCATTCCAAATGATGTGATATTTTTGACAAGTAGTTATTAATTAAACATGAAATATAAAATTTAACTATAAAATATAAATAAACTATACAATAAAACATGTATAAATATAAAATTTAACTATAAACAACTGTCACTGTCAGTCGCAAAAGTGAGGTTGCACCAGTTACGTGACGCATGAGCATGAAATTTATGTTACGTTTTCGGCCTGAGTTTCGCTTCTGTATGGTTAGTTATTCTGTGTCGTGACCGTGAATTACTAATAGCAGCATTATTGCTGACTTGCTGTTTTCAATATGTGTGGCCTAGATTACATAAATCAATGCCACCTACTTATGAAATCCAAACATTGAATGTGTTTTTTGGATGCTAATATAAATCCTTTACAGTGGAAGACTAATTTCAGGACTTTCTTATGTAGTTTTTGGTTTAAAATTGTGTTGTTTGTTCGTTTTACCCATTGTTTACTGATCTTTGTAATGATGTTCAATTCTATCTCGAAATTATTTTTTGACATGGGAATGTCTGTCAATCTATGTAACATGCTATGATAGGCTGCTAATTTGTTATGTAAGATGGGATGATGAATCGTGTATGGTTATGTCAGTATGGGTAGGTTTATGAAATACGGAGAACTCATGTTTGTTTTGTAGTCTGGTACGGTTGTAGCGTTTTACATCAAACGTTATATATAAATCACTACAACTGTTACGTACCATAGTTATGTGTGTACTACAGTGTACTACAAAATCGTTTTAAATTATTACACCCGATAGTTCGTGGCCGTAATATTTTTCACTTTTGGTGTGTAATATACTAGTTTTTTCATTAATTCAATCAACGATCTTCCTTATCTCTATTTTTAGGACGTAATATTGAAAAGTATAATCAATCCTATCATAAGATTACTTAATTCCACAAATCACGTGTTTCCTAGTGGGAGTACGGCAAGAAATACTTTGGCTAGAAAGTATTTAGACGTCATTTATATACTGGCGATAAGAATAGGGGTCGATATGACAAAGAAGTATTTGTTAGTACCTTCATTACAAAGATTCTTTCTAATATTCGATAAGGTATTTACAAATTCTAGCGAAGAAGGCAAGGTAAGTTATTTTGCTTGTTATTTATAAAATAAATAAGAATATTAATATTAATTTTATATATTTTATATAAGAGCAATATTTTTACTTTTTCTAAAATTTTGTGGGGAGGTCTACCGATTTTCCCCAAATTTTAGTATGTAATTGTACTACAAACAAAAAGACATTCTGAATTTTTTCAGATTTTTCTAAGCCCAGACGGCCATTTTGTGAGCCTTAAAAGGTCAAGACACAGCCCTTTTTAACGGTTTATTGAAAAAAAAATTTCTCGGCTCCCTCTTCACAGAAAATAATTTTGAGAACGTCATATTTTAGCTATTGATGTCTACTTTTAACGTGAATTTTTTAAACTTTTGGCAAATATCAATACGCCTTTTTGGCAAACATTAAAATAGGTCCACGTTTTACCAAAAATGACCATATTCAAACAGCAATAAAATAACTTTTAAGTACTGCATCCATATTTAGCACGTAACAGATTAAAAGATATCTAAAAGATCTACAATTCGACATGTAAAGTTTTTGTTTTAGGCTTTACAACTATTTGAGCTATGGACGTTTGAAAAGTGCCCTTTTTACAAAAAACGCGTTTTTTTCGCATTTTCAAAGAGGTGGAACTTTTTCCTGCCAACTTCGAATTGCGCGAAAAATTTTTTGAAGGTAGTTTTTTATATACAGGTATACTATAAGCTCCCAAAGGAATTTCTTTGGCTATTTGCTTCTAAATGCTTCATCTGAACCTCTAAAAAATCGAGAATTTTGATACCTTCGTGAGCTAATATACTTTAACCTGTTGACCCACCTCGCTAAAGGAGTTATGAAAGTAGAAGAAAACGCCTTTAATTTAAACTCTGAAAGAAGTCCCTAGCGTTTACGAAACCAAAGTTATGACAATTTTAAGATTTAATTAAATTGAATGTACAGGGTGTTTGATAAAGAATGGGCCATGGCTTAACCTCAGGTTCCTGAGGTTAAAATAGGCCGATTTAAGCTAACTTACCTTAGTACAAAGTTTATAATAACCGAGATACAGGGTGTCAAAGTTAAACTTTTTTTTTATTTATTATTGAATATTTCCTGACAGGTATGAGATAACAACATGAAATTTGGTATGTGGGGGTTTTTTGGGTCGAGAAAACTAAATTCCCTACCAAAAATTATGTATTGCCCAGAGGGCGCTACATACGCTTTTCAGCACTCATTTATTGCGTTCAATTTTTTTTATCCCTCACTCTGTATAATTTTGACATTAAAATTTTATTTCTCCTATTAGTTTTACTTAAAAAGGTATACTTCTTTCATCTCCCTAAACTCAACCGTTTTCGAGATACGCATTTTAAATCTGCGATACACCATCATTTTTAGCATAATATCATTGTAGTTACACCCGAAAAATAACGTAAAACCATAAAATTATCCAAAAATGTATCGCAAATTTCTTTAAATGGAATTTGCGATGCAATGACATAAATTTAAGAACTGGCACAATTATTATGGTTTTAAGTTACTTTTCGGGTGGAACTACAATGATATTATGCTAAAAATGATGGTGTATCGCAGATTTAAAATGAGTTTATCTCGAAAACGGTTGAGTTTAGGGAGATGAAAAAAGTATACCTTTTTAAGTAAAACTAATAGGAGAATAAAAATTTTAATGTCAAAATTATACAGAGTGAGGGATAAAAAAAATTGAACTTAATAAATGAGTGCTGAAAGGCGTATGTGGCGCCCTCTGGGCAATACATAATTTTTGGTAGCGAATTTAGTTTTCTCCACTCAAAAAACCCCCACATACCAAATTTCATGTTGTTATCTCATACCTGTCACGAAATATTCAATAATAAATAAAAAAAAAAGTTTAATTTTGACACCCTGTATCTCGGTTATTATAAACTTTGTACTAAGGTAAGTTAGCTTAAATCGGCCTATTTTAACCTCAGGAACCTGAGGTTAAGCTATGGCCCATTCTTTACCAAACACCCTGTATAGTCCATGTTGTGAGGCCGTTCCTGTATGAAAAAATGAATTACCTTTTTTGGCTCCGCAAAATATTTTTTAGGTTTTTTGGATCATTCTAAACAAAAAAGGTCTCTTATCATTTTTCTCTAAAGTTAATAGATTTCGAGTTATAAGTGATGTAAAACTGAAAAATGTGAAAATACGCATTTTCCAGCCTTGAAAATTCATAATAGGTTTGTTCTAGCAAACAGTCAAACTAGTCAAAAACCGTCAGCAAACAGTTGGTCAGTGCGAAAACATAATACAGTCACCAGTGCTATCCCCTCTACTCGCTGTGGTCCGCTATTCGCTGATGGTTTCAAACCGTTTGAAACTGATGCTAGAACAAACCTTATGTAAATTACAATTTTTGAGGTTGCTAAGTGTCTACATTGAAGTTTAAATATTCAGTTTTAAGATTCTGATGAGAAATCTGGCCTTATTTCAATATAGACCGTTGTTTTTTAATTATTTAATATTATGAGAGTCGGCGCGGCGGCTTAATAGTCGAGGGGACGCGCATAATTAACAATTAAAAACAACGCTCTGTATTAAAATAAGCACCCATTTTTCACAAGAATCTTAAAACCGTATATTTAATCTTCAATTTAGGTACTTGTTAACTTCAAAAATGATAACTTACATATGAGTGTTCAAGCCTCTAAAATGCGTATTTTCGCATTTTTAAGAATTAAATCGATATTTAGAGGTTCAGATGAAGGATTTAGAAGCAAATAGCCAAAGAAATTCCTTTGGGAGCTTATAATATAATATGTAAAAAACTACCTTCAAAAATTTTTTCGTGCAATTCGAAGTTGGCAGAAAAAATTTCCACCTCTTTGAAAATGCGAAAAACCGCGTTTTTTGTAAAAAAAAACGCTTTTCAAACGACCGTAGCTTGAAAAGTTGTGAAGCACGAAAAAAACTTTATAAAACAAAATTGTAGATATATTCTACGTCTTTCGATTCGTTACTACCTAAATATAGCTGCGTTACTTAAAAGCTGTGTTATAGCTATTTGAATATGGCATTTTTGGTAAAAAGTGGGCCTACTTGAATTTTTACCAAAATGGCGCCTTGACGTTTGACAAAAGTTAAAAAAATTCAAGTTAAAATTAGACATCAGTAGCTAAAATATGCCGTTTTCAAAATCATTTTCGGCGAAGAGGGAACGTAGAAAAAAAATTCTTAACAAAACGTTAAAAATGGCTTTTTTTGTCTTTTAAGGCTCACAAAATGGCCGCCTGAGTTTAAAAAGTCTGAAAAAATTCAGAGAGCCATTTTTGTTGTAGTACAACAACATACTAAAATTTGGGGAAAATCGGTAGAGCTCCCTCCAAAAATATAGAAAAAGTAAAAATATTGCTCATAAATATATATTTAATATAATACATACAGTGAGCACGTAAAGATTGGAATAAATTCATTTTTTCGAGAATGGACGATTTTGGGAAAAATCCCGAAACAGGTCAATTAAATATTTTTAAATTGCGACTTTTTGACATATACATCATACTAGTGACGTCACCCATCTGGACGTTATGACGTCATCTATAAATTTTTTAAATGCGAACAGGGGTCGTGTGATAGCTCATTTGAAAGGTAATTCAATTCTCTATTCGTAATATAAACATTAACATATTTATTTATACAGAGTGTCCAAAAAATTGTTTTTTGAATTAAATTTATTGACATAAAAAGAAGAATGTGTGTAATTTATTTAACTCAAAATACATTTTACTGCTATCAGAAAACAGGAAGTAATATTTATTTGACAAATAAATATTGTTTTTTGCTTAAATTCAATATTAAAGCCGCCACCCACCTTCCTCTTGACAGTTTGAACATTTAATTTACGCGAAAAGCAATGATTATTTTTCAGATAAACATTTTTTCTGTTTTCTGAGAGCAGTAAATGTATTTTGGACTAAATAAATTACATGGATTCTTCTTTTTATGTCAATAAATTTAATTAAAAAAATATTTTTTTGAACGCCTTGTATAAATAATTATGTAAATGTTTATATTACTGAATAGAGAATTAAATTACCTTTCAAATGAGCTATCACATTACTCCTATTCCCATTTAAAAAAAATCATCGATGACGTCATCACGCCCAGATGGGCGACGTCAGTAGTATGATATATATTATGCCAAAATGTCGTAATTTAAAAATAAAAATTGACTGTTTCGGGATTTTTTCCAAAATCGTCCATTCTCGAGAAAATGAATTTATTCCAACCTTTACGTGCTCACTGTATATTAATATTATAGTAACTAAAGTTAGTGTCCTTCTTCATGTGCCTCATCCTTTAAGGACGTTGGCGATCATCATGGCCCATTTTATTCTGTCTGCAGCGATTCTGAAGAGTTCTATTGTTGTTTTTTCACTCCACTGCTTTAAATTTCTAGTTTAGGTTGACCACTTAAACGAAGACATTTTTAAGTTATCTGTATTGCAATATCTGTATATCTATATTGCCAAAAAATACAGGGAAAACGAAGTATAGGAAGAAGACGTATCTCCTGGCTCAACAATCTGGTAAAGTGGTATAATTGCAGTTCAGTCGACTTGTTTAGAGCTGCAATCTCATAAGTGAAAATAGCTGTGATGATTACCAACCTCCTTGGAGGAGACGGTACCTAAAGAAGAAGAATATTGCAATATCGTTTTATTTGATTTTTCTTCCAAACGATTTTAACAAAGCACTGTATTCTTCAGACGTACCTTAACTTGATTCATGTCACGGTCATTTTCACCGGCTCATATATCTATTACATCTTGCTCAATCTTTGAGATAAATTTCTAAAATTAGGTACCAATTACTTGTAGGTTTCTTATACACTAGCAGATCAAGAATCAGTCGTAGAAGACACAAATATCGAAGATGACACTAAAAATAAATTGCAAACGAATATGTCAGAATCTCACGAGAATATTCAACTTCCTGAAGAAAGTGTGGAAAACAAAGCTTTAATCGAATTACAAGAAGTATTTACTAGAGAATTGGCTCATACGGCCTACCTTCCGTTCGTCCGATTATTGGGTTTGAGCTGTTTACAGATGGCCTTAAATAATTACGATAAAATCTGTAAACTTTGTCAGGAATACGAGGAAGAAACTAAAGATTCCAATACTAAACCAGTTTCGGCTTTAAAATTGTCAGATTTTAGTCCTAGTACGCCAGTGGCAAGCTCGTCTAGTATTGGTACTAATATAGGTAAGTTGTTTCTAATAGTACAGGAACCGAAGCTTTTCGCCTCGCAATTTTTGCAGAATGGATCGATTTGCTTGAAAATTTGAGAATAAGTAGTGGATAGTCCAAGGATCAAAATCTATATGATTCCGAAAGGCGCTTCTACCATGGGGTGGTTGCCACCCCATCTCGAGGGTAAAATTTTTTTATATTTTGACCACAAAAGTTGATAAAAAACATTCATTCTAAGCAAAAAATGTTTTATACATTTTTTTGATGAAATTAAAAGTTTTCGATTTATTCGCTATCGAAAGTGTTAGTTTTATACCGAAAAAATCAATGTTTTTCGATGTTATACTCATTTACGATTCACTAAATTTTTGCCGTAGAAAAATTTTTTTCAAACCAAGTCTTGGGAATTAAATAACCTACAATTTCATATTTAATCATTTTTTCTTATCTCTGATGCTAATCTTTCTATTCTGAAGAAATTGGCATTTTTTACCAAACTACAAAAATTCGGTATTCGCTTTTAACTCCAGTTTTTTTAAAACTAATCATTCTAAGCCAGTCAAACTTCTAGAATCTGTTAATAATACATAAATAAAGAAGAATGAATAAGGCTTATGACTAAAAACTTCGCTGACTTACATTATTATGCTTCTAATTGGATTTCTCCTTTTTTTTTTCAAAAAAATATATTTTTGTATTCAAAATCCTCAGTCGCAAAGAGAGGTGACTTTGAAAGGGTTGTAAAGGTGGTTTTTGCATGTTATTACAAGTTTTAATTGCCAATAATAGCTCACTCAATTTTTGCCGTAGAAAAAATTTTTGCAAACCAACTTCTTGAGAATTAAATAAGCTACATTTTCACATTTAAACATTTTTTCGTATCTCTGATGCTAATCTTTTTATTCTGAAGAAAAGTTCATTTTTTGACAAACTACAAAATTCATTATTCGCTTTTAACTCCATTTTTTTAAACTAATCATTCTAAGCCGGTCAAGCTTCTAGAACCTATTAATAATACATAAATAAAGAAGACCAAATAAGGTCAATGAATTTAAATTAGGGTGGTGATTAGGGGGTTGTTTCGGAATAGGGACTGACATTCTTTTCATTATAAGTGACTTAATTTTTGAGCTAGATACTTTTTTTTTATTTCTAGAGATAGATATTTTTAAATACTTTAAGTTAGTTTGAACAAGTGATCCTCGAAAAATGCATAGTTTTCCCGTCTTTTGACGTTGAAACTGCAATATTTAGGGTTTGACGAAGAAGAGCTAACATATTATAATAAAGTATAGCTCGATTACTATTGATCTTAAAGAAAATTAGAAAAAACGGTTTTGTTTATATTTTCAAAAGGTACATTTTTGTTAAGCAAAGTTGTTTTGATAAAACTAAAACTTTTTGAGTTGTTAGCATAAAACTGATTGAAAATATTTTTTTTTTCAATATAAAACTAACATTTTCGATAGCGAATAAATCGAAAAACTATTAATTTTATCAAAAAAAATGTATTGAACGTTTTTTGCTTAGAATGAATGTTTTTACCAACGTTTGCGGCCAAAATATAATAAAAAATTTCCACCCCGAGATGGGGTGGCAACCACCCCCATGGTAAAAACTCCTTTCGGCATTATATAGATTTTGATCCTTGGACTATCCACTACTTATTCTCAAATTTTCAAGCAAATCTATCCATTCTGTAAAAATTGCGAGGTTTTGGCCTATCTTAAGCTTATTACTTGGACTATAAAGGGCCTAGCCGGGTAAGATGATGAAAAGTGCCCACAACTCGATTCGAATTCCATATAGGTCACCGTTTAGCATATATAGTGAAACTAACTTTCTGAAATTTTTAGCACCCTAGGTGGTCATGTGACCCACCTAGAGCCTAATTAGGGTTTTTATGCTTTTATTTTTTTTTTATCTCAGCCGCATCGAGAACTAGCGAAAAACTTGAAATAAAAAAGTTGTAAGCTTTAAAAAGTTCTGTCCGAAATTTTTTTTTATTTTTGGCGGAAAATTTAAATTTTAGAACGATTTTAAAATTTTAAATGAGTATAAAAAAATAACTAAGACATTCGTTTTCACGAAAAAAATATATAACGTGTATTTTTGCACAATGTTTCACCCTGAATTTTTTCAAATTTTTAAAATTGGTGAAACGCACCTTTAAAAATAAAAAAACGCATTTTTTCGGTTTTTTTTTCGTTTTTTGATACAATTTTATACATGTTTTTCAAAAAAGGTAACACCGTCACTGGAATACTTAAAAAACTGAAAAATAATTGGGTTTTGCTTATTAAAAATTTTTTTTAACGTTTTAACATTTAACGTTTAACATTTTCAAGATACAAAAATTGAAAGAAATTCGAAATAAAATAAAAAAAAAATACGTTGAAGAAAACAAAATTTTACACATTTTTTACCATTTTGTCGAAACTACTGGCAACATTGTAATAAAACTTGGCGGGTTTTAAGAGGTAGTTATTGTGCATGTTTTGACATACAATTAAGGATTGTTATTAAATTTTTCAAAGAAAAAAGATAGTACGCCACTGACATATTTCAAATTAACAATCATTTTTGAATTCCTCGTTAAATTTGCGATAAAAAAACTATCTTCTCATTTTTTCATACGACGCGCCGTTTTGCTGCAAAAAATAAAATATCTTAACGCTTCCAAAGTATTCGAATTAGTTTTTAGACTTTTTCTCATGAGGATCTTTCAGTGCGTCACAATTTTTCGATTTCTTTCTAACGCATTAAATTGTATGTGACAGAAAAAAACGCACGTCGGTGATTACATTTCGTCGGTGACATTTATAACATTTAGTCTAGTTGTCAATGGATGGCGCTATAATCGAAAAAAATATTTGTGTGTGTGTGTGTGAGAGAGATCCTGGCATCAGACAAAATCTATTTGCCACAAAACATGTAAATTCTTAATTACATTAAATGATTTCATATTGTCTATTTCTAAACTATACCGCTATTTTTGAATTTCTGATAAAATTAATGATGGAATCTAATACCGCTTTATCTGGGGAAGAAAGGAGAGCTGTAATATTTAGTGGCAATGGACACTCGTGATGAATTAGTTCTTGATACAGAATTGAAGAAGATTGAGAGTTCAGAGAACATTCTAGAAATGTATGATTTAGATCACCAATGGATACATTGTCACAACTACAGACAGGAGAGTTAAGTATTCCAATTTTATATAAGTGAGATGGAAAGCGAGCATGATTCAATTTTAAACGAGTCAATACTGACATTTGTGCTCTATTATAATTAAAGGTGAAATGAGGAATGTCTTTTGGAAGTGTAGGGTGAATTCTGAAATAAGGGTTTGTAGATTTATTTGCAATTCTTTTGTAATCAGTTTCCCATTTCCTTCTGATATTAGGTTGGAGAGCATTATTCAAATCTTTTAAATTAAATACTTTGTCCATATGGTGGCAACTGTGACTACTTTTTGCGGCTATATCCGCAATTTCATTACCTTCGACTCCGCAATGTCCTTTCGTCCAAATAAACGAAACAGTTACATTATTTTGTTTAAGATCCATAATTAATTTTTTAATGTTCAAAATTAAGGCATTTCGGAATTGGTTTATTGGGTGACCGCTAATAGCTTGTAATGCTGATTTTGAGTCTGAAATTATTGCCACATTCGTGCATGTTTGAGTTGCACACCATTTTAGTGCCTTTTCAATAGCAAAGGACTCGGCGGTAAAAATGGAACAATAATTTGAGATTCTGTACTTTTCAATATGATTTATGTTTGAAACAAAAAATGCCGAACCTGTGTTTAGCTCCGTTTTTGACCCATCTGTATATATTTTAGTTAAGTTCGACCCGAGACCATTTACAATGGATTTTATCATGGCTTGGTTTAAGATATTACAATCTGAATACCGAGGGAATATGGTGATAGGTTTGTCAATTATAGAATCGAAACTGTGTGCATACAATGGTATTTTATTAAGTTTAACAATATCATTTTGAAATAAGTTTGTATCAATAAATGCATCTGCCAAAAGAGGAGAGTTTTTCTTTTTCCAATAATGATTTGTCAAATTCTCAATTACAAGAAAGTTAATTTTTGCGATCAAATCACTGTTGTAACATCTATATTTTAATAGACTTTTATTTGCTAAAAACTGTCTTCGAAAACTAAGAGGAAGTTCTTGAGACTCTGCCAGAATGGCATGATTTGGTGAAGATGCCATTGCTCCCAAACATATTTTCAGAGCTCTATATTGTATTCGATCAAGGGTAAGTTGGTTCGTATTGGAGGTAGAACCATAGAGAGTACACCCATAATCCAAAATCGAGCGAATATAAGACTTGTAGAACATTAAGGAAATTTGTTGATCCGCGCCCCAGCTCTGTTTGGAGAGGAAGCGCAGAAGATTAATTCCCTTTTCACATCTTTGTTTGACATACTTAATGTGACTGGTCCATAGAAGTTTACTATCTATAATTATACCTAAATATTTATATTCTTTTACGATAGGAATAGTGTATTTACCTATAGAGAAATTATCGACTAACTGATATCTGTGCCTTGTGAAACACATCACAGCTGTCTTTTCTGGTGAAACACTAAAACCCATATCGTCGAACCAGTTTTGTAACCTGTCAAAAGTACGTCTTAAGTCTATCATGCAGCGATCGTAGGTATTATGGGTGACATAAATGCATAAATCGTCCGCGTATTGAATAATTTGTATGCCATCGCTCATCAAATCATGCAAGTCTGCAGTGTATAAGTTAAACAAAAGGGGACTTAAAATAGAGCCTTGCGGAAGCCCGCTGTAAAGTACTCTTGGACCATGTAAAACGTTATGACTATCTCGCAAAAATACTTTTCTATTAGCAAACAAATTTAAAATATTTATAGAGACTCTTTTATTGATGCCAAACGTTACCATTTTTGAATATAATATTTCCAAATCTACCACATCATAAGCCCCTTTAAGGTCCACAAAAAGACACAACATGTAATTATTTTTTGATAGACACAATTGAGCATCTGTAACTAAATGGGAGATTGCATCAATTGTGCCTATACCTCTACGAAATCCATACTGATTTTTTGGTAAAATTGATCTGTTTTCGACAAAATGTTCGAGTCTAAATTTTATAAGCCTTTCGAAAGTTTTTGTAATACACGATAACAATGAAATAGGTCGGTAGGACGAAGGTAAGTCAGGTGGTTTCTTAGGTTTCGCTAGAAGACACACAATTATATTTTTAAGACTATCTGAATACTTTTGTTTCAACCACCAATCATTAAAAATTTCTAAGAGAAGAAGTTTACCACTTTCAGGCAATTTATTTATTATCGTATAAGTACACCCGTCAAGTCCAGGTGCAGTATTTTTTGATTTTTTTAAGGCTAATTCTAATTCCGAAAAGCTAAAATTTTTTGAGAAGGTGTCTGAGTCTTGATGGAAGTGAAATTGATTAATGTTGTCGTTAAAAATTGGACCTGCAGCAGATGAAGGAGCCAATGTATCAAGAACTTTTAGAATAAGGCTTTCGTCTAATTGTGGTTTTCTTTTTTGATGGTGTTTATTGCAAATAGATCTTACAGTGTTCCATATCTCAGTCAGAGGAGTGTTTTTATTTAATTTATTCAAAAACATTTTCCAACTGTTTTTTTGTTTAAGTTTGAACGTACGTTTGACATTAGCAGAAATGTCTTGATATTGTAGATAATTGATAAAATTACCTTGTTTTTTAAACTCGCTGAGAGCTTCTTTTCGTTTTTTAACAATCGCAGAACATTCCTCATCCCACCAATAAGGTCTTGGTACAGAAGGTGTGAAAGATTTCTTAATAGGCATAGATTTCGATGCTGCGACCGTGATTGCATTGAGGAAAAATTCGATTTTGTCTACCGAAGTTGAATTCCTATCTAAATTATTGAGCTTACTAATTTCTAATTCAAAAATATTTCCAAAAACAGACCAGTCAGCACGAGAGTCATTCCATTTTGTTGATGGGTTGATGACAAAGGAGGAGGGATTGATTTGAATTTCTATATTGATTGGGTAGTGATCTGAACCTAATGAATCTGAATCTACTGACCAAGCTATACGGTCGGCTAAAAGGGGAGATGTTAGAGTTAAGTCAACGGCTGAATGATTACTAGTTGGGGATATTCTTGTTGGTGTTCCGTCATTTAATGTAATTATTTCACAATAATCCATGGCCTCCACTAATATTCTACCATTTCTGTCGTCTGCAATTGGCCCCCACATACCGTGGTGAGCATTAAAATCTCCCAGAAAAATAGTTTTTGCAATATTAAACTGAAGGAATAGGTTGATCCAGTCATTTATTTCTATTCTAACATCTGATGATCTATAGATTGATACTAATGAGAGATTAATTTTGTTCAAAAAAACTGCGCATGCTTCTATACTGTCATCGAAATTATTATTAATTTCGGATTCTTGGTAATCTATTCCCTGTCTGATGAAAATACCTACGCCACCGTAACCATCTTCACGACATTTATTGATAAAGTTATATCCGTTAAGTCTAAAATGATGACCGGATGTGAGCCATATTTCTGATAGAACTATTATATCTGTATGGTAGTTGTTAATATGATGCATAAGACTGCCTTTGTTACTATAAATGGATCTACAATTCCATTGTAATATAGTTAGTTTTTCTGTAATATTTTTAGTAGCCATTTTCACTATCTGTGAGAATGGATTCTAAATTATCTTCATTATTATCGAATATTGTAATGATATTGTCCCTGATTTTATTTAATTCAAATTTTCCTTGATTATTAATTATATTTGTAATTAATGAATATATCTGTGAGATAAGTTTATCTCGACAAAACATGAAATTATTATGTTGTGGAGCGGGTGTATATGGAGGAAGAGAAATTTGTCTTTTTTGATGGGAATTTTCTAAATCTGAATTACTAGTGCTTGGAATCTGAGAAGAAGTGTCAGTTCTTCGCCTTTTAATTGTTTTTGATTCTAATGCGGTTGAATTTGATTTTGGTTTATTTAAAGGAGCATAATAAATTGTTTTGTTTGCTGGTGCTAAATCGGGAAAATTTTCAAGATTATTTAATATATCAAACCTATTGTTGGTATTAATTTTGGCATAAGCTGGATTGTTAATCGATAATTCGGCATCCTTAAAACTTTTATTTTCGAAAGCCATTACTTTTTTTATGTCGTGTTGTTTTTTGTACATTGGGCAATCTCTTGAAATTGAAGGATGATCAGAAGATTTACAGTGAACGCACATTTGCAACTCGGAATTACATTCAGCGGAAGAATGCTCATTTGCACATCGAGAACAACGAGATTTGCCTTTAGATTGAACGATATTGTGTCCGTAACGTAAACATTTTCCACATTGGACAACTGGATGGATGTATGGTTCTACAGGGAAATTAACCATATTTATATTAATAAAGGACGGAATTTTATTACCTTTAAAATTTATTACTACCAACTGTCTATTGACAAATTCTTCTTGTTTGGTTTCAGGGTTTATAATTTTTCGTTTCATTCTTCGCACTTCCGCCACTGGAACTATAGAATTAATTGCTTTTTTCAAGTATTCTTCAGTAAAAAAGGTATCAACGCCACGTATTATGCCTCGTTTATGCGTGAAAAATTTTGGAATATAAGCAATCAACTTATTTTTTGTTAGTATTTCGTGATTAATTAATAAATTAGCGATTTTGTATGTTCTAAAAATTACCTTAACACGTTTTAAACCTACAGAATGAATATCAATAACATCATTTCTAAATTCAATTACTTGTTGTAAATAAAAGCCAATTCTGATCGGAAAAAGACGACCAAGATTCTTATCGGTATGTTCCAAAAATACCTGATACGGACCTGCATCCGTTGGTTGATATTTATTATCAAAGTCATATTTTTCGAAACCTGAGGATACTGTATCCATTGAAGAAACATTAATTTGATTATCATTATTAATTATTTGAATATTAGTATTTAAATTAACCGAGGGCGGACCAGGACCGCCCCCGTTACCTGACATTTTCTGTACAGCAAATCTGTCTTCAAAACTCTAGTTTTCCGCAAAGTACCACAAAACAGAAACTATTGATAAAACTCTGCACGTGGAAACATGGCCGGAATGTACCAAAAAACTGCCAAAATTAATAATTCTTTGGGACGAACTCCAAAAAACGAACACGACTTTGACAGTTATTTTGACGGAATAAAAAAAATATTTGCTAATTATGTAATAATATATCTACGAATATAATCTGTACAATTTATAAAACTATACAAATCAAAGAAAGTACCATTTTATAAATGCAATAAACAATTGATTTGTTTTTATACCAAATTGCAAATAAAATGTGACAACTGTCAGATTTAACTAAAATATCATGTTAGAATAAATGTCATAAATGTGTATTATCACGGACTTACCTTTTTTATATTATTTGTGACGCACTGAAAACTGCTCATGAAAAGAAGCATATAATGGATGTACGAGTTAATGTAGATGTAGAAACTACTAGAAGTTCGAATACTTTGTAAGGGTTAAGATGTTTTATTTTTTGAATAAAAATGGCGCGTCTTATGAAAAAATAGGAAGATAGATTTTTTGTCACAAATTGAACGAGGAATTCAAAAACGATTGTTAATTTGAAATTTCAGTGGCGTACTATCTTTTTTCTTTGAAAAGTTTAGACCATTACCCCTATGCGCGCCAATGATGAATATCAAATCCTTAATTGTATGTCAAAACATGCACAATAACTACCTCTTAAAACCCGCCAAGTTTTATTACAATGTTGCCAGCAGTTTCGGCAAAATCTAAAAAATGTGTAAAATTTTGTTTTCTACAACGCCCTGTATCTTGAAAATGGATGGCGTTACAAAAAATTTTTATTAAGCAAACCCCAATTATTTTTCAGTTTTTTAGCTATTCTAGTGACGGTGTTACCTTTTTTGAAAATAATGTATAAAATTGTATCAAAAAACGAAAAAAAAAACCGAAAAAATGCGTTTTTTCATTTGTAAAGGTGCGTTTCACCAATTTTAAAAATTTGAAAAAATTCAGGGTGAAACATTGTGCAAAAATACACGTTATATATTTTTTTCGTGAAAACGAATGACTTAGTTATTTTTTTATACTCATTTAAAATTTTAAAATCGTTCTAAAATTTAAATTTCCCGCCAAAAATAAAAAAAAAATTTTCGGACAGAACTTTTTAAAGCTTACAACTTTTTTATTTCAAATTTTTCGCTAGTTCTCGATGCGGCTGAGATAAAAAATAAAAGCATAAAAACCCTAATTAGGCTCTAGGTGGGTCACATGACCACCTAGGGGGCTAAAAATTTCAGAAAGTTAGTTTCACTATACATATATGCTAAACGGTGACCTATATGGAATTCGAATCGAGTTGGGGGCACTTTTCATCATCTTACCCGGCTAGGCCCTTTAGATTTAATTTTTAGAATCTATATAGATTTTAAGTTGAGTTTTCTGATGTACCATAGATGCTCTAACAAAAGTTATTAGATAGGCGTTCAACTCAGGTTAAAGATTTTTTCCTCTTATTATATCGTAAGTGTTTTTCAAGGTTATTTCTTGATGTTTCTTACCAAATGGCTATTATTTTCAATTACTTGTATTTAATTCTGTTAACCATATATTTTCTTGCAATTATTGATAATCACCCGATCCCACTTGATGATACCTTATATTTCCAATATACATATGTGGATGGCCGTAGCTCAGCGGCAAAGTTCTTTACGGTCAATATTATTGACGCAATATATGGTAAAAAAACGGTAGTCCTCACACGACTCAATAATCATCATCACTTTTCAATTACTTGGATTTAATTCTGTTAACCATATATTATTTTCTTGTAATTATTGATAATCTCCCGATCCCACTTGATGATACCTTATATTTCCAATATACATATGTGGATGGCCGTAGCTCAGCGGCAAAGTTCTTTACGGTCAATATTATTGACGCAATATATGGTAAAAAAACGGTAGTCCTCACACGACTCAATAATCATCATCAGGGCTTTTCGTTCCGGATGGAATGTTTGCCGCTCTTACTTAGAGCTGTCTGATTCGCTTATTGCGGTGAATCACTCCGCATTTCAACTTGTGTGTTGTCAAAGTTTGTTCAATACGCACACGACTCAATAAAGTGTCAGTTTCAATTGTGCAGTCAAGGAGGATGGATCTAGCGTTTCTAATCGCATCTGCCTTGGTTCTCAAGAAGAGGAAGAAAATGAGGTAAAGAACAGTGTGGACAAAAAACTGGTTAAATAGACGTTCGAGTTGTGGACATGGTGAATTGCTTCGAGGAATCCACAGTGAGCCAGATGCCTATAATTTTTTTTAAGAATGGATGAATAACTATTTTCACACCTAGTTGGACTCGTTTCACCATTTATAATAAAGCAGGATACGATTATGAGGAAAGCCATTTCTCCGGCGGAACGACTGGCAGTCACATTAAGATCTTTAGCAACTGGCAACAACTTTGAAGATTTGAAATTTTCGTCTTGTATGGCTGAACAACTATAAGTGAAATAGTTGAAGAGACCTGTGGTGAACTGTGTTTGTAAAAAACACAATATTCAAACAACCTCTACAGCGTCTGTAGAACGACTGACATTTTATTGCACAATATGCTATATACCCCTCACATGGTGTCAATAATATTGACGGCGCCTCAATATATTGATGGAAATTCAATAAAAACAAACGGATTTTATTTATTTCAATATTATTGCCATCAATATTATTGTTTCAATGTTCTCCTTACACGTTTAATATTGATCAATATCAATATTGCTTGTAAGGTAGGCTTTATATTTTCATTTTATTGTAGCAGTCTACACTTTCCTGCATTATTGTCTTTAGAATCATGTCAAAAAATCTAGTGTTTTTGTGTATACGACTTGGGTATCTTTTATTCTAACAGATATATTTTGAATTCCTTTATTTGTGAAGTTATTGGCGAATTTGGATTGACTTTATTTGATTCACCATTTTCGGGCCCATTAATGCATTTTTTTAGTGAAGTCTGAAATTTGTCATCCGCTTATACAGTGCTAGTCAAAAGTCCGGTTCTCCTCGTATCTTTTGAACGGTTATACTTACTTACTTATCCTCTTCGTTCCCACTGGAACATAGGGCATCTACTGTAATTCTCCATTTTTGCCGATGTTGTGCTTTTTCTCTAACTTCTTTCCAGGTTAGGCTGACGTTTTCTGCTTCTTTAATAATTGTTTTCTTCCATGTATTTATCGGCCTTCCCTGTTTCCGTTTTCCTGGAGGTTGGAATTCCAATGCTTGTTTTGTTATGTCTGTGTCTGGTTTCCGCAGAGTATGGCTCACCCATTTCCATCTTTTCTTTCGTATTTCTTTATGTATGGTTCTTGCTTCGTTTTTTTCCATAAGTCTGAGCTTGTAATTCTGTTGGGTCAAAATATTCTTAGAATTTTTCGTAAGCATTTATTGATGAAGGATTGAATCTTTCCAGTGTTGTGTTTTGTTATTCTCCAAGTTTGTGATCCGTATAATAGTACTGCCTTTACATTGCTATTGAAGATTTTTTACTTTGGTGTTGAGTTTTATTTCATTAGATTTCCATATATTATTTAACATATAATATGCTGTCTGCGCTTTGCCAATTCGTGTCTGGATATCCTCCTCTGCTCCTCCTGTCGTGTTCAATATACTTCCTAGGTAATTAACTCTTTCAACTGATTTCAGCTCTTGGTTTTCTATGTGTATGCCCATTTCTCTCGGTGTGTTAATCTTCATTAATTCAGTTTTATTCATGTTTATCTCCATACCCACTTTTTTACCTTCTTTGGCTAATTTCTCACTTTTTTTCTGCATGCTCTGTCTCTTTGCTGAAAGTAGGCATACATCATCTGCGTATTCAAGATCTTCTAATTGTTCAAAGGTATTCCAGTGTATCCCAGTTTTACCGTTGCTGCTTTTTCTCATAAGCCAGTCCATGACAATAATGAACAGAGTAGGAGACAGTATACAACCCTGCTTTACACCGCTGTTAATGTCGATTGGTTCTGGTAAATTCCCGTCCTATAATACTTTTGCTGTGGTGTTTTCATAAAACAACTTCATCATTCTTAAGAATTTGTCCGGTATCCCATAACTCTCTACTATTTCCCACAATTTTTCTCTATGTAGGATATCGAACGCCTTTCTAAAGTCAATGAAGTTTAGATATAGTTTACTTTGCCATTCCACTGACTGCTCGATGATCATTCTGAGCTTGCAGATCTGGTCTATACATGACTTATTTGCTCGGAAGCCAGCTTGATTTGGTCTTAATTTTTTTTTATTGTTATCAGCATCAACCACTTTGGGTTATTAGCTGTACTGTCATTGATACATGGTTACTTAAATCTAATAGCATTTTGATTATTACATAAGTTCACATTTAGGTAACAATATCATAATTTACAAATTAAGAATGGGGTCTTAATTTTTGGTCTATTTTATTTTTCATTCTATTAAGCATGATACGGGTCATTATTTTACTCGCAACACATAAGAGGGTTATAGGTCTCCAGTTCTCGCACTTTGAGGTGTCACCTTTTTTCGGGATAGTGATTATAATGCTTTCTGTCCATTCTTTGGGAATTTTCTCTTGACTCCATATATTTTCAAATAGTTTATACAGTATTGAACGGTTATACTTATGTATAATAGTGAAATTTGGAGGGAGGAAATTCAAACGGACGTAGGATTCTTGACTAGTCATAACAAGTAACGTAATAGTGACAGATGACGTTACAGCGCGACTGTGACGGATAATTTTAAATGGGACTTTATGGCAAGTGATACCTCGTTTGAAAAGTATTGAAAATACATATTCAATCATACTAATTTTATTTTGATGAATAAATTAAATAAACACTAAAATTGTAGTTTTGCACGTCCGCCTCTGGGTAATTACGTTTTTAAATTCTCTAATTATTGTATTTACGTCAACGACAACTTTTTTGACAAATAACCGGAGGCAGACGTTTGAATATTTATTAATTAAATGCAAAAATACAATTTTAATGTACCTATTCCATCATACTAATTTTATTTTGATGGATAAATAATTTTGATGAACAAATTAAATAAACACTAAAATTATAAAAAAATGAATAACCGTTTTCAATTTCGTTGCAAAACGAAAATACAGCCGAACCATATTCTAGTCCAATCAGAGAGTGCAGCAAGCACCTCTACCGGTTTCGAAACTTATTAGTCTCTCATCAGGAGGCACATATGCTGCCCTCTCCGATCCAACCAAAACAAACCCCAGCGTGCAGTCCCGGATTGCAACGAACGAAACGGCATAGATGCCCTAGCGGCAACTGCTAGCAAAAAGACTAAGTTTCCATTCAAAATTATAGTTTCGCATTTAGTTACTTGTCAAAAAAGTTGAAATTTTTCAATTATCTAGTTGTTTTTACGTCAACGTCAACGTTTTTGACAAGTAACCATAGGCTCACGTTTGAATTTTTTTAATTAAATGCGAAACTACAATTTTATATTTAGTTAATTTATTCATCAAAATGAGCTTAAACTTAAATATAACTGAATATATATTTTCAATACCTTTCAAACGAGGTATCACTTGCTATAAGGTTCCATTTAAAATTATCTGTCACAGTGGCGCTGTAACGTCATCTGTCACTATTACGTCACCTGTTATGACTAGTTGAGAAGCCTACGTCCGTTTATTTCCTCCATCCAAATTTCACTATGATAAGTATAACCGTCCAAAAGATACGAGGGGGGAACCGGACGTTTGACTAGCACTGTATAATAACGACAGGGCGTTTAACGACGTTCTACACCTTCGTTGCGGGGTATGCCTCTCAGCGGAAAGGGGGGAAACTTATATGCAAGCGAAAGTTGGTAACAATGCATTTATAGCAGAATACTCAAATCATATGTTTCAGTATTGAATACTTTATAAAAATAAATTATAATAAATTACGGAAATTACGGAATTAATTATAATAAATAAATTAAAAATAAATGGTACGGTAAACAATCCTCATTTTTTAATATGTTATTCCTTACAAAAAAACCTTTAATTTAAGCACAAATAATTAAAAATCGTAAATTTGGGTCAAAATTTATTAACTTTTTAAAAATTCCCATAAGAGCCCATGTTAAAACTTAACTTTGACCCTTAGTAGTAATTAAACGGAACGGTAAAACAATTTTTAAAAAATCAAGTCTTAGTTTTTTGAAGTAAACTATAACATACTAAAATTTCATGCAAATCCTTAATTCTTTGCCGAAGGTGTAGAACGTCGTTAATATGCTTAGTTGTGATACTCCAGCAAAATATATCATAAGATTAACTTTTATTCTTAGAAATATAAAACGTTACAAAAATTATTCAGTCAGCTGTTACATAAAACAATTTTGAACATTATGTACACACATCGATAACCTTAAGATATCTTTGTTTAAGTAATTGATTGTTTTGCGTATTCGTAGTAACTATTTTCTTTTTTGCTTCTAGCTGTAATTGGAAATAGAATCGAAATACAATCAGAAAATGTGGATTGTATAAATATGGATTTACTAAGTTTAGTTAGTAATAGAATAGAATACTCAAACAGACATTTGCGCGGCAACTGGCTAGCTTACTGGGAACACGAAATAGGTAAAATATAGTTTTGAGAATATATTATAGCTTTCACCAATACTTATATATTTATATTTATCTTTAGGTCGATCTGAAAAAGACATTCAGTTGAATTTTAAGCAAATCAAGCTTCAGACTTTCGTCGGTCATACGCAAAGTGTGAAATGTTTACACGTTCTTGATAACGAAAATAGCTTCATGTCTGGGAGTCGAGATAAGACAGTTAAGTTATGGTCATTGCGTAGTCAAGGTGACGGCTTCAGTACCTCCAACTGCCAGTGGACGTACAGTGCGCATAAGAAGTCAATTTTATCGATTACGTTTTTAGAAAGTTTAAGGTAAGAAAACAAAGTGTTCAAAAACCAAGCAAGTCAAAAATCATAAAAATAGGGAACTTGAATCCATTGAAAATATCTTTGTACTAAAAAATCGGAAGTTATTTATGAAAGAGATATTTTAGTCATATAATTTTAATTTTTTTAATATATGTTAGTACATATACATATATTATCATTTATGTAACATCACTACGAGATGATTCACAGTGGTTATCTATATGAAGAACTCGGAGCTAAAAGGATGAGGGTCCAAAAAAACGAGTTTTGAGAAATTAGGTTTTTAAGTTTTAAAACTAAATATACAAATAACTGACAGAAAAGGCACTTCATTTTGGTTACTAATTCATGCAGTAACTTACAGGTAACGTATAGGTTATGTTTTTGGGTTATCAATTTACAAATTACTATAAATATAAATTTATTTATCTTTTGATGTCATGAAATCTCAGGCTAAATGGATGGTGGTCCACTAACGTGTCTTAAAATGAAACTTAAAATACAGATAAGGTAAACTATATTTTGAAAAGTTATATCATACAGATATGCTCCTGTTGATAACACCAAGCTACAAATACAGTAGAAGATTGTTAGTAATCGATACAATGAAAAGTTTTGAAACTTTACAGAGTAACACCAATATACACCAGAATAACAGAAACCTGTAAATAAACTATAAAGCTATATTAGTCCAAGTAATGAAGCTTAAAATAGGACAAAACCTCGCAACTTTTACAGAATGGATCGATTTGCTTGAAAATTTGAGAATAATTAGTGGAAAATCTGTATCATGCCAAAAGGCGCTTTTACTATGGGGGTGGTTGCCACCCCAACTCGGGGGTGAAAATTTTTATTATATTTTTACCGCAAGAGTTGGTAAAAACATTCATTATAAGCAAAAAACGTTCTATACATTTTTTAATAAAATTAATAGTTTTCAATTTATTCGCTATCGAAAGTGTTTGTTTTATATCGAAAAAAATCAATGTTTTTATCAGTTTTCTGCTAATAACTCAAAAGTTTTCTTTTTATCAAAACAACTTTACTTAACAAAAATGTACCTTTTGAAAAAATAAACAAAACCGTTTTTTTATTTTCTTTAAGACCAATAGTAATCGAGCTATACTTTATTATATGGTGGCTCTTCTTCGTCAAATGCTAAATAGGTATTGTAGTTTCAAAGTCAAAGGACGGGAAAACTATGCATTTTTCGAGGATAACTTGTTGAAACTAATTTAAAGTATTTAAAAATATGTATCCATTATATATAATATGTAATTGTAAGGAAAAATTAAATCTTTCAGCCCTAGGTCTTCACGGCCTGTTGAGCTTAATAAATATATAAATATAAATACATATATAAAAATATGTATCTCCAGAAATAAAAAAAATCTCTAGCTAAAAAAATTAAGTGACTTTTCATGAAAATAATGTCAGTCCCTATTTTTTTTCAGCAAAAAAGTGATCGTGAACAACCCCCTAATCACCACCCTAATTAAAATTTGTCATTGACCTGATTTGGTTTTCTTGATTTATGTATTGTTAATAGGTTCTAGAAGTTTGATCGGCTTAGAATGATTAGTTTTTAAAACAATGAAGTTTAAAGCGAATAACGAGTTTTTGTAGTTTGGTAAAAAATGCCCTTTTCTTCAGAATATAAAGATTAACATCAGAAATACGAAAAAATATTTCAACATGAAATTGTAGCTTATTTAATTCCCAAGAACTTGGTTTGCAAAAATTTTTTTACGGCAAAAATTGAGTGAGCTATTGACAATTAAAACTTGTAATATCATGCAAAAACCACCTTTACCAACCCTTTCAATGTCACCTCTTTTTGTGACTGAGAATTCTAAAAGGATTTAATATTAATAGCCTTATAGATCTTGTAAAAACCTACAAAATTATTTTTTAATGAACTTTCTAAGATAAAAAATAAAAAAGTTACGGTTAGAATATCAATATATTTTTTTGAAAAAAAAGATAAATCCAATTGGAGGCATAATAATGTAAGTTAGCGGTGTTTTTAGTCATTGGACGTATTTATTCTTCTTTATTTATGTATTATTAATAGATTCTAGAAGTTTGACTGGCTTAGAATGATTAGTTAAAAAACTGAACTTTAAAGCGAATAACGAATGTTTGCAATTTGGTAAGAAATGCCACTTTCTTCAGAATAGACAGATTAGCATCAGAGATACGAAAAAATGTTTAAATATGAAATTGTAGATAATTTAATTCCCAAGAACTTGGTTTGATAAAATTTGTTCTACGGCAAAAATTGAGTGAATCATAAATGAGTATACCATCGAAAAACATTGATTTTTTAGATATAAAACTAACACTTTCGATAGTGAATAAATCAAAAACTATTAATTTTATCCAAAAAATGTATAGAACAGTTTTTGCTTAGAATGAATGTTTTTATTAATTTTTGTGGTCAAAATATAATAAAAAATTTCCACCCCGTGATGGGGTGGCAACCAACCCCATGGTAAAAGCGCCTGTCGTCATCATATAGATTTTGATCCACGGACTATCCACTACTTATTCTCAAATTTTCAAGCAAATTGATTCATTCTGTAAAAGTTGCGAGGTGAAAAGCTTTGGTTCCTGGATTATATTATAATATGTCTATGAAATAAACACAGGTATGTAGATTAACAAAGTATCTAGACAATAAACAGCAGTAATAGCAGAGACCTCTGTGGTCAGCAATCTGAACTAGGTGGATTGTAATTCTTTTAGCCTGCATATGTAGCACCTTCATTCTTTTAGCCTAGAAGACGTATTTTTCAAAGCTGGATGGCTTGTACAGCTGGTTCCTAAAAAAACTGATACGACTCTTAAAGCGTATTTTGTAGAAAATTGAGCAGTGTATTTTGAAGGAAAAAATACTTATTATTTACATACTGTCACTGTCACTGCCAAATCTTAAAATTTGTCAGATAATTATTCAAATTATTCTGTTCAACCTCAAAAAATGGCTCCAAATGCTAGCAAAGAACTAAAAGCAAGAATTGTAACGAAGTTAGAAGATGTTTGGTCACTATCTGCCGGGTCTAGGACGTTTCATCGCCGCCGTTTCGATGCCGCCAGTTCGATGCCGATGCCGGCCGATTCATCGCCAGTCAATTAATCGCTATCTGATATATTTCCGAATTTTCGACAGTTACAATTATTATTTATTTTTAGTATTAATTAGGAATTCTAGGAAATGCGAGATATGACGGCGATGAAATGGACTGGCGATGAACCGGCGGCATCGAAACGGCGGCGATGAACCGGCGGCGATGAAACGTCCCATTCCGCTATCTGCCGTAGCGAACCATTTTAACGTAAGCGGAACAACAGTTCTTAATATTAATAAAATATTGAGAGAACAAGAAACTCTCGAAAGAAAGCAAGGTTCTGGAAGACCAAAAATATCTACCGCTCATGAAGCGATCGTACGCTTTTGGAGAGATTAGAAGAGAATCCTTTTGAAGATGCGAAAACTGCAAGAATTATGTCACAGTTTCATTAGTTAAGTCGTTTGTTTTATTCCTTAATAATAATAAAAATAATCTGGATAGCAACACTATTTTATGTAAAAAAACTATCATTTATATACTTTTATAAAATGCAGGAATTCAAAAGAATATCAAAATTTAGACCTTAATAATTAAATTAATACAATTTATGAATTAACATATGTAATGAGTTGTTCGTTTGTTTATTTTATTATTTGTCTGTCATAATAAATATAATATAATGTCAGACCAATCAAATACACTGCTCAAAATTATCAAATCTTACGAAGAGTCGTATCAGTTTTTTTCGGAACCAGCTGTACACCTTCACCTTTATTGCTTAGTTAGATATCATGCAATATTTTACATGAGATAACGTACAAAAAATTAGTATTATCTCGATAATGACAAAAAATGGACCCGCATCCTTTTAGCTTTGAGCTATTCATATACCATAATATAAAAATAGAAAAATCTATAAACTTATTTGTATTTAAATCTATTTAAATATAAAAATTTACTGTTTTCCCTTTTTTCTATCCTTTTAGCTACAACTTTTGGGTAGAGTACACACTTTAATTTTGGGAAACTCATACAGAATAGGAAACAAAGAAGTAAAGATAATCTGTTACGATGACGCAATATTGATAGCCAAA
The DNA here is from genome assembly GCF_917563875.1 of Diabrotica virgifera virgifera. NCBI lineage: Eukaryota > Metazoa > Arthropoda > Insecta > Coleoptera > Chrysomelidae > Diabrotica > Diabrotica virgifera. Next base: position 110,701,178 of record NC_065445.1, on the reverse strand, counting down.
GATGAAGATAGTCTGAAAGGATTAGTCCACAGATTTAACATAAGAGCAAAATAACTCAATATGACAATTTCATCTCAGAAAACTATAATAATAGTAATCAGTAAAGAAACAATCAGATGTAAAATAGAAATTGATGGCATCAGTATTGAACAAGTAATGGAAATAAAATACCTTGGAATTACACTATCCAGCTGTGGAGACCTGGACAAAGAAGTGAGAAATCAAGTACAAAAAGCAAATAGATTGGCAGGATGCCTTAATAACACTATATGGCTAAACCGACATATTAACACTGAGATGAAGTCAATAATTTATAAAGCCAGTGTAAGATCAATAACGACATATGCATCAGAACAAGACCCGATACAGGCACAACATAAAGACTACTGGAAACGGCAGTAATGAGAGAATTACAAGAAATATGCTGAGAGATCGAAAGAGGAGTGAAGACATTAGAAGAAAATGTAACATAGTGTATAAACGAATAGACACTAAATAGACAAAAAAGAAGGCAATAATCATATAAGCCGAATGGGGGACACATCTGGTCAAAATAGCAAGAGATAAATCACCAATCGGTAGAAGTATCGGCCGACCTCGCAAAAGATAGTGGCAACCTTCCATAGAGGTATCAATCACCAATGAACAAGCAGAATTGCTTATAAAGAGAAAGAAGAAAACTTTAATTTTAAATTACTTCAACTTTATTCCTCCCCTATTCTTTTATTATACATACATACAATACACCCAAATTACTTTAATAGCCCTTGCCCTTATTATTGAAGAGTTTTTTTCTCATATGGACCAATGCAACAACGTTTTTTTCTTCTTCATATACTCGCGCCTGTATCTTCGGATGCCCGTCATCAGGTATCCAGGTTGTCACTCCATCTCTTCCTTGGCCTTCCTATACTCCTTCGGCCGTTTGGTGATCTTTCTCGTGCTATCTTTACCAGTGTTCCTTCTCCCATTCTGCTTATACAGTAGAACCCCGCAAATCCGAACTAATTGGGGGGACAGCCGGTTCGGATTCCGAAAAGTTCGGATTATCCGAAAATTAGCCTGGAAAGCATGGATGAATAGTGCACTTTTTAAGGAATGATTTGAAAAACAATTTGTTCCATCCGTTTCGATATTCAATAAGGAAGTGGAAAAGCTGTTTTCCTACCACCAAATTTGACCACCTTCAGGGTATTCTGCAGTTTATACAACTGTACTATAGAAAAAATTTGGTATTAGAAGGCGAGGAAAGCCGTCCACTACTGACAACCTGAAAAAATCACCGTAAACCACCGTGGCTGAGGCTTGGGACAACATTCCTTAGACTTTAATTACAAAATCATGGAAGAAGTTGTGGCCAGATTTACAATTTGAAGAAACTCCATTGCAAGATGATCTAGAAGTCGTAACACAACTTCCAAGATGTGAAAACAAAGAAGAAAGTGCAATTACAAAATGCATTGAAGCTGACGACAATGGGCACCAATAATTTATGGATGAAGATATTGTAGACTTGGTTCAACCTTAAGGCAGTCCTAATGAAGAAGAAGAAGAAAGCGAGAAAGAAGTTTTTCTGCCAGATCGAGTGTAACACGCAGTTGCCACTAAAGTTCTGAATGTGGCTCTACGTTACGTGGAGCAGAACTCTGCTGCGTTACCGGTCGATGTAATGTTTATGCGTAAATGGTTTAACATCGCTGCGTTAACTCGCTAGACCTCCATGCGTCAGACGAAAGTTACCGACTTCTTAAAGAGTACGCCTTATTAATCCTACATTGTTAAATTTTCCGGTTTTACTATGTATAATAAACATGTTTTTAAGTTTTTGTCTTGAATTTTTAAATTTTTTTAACTTTCCGTGGGTTCGGATTAGCGGGGTTCGGATTTGCAAGGTTCTACTGTATATGCTATACCATTATTTTTTTCTTATCAGAGAAAAAGTTTTTTGCCAAGTGTAATATTCATGAACAAAATTTTGATATTCTTGGGTACCTGTTTAAAAAATATCAAAATAAAACCTACATATAATTGAATTATACATTATGGGTTTATGTTTCAGGCTAGTCGCATCTTGTGATAGTATTGTTCATATTTGGGACCCATTTATGGGCGCCAACGTAGGTAGTTTAGAATCTCCAAAATTTGCTCCTGTGAATACTCTGAAGAGCATGCCAGCGCCATCTACCTTAGTATTTGCTGCTACGACAGATGGTACAATCAAAATTCTCGATACTAGAGTACTGAATTACATGCAAGAACTAAAGGTATGTAGACTTTTTTGACTTGTGCTACATATAATAATTTATGGTCACTTAATATTACCTTTTTTACCCTTATGTATTAACATTAACACACATTTTGTGTGCAAAAATTATGTATGTCTTGTATCCGAATTTGTATCATTGGTTTATAAATTAATTTTGATTAACACTGTAAAACATAAAAAATCAGTCAACTTCTTTAACACAGAACTTTAATAAAAAATAATAAGTAACAATAATCAATAAAATCTAAGGAAAATGTCCACCATCAACATCTCTACTTAACTCTTCTTCTCATTGAATCTATAACATTGTTTAGGACCCACGGAGTATTATTTAATTCTTCAACATGATTCTCTATTCTTAGAGATTCTATTTAAGTTTTAAAAATTGAATTTTTTAAATGTGGCCACAAAAGAAATCGCAGGAAGTCAAATCACAGGGTTGAGGGGGAAATTATAATAGGTGTATTTAAACTTATGACGCTATTGTCGAAAAAGTGCATAATAAAATTGAAATATTGTAGCGTTGTATGAATTCGAGCCCCGTCTTGCTGAAAATATTCTTCTATTATTTCATCATCTATCACTTGATTTATAAATGGAGTTAAAATTTCTTGACGGTGTCTTTCAGCATTTAGAATCCCTTCGAAAAATATGGGTTATACAATACGTCGCTTGCTTATAGCAGCCCAACCTCCAGGTTTCTGTAGATATAAATGCGTTTCAATAAAATAATGCGGGTTATCTGCACTCCACATCCTCATATTCTGAGAATTTGTGTATCCAGAAAGATGAATCAAACATTCGTCAGTAAAAAAGGTTTTGCCTAATACACCATCATTATTATTAAGATTATTCAGAAAGAAATTACAGAAGGCTAGCCTTTGGGGATAGTCGTTTAGGGTGATTTCATGGAAGGCTTGTAAACGATCCGGATGAAAATGTAAATCTTGCATAAGTTCCATATGAAAGATCTGTCTATTGACGTAAATGCCGAATTGATGTATGTGGTTGATCTAAAATAACTGTACTGACCAGTTCGATGTTTTCTTCAGTTCGCACTTTAGGCCTGCCAACCTCTGGCTTTTCCCCGTTCCTCGGAGCTTCCCGTTTTATTATAAACCTCTACAACGCGACGAATATATCTGCAAAAGACGTCATAATGAACCGCAACATTGGGACATTCTTCAACAAAATCTTCAAAAGCATCTCGGTTGGAGTAAATCTTATCCGTTAATTCTTTGGCCATTTCTAAAATACATTTTGAGCATAGATCGCATTTGTTCATCTGTGAAAACCATTTTTAATAATATTTTGTTTACTAAAACTTAAAAAGTCAAAGTCAACGTAAACTGACAAGTATATTTAAATTAATGATAAACATGCGCTGTATAGCTATCCCTGTCCTTCAGTCTAGCTATCTCTGTCCTTCAGTCTAGACTAGTCGCCGACAAATTAGCAGCAAAACGCATGCGCACTTTAAAATTATATAAATAATATCGATAATATAAATAATATAAATAATATCAATAATATAGATAAATATACAATTTATATTTACCTAGTATAATTTAATTATTAATATTAATTAAAAGTTTAAAAGTAAATATACCTTGTATATTTATCTATTAACGGTATTATTTATATTAAGTGAGGTTAGAAATTGTCGGCGGCAATTTGTCAACTGTACCCGCGAACGCAACTATTATGTCTGTTCTGTTATGATGACAATAATAATTTTGTATTAGTGGATATAATTACTGTACAATTAAAAGGGCTTTGTGGAACCGAGCATAAAAACAATATATTTGTTTTAGATAAGTAATAATCCTACAAGTTTAATACGATGCTTGGCTGTAGCTCCATCTGGTAACTGGGTAGCCGCTGGACAATCTTCAGGAAATATCACCATTTTAGATACGAGAACTGGTTTCATCATCGCTAACTGGCGGGCTCACGAAAGCGAAGTCTTACAGCTACAAGTTTATGATAAAGACACTCTGGTATCTAGTAGCCTGGATCAAACAACAAGTGTATGGAATGTACTAGATGGGCGATTGAAATTTCATATGAGGTGAGTAAAATATTGGTAAAGTTTGTGTAATCATCATTGTAATCAATGAAGCCTATCATCATCATCAGTTTGAGTCTACTGCTGGATATATGCCTTCCGTGAATAATTCCATTGCATCCTATATTGAGCACCCTCAATCCAGTTGTGCTGGATGCGGTTGATGTCGTCCTACCATCTTGTTGGAGGACGCCCTCGATTACGAAAGCATCGTGTCTAGGTCTCCATTCTAAAATTTTCTTGGTCCATCTTCCATCTTTGAATCTGGCAACATGTCCCGTCCAGTTCCATTTCAGCTTTGTAATTCTTTGAACTGTGTCTGAGAAATATATTTAACATTAATTCACCATTGCTCTATGTGCTCTCTCTGAGGGATATATTCAACATTCATTCACCATTGCTCTCTGTGCCACTTTTTGTGTATTTTATTGATTACTTTTCTGGTAAGGGTCAGTGTTTCTGCTCCATACCCATACATTACTACTGGGAGTAGACATTGATCAAAGACCTTCCTTTTCAAGCACAAGGGAATATATGATCTAAATATTTACCTCAGCTTTCCGTAAGCCGCCCTATTCTCCTATTTAACTCTGTTGTTTAATGATATCTTCCTAATTTAATCTCTTGGTTTTATCTTTAAATTTATTTATGGCTATACACTTGTTTAATTTATGTGCCATTAGTTGAGATGTTTTTGGTCAGTACAAGGTTGGTCATGTATTGTGTTTTGGAAAAAAATGTATTTGTGAATTTTATAAAATTCTTCTGTGGCAGTTTTAGTTGACGTCGTTGACGTACTCCTCCGATACATCTAAAGGTGGGAAACTATCAATGTAAATGTAAATTTAGTTTTCTATTGATAATTTCCCACCTCTACTAGTTTCATCTCTTTTTATTACACAACGTATTATGTTTTCCGTGTTTTGCGTTATTTTGTCGGTTCTTAAAGCTTAAAATGCCCGTAAGCTTAAAATCAGTTGTGGACGCATTTAGACTTAATAAGCAGACAACACGGTTTCTTGGATTCGAATGCATCGTCGTAATCGTGGAGCACCATCTTCACAGTGACCGTGTTACTATTTGGTGTGCTGTATCCGCACATATGGTTCTTTTCATGAGCATTTTTCAATGCGTCAGTTTTTCGATTTCTCTCTAACGCATTAAATTGTATGTGACAGAAAAAAACGCACGTCGCTGATTACATTTCGTCGGTGACATTTATAACATTTAATCTAGTTGTCAATAGATGGCGCTAATAATATAATATTAAATAATATTATATTATTCTATATAAAACAAATTTAATCTGTACAATTTATAAGGCTATACAAATCAAAGAAAATACCATTTTATAAATGCAATAAACAAAATTGATTTGTTTTCATACCAAATTGCAAATAAAATGTGACAGCTGTCAGATTTAACTAAAATGTCATGTTAGAATAAATGTCATAAATGTGTATTTATCACGGACTAACCTTTTTTTCTGTCATTTGTGACGCACTGAAAAATGCTCATGAAAAGAACCATAGCATATTGGGCCCGTATTTCATTCATAGAAACGATAGAACGCCGTTAACTGGTAATCAGGAGCGCTACAGAAAACAGATTATCACTCAATTTCTACATGATCTTCAGCTGTTTTGACGTGTCAAGAACCTACCATTTAATCAACAATGGTTTCAGCAAGACGAGAAAACCTAGCTTAGGACCAGAGAGTTTCTTCGAATGCTGCGCAATCATTTTGGGAATCGCCTTATTTCGCGTGGTAGTGATTATACCATACACATCGCACTTACCAGACCTAACGCCACCTGATGCGTACATATGGGGAATGCTAAGGAGGCTGTCTTCGTACCGACCCACATTCCAGACTAAAATTCAAGCTTTTTGGTGCCATTCAATAGCCTTAGTTTCGTGAACGCTACGAAAAACGCTTAAAACTGAACGGAGTGCATCTTGAACATCTGTTTTATCGGAAACGTCGTCGTGAATAATGTTTGCAAGGCTATTGGGACCGTGCAAGTTCGGCAAAGCGACCTCTATTTCTACGCTCTGTACTTTTATTCGCACTTTTAATTATATTGGCCAATTATATTAGTCCTGGTTGCTGGATAATGGTCAAGGCCATAGTTCAAGAAAATAATAAGAAGAAAAAATAAGATGCAGGTTATGTTATGCAAACGTAAACAATTGTATGTAGTAAATAAAATTAGTTATTAAAATGCAGTACTGCAAGCAAAATACAATTAATTAAATTTACCTTTATATAATAATTCCATATCATATCAATATTGTGGAGCAATATATAATTTTTCTGCTTCAATGACAGAAGGTATGAAATATACGTCAATTTGACAATTTCAGTTGACAATATGAATTATTTAAGATAGTTGCAATATTTCTCCGCGACTCGCGCACGGTCGTTTCTCGTTTCCCTTCCAAGTACTTGCACACCGCGAATATCATGTCGTTCATCCGGAAGAAAAGTGACATAACTCAAAAAATGCATAAATCAAGTTATCTTGTTAAATTGACTCCAAATATCCTATACCTTTATCAGGAAAAGTGTCGCATAGATGTTTACTTCCAACTTCGTAAGATGGCGGTAGTGTCATTATTCTTTTGATGATAAAATGAATACTTTTATTCCGGAACAATGACACTTTTCAGTTATGCTTTCACATTCGACGTGAACTCATCGTTATTTAAGACAAAACCGTTGAATTTCGAGAAGTGTCTTAGGTATTTTTCGTTAATTTAAAAAAAAAGTGGCCAATATTTTTAAAGAAAAGTGACATAACTCAAAATTCTGATATTTTTTCTTTGTTAAATCAAATATCATAGTTTATTTTGGTTTTGCCTCTTACACAATTAGAAACATTCACTTATCCACATTCTTCTTTTTTAATTTATAAATTTTAGCAGTTACCGTTTAAAGTTTACCGTTTAAAGTTACCGTTTAAAGTATTTTTTTTGTGTTTTTTAAACTCAAATTGAAACAAAAAAGTTGTTGGATCTTGAATTTATAGTGTACTTGTAATCCTGTTATAATTTTTCCGAGTGGAAATATCATTTTTTATAGTTTTATTTAACGGCAAATAAATTGAGGTTAGAATGCCACTGAAATGTGAAAAATGCCGTCTTAATATTGCTGATGATGAAAAAGCGGCCCGTTGCGATAGCTGTGGTGTTTATTTCCATTTGGAAGAAAAATGTTCTAGTTTGTGTGCCAGTGAACAGCGGGCTATTGTAGTTCAAAAACGTTCATTGATCTTCTTTTGTGATGATTGTAAATCTGCATTCAAGAAAGTTCCCCAATTAATTAATAAATTAGCTGCTCTCGAGAACAAAGTTTCTTCCTTGGTGGATAAGATTGCCAATTTGGAAAAGGAAGTTCAAGTTTTAAAAAATTCAGGCGCTAGTTCGATAAACTCAGATACAGTATCCTATGAAGTTCAGGACCGTATTACTAGGGCAAACAACTTAATGGTGTATAATGTTAAAGAGTCTTCTAGTACCAATTTGCAAGAAAGGATTGATAGAGATAAAGCCAGTTTGGAACCTATCCTTCATGAACTAGGTATAAATTCTAATGTGCTTAAAGTAATACGAGTTGGCAAAATAAATCATGGTAGATCCAGGCCTATTAAAGTTGTTACAAATAATTTTATGTAATAAAAGATGCAATGAAATCTAAAAATAAACTTACTTAAATAAATGGTTCGGTCTGAACTTCAGGCAAGAAAAGATAATGGTGAACTTGATATTTCTATTAAATATATCCGTGGTATGCCAACAATTGTAAAAAAAGCTCCAAAAAACTGAAACGTTCTCCTTTATTACTTTATTACCAGAATGTTGGTGGGATCCGTACAAAGCTAGTTGAGCTACGTAACGCTATTGCACATTGGGTATATGATGTTATTATTTTGGTCGAGTCATGGTTGACAGATAATTTTACTGATCATGAGCTTTGTTTCAACAATTATAGTGTTTTCAGAGCTGATAGAAACTTAAATACTAGTTCAAAGAATAGAGGTGGTGGAGTTTTAATTTTAGTTAATAGTAAGTTTAAATCTACGCATCTTACCACTCACTTTATTAATGTTGAACATCTGTTTGTTTCTTTGTCAAGCTATAACGAAACTGTTATTATTGGAGCTGTTTACATTCCACCATCATCAAATCAGGATATTTATGTGGATCATTGCTCTGCAGTAGAGTTTATTGTTGAAAACAACCCTAATAGTAGCTTATATCTTTTTGGAGACTATAATCTTCCACAAGCAACTTGGAATTATTCTACTGAGGATGGTCTTTCTGTCTCTTGCCCTGCAGAATATCCTGCATTAACAGTTTGTGAAAGTTTTTCATATTTGAATTTAAGGCAGGCCAATGTAGTTGCACATCAGCATGGAGTATTACTTGACTTATGTTTTTGTAATGATGATGCTCTGGAATCAATTACTGTTGACACAGCGGTGGACACTTTATTGTCAAACAATTACCACCATGTTGCACTTTCATGTGAATTAATTGTTAGTGATATTAATCCTTTGTCTTGCGATATTCTGTATTATGATTTTAAGAATGCTGATTATATAGCTTTAAATGGTTATTTTGCTCCAATTAATTGGGAGTATTTCTTAGCTAATGATGATATTAACATTAGCATTGAAATTTTTTATCAGATTCTAAAAATAGCATTAGATTTGTTTGTACCTATTAGAAGATACAAACCATCCGTATATCCTCGTTGGTTCTCATCTGAACTTGAAAAGTTGATATCTTGTAAGAAGGCAGCTCATGCTAAGTTTAAAAATACTAACTCAGCTGGTGATTATTCAAACTTTTCTTATCTTCGAGCTCAGTGTAAAACTTTGACAAGAACATGTTATGATAATTATATTTCTAGTACTGATCTGAAGGTTAGTGAAAATACAAAATACTTCTGAAATCACATTAACTCATTGAAACAAGATCACGGTATCCCCAATAAAATGCATTATAATGGTACAATTGCTGAAAGTGGTACAGACATTAGTAAGTTATTTTCTACTCATTTCTCTAGTGTTTATAAAAATGATAATATAGATATGTCAAATATGCAATACGATATTTTTAGGCAGCCTGACATTCCATTTATACAATTTTCCCTAAGCGAAGTTTATGAAGGAATTAGCTCTTTAAAAGGTAAACTGGTTAGTGGCCCGGATGGTATCCCTGCGTATTTTTTGATAAATTGTAAATGTAGTCTTTCCAAACCACTAAATTATTTATTTAATTCTTCATTAAAACTACAATAATTTCCTGTTAAATGGCGGGATAGTTTTATTACCCCTGTATTCAAAAATGGTCTGAAAAATGATATTGCTAATTATCGTCCCGTAGTATTACTTTCTGCAATACCTAAATTATTTGAACTGTTGTTATATAAACACGTGTCATGGTATTGTAAAAATATTCTGATCGAACAACAGCATGGTTTTACGAGTGGTAAGTCTACCAACACAAACTTACTGCTTTATCAACATTGTATCACTTCTGCCTTTGAAAAGAGGTGCCAAGTTGATTCGATTTACACTGACTTTTCGAAGGCATTTGATACAGTGAACCACGATTTACTCTTACAAAAACTCGTTAAAATCGGATTTCCACACTATTTAGTGAATTGGTTGGAAAGTTACCTACAATGCAGGATTCAGTATGTGAAAATAAAAATTTTTACTTCGATTCCTATAAACGCAAGTTCTGGCGTCCCACAGGGATCACATTTGGGACCCTTACTATTTAATATTTTCATTAACGATGTAGCTTCATGTTTTAAATATTGTAAGTTTTTATTATTTGCTGATGACCTGAAATTATTTATGGAAATTTCTGAATTATCTGACTGTTTCAAGTTGCAAGATGATTTAAATTACTTTATTAATTGGGCTACCAATAATGCCATGTCTTTAAATCCACACAAATGTTTTACAATAACTTTCTCGAGATCAACAAATCCTGTAAATTTTGTTTATAATATTAATTCTGTTCCTTTAGAGAAAATTAGTGAAATCAAGGATCTAGGAGTAATTTTTGACAGTTCTTTGACATTTGTCTCACACTTAAGATCTAATACTAGTAGAGCTTTGAATACTTTGGGATTTATAACTAGAAACTCTAGAGAATTTTCTGTTTTTACATTCAGGACTTTGTATTTATCTTTAGTACGCAGCATCCTATTGTATGTTTCACCTCACTATCGTGATGTGAGTTTCAGTGTGGTCACCTCATTATCGATCACATATTTTATCTTTGGAAGCAGTCCAGAATAGGTTTTTGAGAACTTGTCGGTGGAGATTACATATGCCTGAATTTTCTTCTTATCAGAGAATAAATAATCATTTAAAGTTGTTGTCTATTGAAAAAACTTTAATTATTAATGATCTTTTATTTCTCCATAAAATCTTGGAGGGTAATATAACTTGCCCGGATTTGTTGGAGCTAATCAACTTTAAATTAAACACTATAAATATTAGAGATAAACCATTATTCTCAATTAGTTTTCATTATACCAACTACGGATATAATAGTCCTATACCTAGATTTCATAGACTGGGTAATGAAATTAATAAAACTACAGATCTGCTGGGAGTTAGTCAAACCAGGTTTAAAAACCAACTGAGGGAGTATTTAATGTAATATGTTATTGTGATATATTTATTTGTTGGGAACCACTGAGGGAGTATTTATGTAATTTATGTAATTTTTGTATTTTATGTATTTTAAGTATTTTATGTGAGTCGATTGTAGTACCTCAACGAGTAAACACCGACGATCGCTGCTGTGTTTAAAAATAGCGGTGAAATACGAGTTTACCAGTGTGAGTGATAACAACATTTTAAATTAGATTTGTTTAGTTTATTCGGAACTATAATTAGATCCAGTTTTTTGCTTTTTACATTAATTAGAAACATCAATAATATTAATGGACTAGCATAAACATCGAAAAGTGATCTAGCCGGCTACCTGAGGTGCCGGCAAAATGTTTAAATATCAAGAATACTCTAAACTAAACAAATAATTAATTATATTTCATAATATTGTTTCTGCTTCTGACTACATGGGCAGTAACGTGCAAAACAGTTCAGCTTCAAATATGTCTCAAACTACAGATAATGCAACTTCTAGGCAAACAACTTCGTATGCATCCATAGTTACGTCCATAGTTAAACCTTCGTTTCCAAAGCACACCCAAGCGGTAGTATTACATGCTGATCAAAACCTTAAATTACATGACTATGTTAGATCTATAGGCGACATTATTGGTCCCAAACAAATTTCTTTTGCTTCTAGAATATCCCATAATAGGATATGTATTTATCTTACCAATTCCAATCTAGTCGAACAGTTATTAACATCGCATCCAAATATTCAGATAGGGAACATTACCCTAAATATTCGCAGACTGGTTTCCCCCACGAAAAGAATTGTCATATCAAATATTTCCCCAACCGTTCCGCACGATTTAGTAGAAAGTGCAATTAAAAATCTTGGGCTTGAGATAGCCTCCCCGATTTCCTTTTTAAGAGCTGGTATCCCAGGTGATAAGTACTCTCACATTCTTAGCTTTAGACGCAAAGTATATGTTTTTTCCAATACAGATAATTTTGAATTACAAACGTCAATAGTAATACCTTTTGAAGGTACTGACAACAGAATCTTTTTATCTACAGATAAAATGGAGTGTTTTATCTGTAAACAACCTGGACACATTGCTTCTAAATGCCCTAATCCTCCAACTGTTAATGTAACTCAAACTCCTAATTCAAATCCCGAATTATCCACGAACACAACCCTTTTACTAGATAACACACAGCCGACAGACACCTCCAGCGTGACCCCTATTACAGATACTTCACAACAGGACACAACTACCGCACTAAAACCAGCCCTTAAACGAGGTCGCTCAGAAGTATCAACGGCCACGAATGAAAACAGTTCCCTAGATGACACTGTTAGCATGCCTCCACCCGTTTCACCTGCCAGCCACATACAGCAGGATAAAACCATTAAGCAAAAAAGAAACAAAGGACAAACCCACCAACAGAAACCGGACTGACTGAACAAACTAAAGAGGATATAAAAGAGGCCTATAATAAAACACCAGAAGCATTCATACTTCCTCAAGATAATCTGATAGCTTTCCTGGAAAACACCTTTGGAAATAACGATCCTTACACTGAAGCATTGAAATTCACGAGCGATATTAAATCTTTGATCTTAAATTTACAATTTCGGTACCCAACTCTCCAAGAACGGGCAATTAGATATCGTATAACACGCATAAATAAAAAAAATTAAACTCCAACTGGAACCTGATGATGCCGAAAGTGTATCTAGTATTGATATATCCCATGACGTAAGCGATGAAGACAGCAACTCAGACGTATCTCAATTATCTCAACAGTCTCAAAAGTCCTTACAATAATCTGTAATTATATTCACATTAATTCAGTGGAATTGTGATGGGTTTTTTCCCCGTCTTGAACGCTTACAACAATTAATCTCAGATCACGTTTCTGACTTTCTCTGCTTACAAGAGACTAACTTTAACACAACACACAATCCGTATCTTAAAAACTATTCTAGCTATCATTTTGTTAGGACAACGCATTTAAGGGCCAGCGGTGGATCCTCCATTTTTATTTCAAATGATGTTTTTCACAGTAGCAGTAACTGCATGGTGCCCTAACAAAATTGTCATATGCAATGTTTACATTCCTCCTAACTATAATCTTGCCAGTGCTGAACTTTTAAATCTCATTAACCAACTTCCAGCTCCATTTATCCTTGGAGATTTTAACGCTCATAGTATCATGTGGGGATCTAAAAATACGTTTGGTAGGGGTAAAATTATTGAGGATATTATTAATCATGATGTTAGTCTTTTAAACACAGGAAGTAGCACGTATTTTCATATACAGTCTGGCTCCTTCTCTTCAATTGACCTGAGCATTAGTGATCCTAAAACAGCTCCTCTTCTTACCTGGTACACGCTTGACAGTCTCTATGACAGCAATCACTTCCCTATCTTCATCACTAATAATGAAGCTAAACCGTCTTATGTTAAGAGCAAATGGAATATCTCAAAAGCTAATTGGGAACTTTTCAGCGCATCTGTTAAGGATCGAGTTAACGAAATTGTTTATCAAAACAATGCTGATACGGATGTTGAAGAATTTAATAGATGCATACTACAAGCAGCAGAAGAACACATAGGAAAGTGCACCATTAATCCATCCCAAAAATCTGTACCATGGTGGAACCTATCTTGCAAGCTAGCAGTTAAAGCTAGCAAAAAGGCCTTAAACAAATATCGTAGAACACGATCAGAAGAGGACTTAATTAATTTCAAGCGACTAAAGGCCAAATCAAAACGAGTAATAAAAGAAAGTAAACGAAAATCTTGGATTAAATTCTCCAGTACTATAACCGCTGACACATCTCCAACTCAAGTATGGAACAAAATAAAACAAATTAATGGACGCAACACAACGTATAGAATACCCGCTCTTATCCACGAAAATAATATTATTACAGACGACCAGAAAATCTCTGATACCTTTGCACAATATTTTTTAGACAAATCCAAAAACAGAATTAACCATTTATTGACACGAGACGAACAGCACCCTCCCCAGTCCTCCTCATCTAACACTGGTCCACTTAACCTACCGTTTACTCTGGACGAACTCTATGATGTTGTTAGCTCTCTAAAAAAATCTGCTGCCGGACCAGATGATATTCCCTCAATATTTATTAAAAAACTACATTCAGATACATTAAGAAAATTATTAGATCTGTACAATATTTTATGGACAGATCAACTGTTTCCCAGGCTATGGAGAAAATCCATTATGATTCCAATTAAAAAGAACGACTGCATGTCAGCATTACCCAGTTCATTTCGACCCATTTCTTTAACTTGCTCATTATGTAAAGTCTTAGAAAAAATGATAAATAATCGTTTAAACTGGTACTTAGAACGACATAAGTTACTAAATCCATTTCAGTCAGGATTTATATCAAATAGATGCACTATGGACAATTTGGTTTCACTTCAGTCTGAAATTGCGTACGCCATGCAAAACAAGAATGAGGTAATTGCCGTTGCTCTAGACATAGAGAGTGCTTTCGATACCACTTCAAAATCATTAATTCTTGCAAAACTTAGTGACCTCAAATTAGAAGGTAATATAACAACATTTATTAATCACTTTTTAACGGATAGAACGCTTCAAGTGTCCATAAATGGTAAAATGTCTGCACCACAAGCTGTAGAGAATGGACTACCTCAAGGTTGTATACTTAGCACCACACTATTCTTAATCTGTATTAATGACATAAGCTCTATGATAAAAGCACCATTTCAACACGCTATTTACGCTGATGATATCATTCTATTTTGTCAAGGTAGGACCACATCCAGTACATTTGCGTTACTCCAAAACACCCTAGAGTCTATCACCAATTGGTCAGAAAGTACAGGATTCAAATTTTCACCACCTAAATCTGTAGTAATCCAATTTAGTAAAAAATACAGGTCTCCCCAACCTAATTTACAACTACATGGAACTTCGCTTCGTGTAGTAGATAACCATAAAATCTTGGGTATGCAATTTGATAAAAGACTGTCTTGGAGAAATCATATACAAACCACTAAAGCTAATTGTTTAAAAAGAATAAACATAATTAAATCCCTTGCTCACTATCACTGGGGATCTGAAGAGGAAGTATTACTCAGAATTTACCAAGCTCTAATTAG